>NC_091619.1:33637291-33953943 GCF_027580195.1 Bos mutus | reverse complement strand
GATTCAATCCCCAGGTTGGAAAGATCCTTGGAAAAGGGAATGGCTACCCACTCCAGTATTCCTGCCTGAAGAATTCCATGGACAGAGGAGCCTGGCAGGCTAGAGTCCATAGTGTCTCAAAGAGTCGGACACGACTGAGTGACTAACACTTGCTTTCACTTTCATAGATTTTAGGCTGTGAGGTTTTATTCTTCAGCCAACAGATGGAACACATTTTTGATGAATCTTGCATATAGAATCAGCCACACTGGCTTCCACAAGCGGTGAGAGAAATGAAGGAATCAGAATACTAATGCCCAGGATTATGATGTGAGAAGTTGCAGGACAATGGTGCCATTTTAAAAAATGAAATGTTGGGGGAAAGTATCCACATGAATTTAAGAAAATCGTTATAGAGATGGTAAGTAAAGCCATGGGAATGGATAAAACTGCCAAAGTACCCTGTGCAGCATGAAAGAAGGATAGGGCTTAGAAGAAGGCCTGAAGTCTCCAAATTTCAGGGAGTAAGTAGTGGAAGAGAGTCCCTTGATGAGGGTTAAAAAGGACAGTGAAAAAGCTGGCTTAAAACTCAACATTCCAAAAACTAAGATCATGGCATCTGGTCCCATCAGTTCATGGCAAATAGATGGAGAACAAGTGGAAACAGTGACAGATTTTATTTTCTTGAGCTCCAAAATCACTGCAGATGGTAATTGCAGCCATAAAATTAAAATATACTTCCTCCTTTGAAGGAAAGCTATGGCAAGGCTTGACAGCATATTAAAAAGCAGAGACATTATTTTGCTGACAAAGATCCATATAGTCAGAGCTATAGTTTTTCATAGTCATGTATGGATGTGAGAGTTGAACCACAAAGAAAGCTGAACACCAAAGAATTCATGACTTTATTTATTTTGGGGGGCTCCAAAATCGCTGTAGATGGTGACTGCAGCCATGAAATTAAAAGATGCTTACTCCTTGGAAGAAAAGTTATGACCAACCTAGACAGAATATTAAAAAGCAAAGACATTACTTTGCCAACAAAGGTCTGTCTAGTCAAGGCCATGATTTTTCCAGTGGTCATGTATGGATGTGAGAGTTGGACTGTGAAGAAAGCTGAGCACCGAAGAATTGATGCTTTTGAACTGTGGTGTTGGAAAGACTCTTGAGAGTCCCTTGGACTGCAAGGAGATCCAACCAGTCCATCCTAAAGGAAAACAGTCCTGAATAGTCATTGGAAGGACTGATGCTGAAGCTGAAACTCCAATACTTTGGCCACCTGACGTGAAGAACTGACTCATTGGAAAAGACCCTGAAGCTGGGAAAGATTGAAGGCAGAAGGAGAAAGGGACGACAGAGGATGGGATGGTTGGATGGCATCACTGACTCAATGGACATGAGTTTGAGTAAGCTCCAGGAGATGGTGACGGACAGGGGAGCCTGGTGTGCTGCAGTCCATGGGGTCGCAAAGAGTCCAACACAACTTAGCAACTGAACAACAAGAAGTGGAAGAGAAACCAAGAAAAGAGGCAGAGGGATGGCTGGTGGGGCAGAATTAAAGCCAAGAGAATGTCTGTTATAAACAGTTTCTCCTCAAAACTCCTATTTTGATGCTCCAACTACCAACATGGTTGTATGAAAGCATTTGGAGATAGGGTCTCAGAGTCAGTAATTAAGGTTCAGTGAAGTCCTATGTCAGTAATTAAGGTTAAATAAAGCCCCATAGTCAGTCTCTCCCATCAGGAAGCTTCCATAAACCTCTTATCCATATCTCTCAGAGGGCAGACAGAATGAAAACCATAATCACAGAAAACTAATCTAACTGATCATGTGGATCACAGCCTTGTCTAACTCAATGAAACTATGAGCCACGCCGTGTAGGGCCACCCAAGACAGATGGGTCATGATGGAGACTTCTGACAAAACGTGGTCCCCTGGAGAAGGGAATGGCAAACCACTTCAGTATTCTTGCCTTGAGAACCCCATGAACAGTATGAAAACGCAAAAAGATAGGACACTGAAAGATGAACTCCTCAGGTCAGTAGGTGCCCAATATACTACTGGAGAAGAGTGGAAAAATAATACCAGAAAGAATGAAGAGACAGAGCCAAAGCAAAAACAACAGCCAGTCGTGGATGTGACTGGCGATGGAAGTAAAGTCCATTGCTAAAAAAGCAATATTGCATAGGAACTTGAAATGTTAGGTCCATGAAACAAGGTAAACTGGAAGTGGTCAAACAGAAGATGGCAAGAGTGAACACCGACATTTTAGGAATCAGGGAACTAAAATGGACTGGAATGGGCGATTTTAACTCAGATGACCATTATATCTACTACTGTGGGCAAGAATCCCTCAGAAGAAATGGTGTGGCCATCATAGTCAACAAAAGAATCTGAAATGCAGTCCTTGGGTGCAATCTCATAAATGACAGAATGATCTCTTTTCACTTCCAAGGCAAACCATTCAATATCACAGTAATCCAAGTCTATGCCTCAACGAGTAATGCTGAAGAAGCTGAAGTTCAACGGTTCTATGAAGACCTACAAGACCTTCAAGAACTAACACCCAAAAAAGATGTCCTTTTCATCTTTCATCACAGGGGACTGGAATATAAAAGTAGACAGTCAAGAGATGCCTAAGTAACAGGCAAATCTGGCCTTGGAGTTCAAAATGAAGCAAGGCAAAGGCTAACAGAGTTTTTCCAAGAGAACCCACTGGTCATAGCAAACACCCTCTTCCAACAACACAATAGATGACTCTACACATGGACATCACCAGATGATCAATACTGATATCAGATTGATTATATTCTTTGCAGTCCAAAATGGAGAAGTTCTATAGTCAGCAAGAATAAAACTTGGTGGTGAATGTGGCTCAGATCATGAACACCTTATTGCAAAATTCAGACTTAAATTGAAGAAAGTAAGGAAAACCACGAGACCATTCAGGTATGACCTAAATCAAATTTCTTATGATTATACAGTGGAAGCGACAAATAGATTCAAAGGATTAGACCTGATAGAGTGCCTGAAGAACGATGGACAGAGGTTTGTGACATTGTACAGAAGGGAATGATCAAGACCATCCCCAAGAAAAAGAAATGCAGAAAGGCAAAATGGTTGTCTGAAGAAGCCTTACAAATAACTGAGAAAAGAAGAGAAGCGAAAGGCAAAGGAGAAAAGGAAAGATATACTCATTTGAATGCAGAGTTCCAAAGAGAAGCAAGGAGAGATAAGAAAGCCTTCCTCAGTGATCAATGCAAAGAGATAGAGGAAAACAATAAAATGGGAAAGACTAGAGATCTCTTCAAGAAAATCAGTGATACCAAGGGAATATTTCATGCAAAGATGGGCACAATAAAGGACAGAAATGGTATGGACCTAACTGAAGCAGAAGATATTAAGAAGAGGTGGCAAGAATACACAGAAGATCTAAACAAAAAAGATCTTAATGACCCAGATAACCACAGTGGTGTGATCACTCACCTACAGCCAGACATCCTGAAATGCAAAGTCAAGTGGGCCTCAGGAAGCATCACTCTGAACAAAGCTAGTGGAGGTGATGGAATTCCAGTGGAGCTATTTCAAATCCTGAAAGATGATGCTGTGAAAGTGCTGCACTCAATATGTCAGCACATCTGGAAAACTCAGCAGTGGCCACAGGACTGGAAAAGGTCAGTTTTCATTCCAATCCCAAAGAAAGGCAATGCCAAAGAATGCTCAAACTACCACACATTTGCACTCATCTCACACACTAGCAAAGTAATGCTCAAAATTCTCCAAGCCAGGCTTCAACAGTACATGAAACAAGAACTTCCAGATGTTCAAGCTGGTTTTAGAAAAGGCAGAGGAACCAGAGATAAAATTCCCAACATCTGTTGGGTCATAAAAAAGCAAGAAAGTTCCAGAAGACCATCTACTTCTGCTTTATTGACTATGCCAAAGCCTTTGACTCTGTGGATCACCACAAACTGGAAAACTCTTAAAGAGATGGGAATACCAGATCACCTTACCTGCCTCCTGAGAAATCTATATGCAGATCAAGAAGCAACAGTTAGAACTGTACATGGAACAACAGACCGCTTCTAAATAGAGAAAGGAGTATGTCAAGGTTGCATATTATCATCCTGCTTATTTAACTTATATACAGAGTACATCATGCAAAATGCCAGACTGGTGAAGCACAAGCTGGAATCAAGATTGCCAGGAGGAATATCAATAACCTCAGATATGCAGATGACACCACTCTTAAGGCAGTAAGTGAAGAACTAAAGAGTCTCTTGATGAAAGTAGAAGTGGAGAGTGAAAAAGTTGGCTTAAAACTCAACATTCAGAAAACGAAGATCATGGCATCTGGTCCATCACTTCATGACAAATAGATGGGGAAACAAGGGAAAGAGTGAGAGACTTTATTTTAGGGGGCTCCAAAATCACTGCAGATGGTGACTGCAGCCATGAAATTAAGACGCTTACTCCTTGGAAGAGAAGTTATGCCCAGCCTAGACAGCATGTTAAAAAGCAGAGACATAACTTTGCCAACAAAGGTCCATCTAGTCAAAGCTATGATTTTTCTAATAGTCATGTATGGATGTGAGAGTTGACTTAAACTGAGCACTGAAGAATTGATGCTTTTGAACTATGATGTTGGAGAAGACTCTTGAGATTCCCTTGGACTGCAAGGAGATCCAACCAGTCCATCCTAAAGGAAATCAGTCCTGAATATTCATTGGAAGGACTGATGCTGAAGCTGAAACTCCAATACTTTGGTCTACTGTCCTACACATCCAAACATAATTCACTTATTTTCCACCAAAATAAAATACCTTCTCTCAAAATGTCACAGGTCTAAATCTTTGTCAACTTTCAAAGCTCACTTAAATGTCACCTGCTATCTGAATCTCTCTTCTTGTTTCTGGCGAAGGCTGACTCTCCCTTCTGGAACTTAGGTTATGTCTTTCTCAGGACACTTATCAAACATTGCTTTATAATGCTGTCAATTATGTCCAATCCTATACAACCAGGTTAGAATAGGTAAGCTGGAGGGAAGGAATCTTTTCTTGTAATCTTTGTATCCATTAAAACAACAATAATAAATGATATGCTAAAGGGATATTTCTTGTTAATGAAATGTAAGGCTAATGGTAACAAGATCTCAAACTATAAATATTTACCTTGCTATTGTCTTGAAGTTAGTAGGTGTTACCTGATGAGTTTCATTCGTGTGAAATATTAGGTATTTTCAAATGTAATTGTAATGTATGTGTGTATATGTGTGTGTGCGTGCGCTCAGTCATGTCCGACTCCGTGACTCCATGGACTGTAGCCTGCCAGGTCCCTCTGTCCATGGGATTTCCCAGGCAAGAATATTGGAGTGTGTTGCCATTTCCTATTCCAGGGGATCTTCCAGACCCAGGGGTCGAGCCTGCATCTCCTGTGTCTCCTGCATTGGCAAGTGGATTCTTTACCACTCCACCTCCTGGGATGCCAATACACATGTTTAAAGCTAAATACTTATTTCTCTTCACACCATTGCTTACTAGCTTTATAAAGTCATTAACCCTTCTCAGTTTCAGTGGTAAAGAGATAATACAAATATGAGCCCTTCTGCCTAACAGTTTATAGTAGGGCTCAATGCAATAACTGAAGTGTAAGTGTTCAGATAAACTGAAAACACCATATAAGATACAAAGATGTTTTTTTCATTATTGCTCTAGTGTGCTGCAACTCTGCAAACAACCTGCTGATTGATGTGAATGTGAATGCTTCTCAGGAAGAATCTCATTCCAACCTCGGTGAGAAATCAAGGGCTTTTCTGGGCACTTAAGCTTTATGATACTCGACAGACAGGTCAACTGATTATTCCAACCAAAGAGCTCTCACAAAAGGCCTTGTTACAGAGGTTATGAAGGTGAAGTCTTTGAGATAATGTCTTCATCAATCAAATTGATTTTCCTGATAAGATATGAAACCAATATTAATATAAAAAAAGAAGCAGATGGAAAATAAATGTCACAATGCTAGCCTGGTCTATTTTTTTTGGATAAGTAACAGCATCTAAGCACAAAATAGTCACAGTTTTCTAGTTTTTTGTATTAAAAGTGTTAGTTTTCATTGTAACTATGATTTGCTCTATAAATAGTATATCTTTAGAAAAATGAACATATTAATGACCTAACACAGTCTACTATAATTTCTCATATACAACCCCTCATAATATTTTTGTCTTCTAATATTTTAACATAAAGTTTTAGTTTTATCTATTTTTTCCTATTATGAATCATACACGATGACATTCAGTCAAGGCTTCTCTAAGCAAAATAAACTTTTCTGTGACTAAGTCAAAGATGAAAACTTCTTAGCAGGAAAGCTATGACAAACCTAGACACTGTGTTAAAAAGCAGAGACATCACTCTGCCAACAAAGGTCCATATAGTCAAGGCTATGGTCTTCCCAGTGGTCACATATGGTTGTGCAAGCTGGACTGTGAAGAAGGCAGAGCACCAAAGAATTAATGCCTTAGAACTGTGGTGCTAGAGAAGACTCTGAGAGTCCTTTGGACAGCACAGAGATCAAATCGGTCAATCTTAAGGGAAATCAACCCTGAATACTCATTGGAAGGACTGATGCTGAAGCTCTAATACTTAGGCCACCTGATGCAAACAACCAACTCACTGGAAAAGTCCCTGATGCTGGGAAAGACTGATGGCAGAAGGAGAAGAGAGCATCAGATTATGAGATGGCTGGATGGCATCACCAATGCAATAAATATGAACTTTGGCAAACTTCAGGAAATGATGAGGGACAGGGAGGTCTGGTGCGCTGCAGTCCATGGGGTCACGACGGCGGCTGAACAACAAGCCAAAGGTAAAATGAAAGAACGGCCTGCCGTAGTAGAAAAGGAAAGGAAAGCACTATGTCACACTTATTCTTCGTGCCTTCCTTTAAACTCCTCTCTCTGTTCTCCAGATGTGAGTTTATAGAAATAACCTACAAATGAAGTTAGCGCTCCCTGCACTACACATTTTCAACTTATCAACACACTGATCATTTCTACCCAGTGAAGGAATGTGAATGGGATCCAGTACATTCTGTAGGATTTACAACTGGCTGAAAAATCACACTTGAGAAATAATGATTAAAGGATTGATATATGGAGAGAAATCTCTAGAAAGTAGATCACCATGGCCACAGTTGCCCAAATCAGTCAGGATCAAAGAACTCTTCTTACATAATCTAGGTCATAGCCACAGAATCCTTTCCAGCAATGTTCCATAGAACTCTTATCAACAGATCCTACCTAGCAAATGAGTTAAAACATATTTGAAGTCCCTGGATTAGATTTTCTGAGGGATACATCCTTGCCCTCATCCAATCTTAGATTTCATTTGATTTAAAATCGAATCATTGATTTTATTTGAGACACCCTTATGATTTCTGTCAAGACTAATATTTTTAAAGGGTCTCAGTGGAAAATCAGAAGAAAAAAAATTTTTAACAAGTCAGAAGAAAAAAAATTTTAATATCTTGATTTATTCAAGGCCAGTACTGTTCTGGACTAACTGGGGCCTTTAGACTAAATTGGAAAGGTCCTATGAATTGTATATCCATCCACCTATTGTCTGGGATATGAGAGTCAACAAAGAACTAGACTGGACATATCCCAAGACAGCCAGTCACAAACTTCTGGGTACTCTGGGCAGAGTTTTATATATTCCTGAGTCAAAATGGTTTTGGTCAGCTTGAAGAACTAAACAGTGCAGCAAGATTGATTCTGCCATTTAGCTTTTCTCTGGAACACCTGGTACTTGAAAATTAGTCCTCAAACTCTTTCCAAGGGCTCCCATTCACCCATCCCTGGGTTACTCTTGGGTTATTCTTGGGGAAGAACAGCAAAGTGGTTTCTGTCTTTCAGGAGTACATGATTTGGTGATATAGTGGCCACATACCATCTGAGTAAATATCTAGTCTGTAAGGCAGAAGGTCTGGGATCTAAACCTGGTTGCATCCCTAACTGGGTGAGTATATCAGTTTTCTGTGACTGTTATAACAAATTACCACAAATGTAGTGACTTAAATCAGCTCATATTTATTATCTTACATCTCTGACCCATGTTGGTGGGTCTCACTGGACTGCTTAAGGTGTCAGTGGCCCTTTTTAGAGGCTCTAGTAAAGAACCCATTTCTTCATCATTTCCAGCTTTACTGACTCAAGGCCCTCTTCTCACATCTTCAAAGTCAGCAACGTTGCATCTCTCTCTGACTCAGATGGGAAAGGTTCTTTGCTTTTAAGAAGCCATGTGATTATCTTGGGCCACCTAAATAATGCAAAATACCTCCCCACCTCAAGGTACTTAATCATATCTGCAAAATCTCTTTGGCCGTGTAAGAGAACGTATTCAGAGTTTCCAGGAACTCGGACATGGACCACTTTAAGAGGCCATAATTCTGCCTACCACTCCCTGAGCAGCCTTGGGAACACAAGTTTACCCCCTCAGTGATAGGCCCACAGAATCCAAAGCCCCTTTCAGCCCTATTTTAAAACACAGGCATGTCCATATGAAGAATCCTAACAGGCAGCTTCGCACATCACAAATTATAGATGCTGGAGAGCAGCAGACACACTGCCCTCCCTTCTAGTCATGATCCATCTGCCCTGATGAGCTAATTACACAGTGAAATGTTAGTAAAATAGACGAAGTGATTTGTGAAAAGAATGACAATAGGACATTTGCTACTTGCATTTGCTACCCTCCAGAGCAAGTGAAAGAGGGTGACAGTGATGCTTACTCCAACACTATTGTGTTTTAAATCAGGGTTGACTTCTTGTGTGATACTGTCAAAGTCAAACGATTGTCCCTCAACCATCTGTTCCATTATTTACACGGAGCTTTCTGTGGTCTTCTCTCCTAAGCTGCATTCTGCTAGCAAGCCACATAAAAATGCAAAGTCACTTCATGCTTTACATTAAAGTGCTTTAGAATTAATTCTGAGCATAAAATCTAGGAGTAAGGTTTATTTATACCAACTTATTTTTACCTCAAGCACAAAGCACACCATTAAGGACTAACAGCATTTTAGTTTCTTGGTGGGCATTTCCTTTACAGAAACCACAGTCCTGTACAGTATTTCCTGTAAAATAACCACATCATTCTTTTTTCTCAACGTGGGGACATTTGGCAGCTGAAGTTGCAAGTAACCTACTGAAGTTTTCTATTTACTGTGGCCCTATATACTCACCCAAACATCAACTGCACATGTGAGAACAAAATTAGAAATTTTAAAATACTGATTTTTAAATCTTAAGAAGAATTTTCATAATGCCAAAGTATGGCTTACAATTTTTCTCTCATATAGTTATGGAATGTGCTTAATGTCAACATAGATCATGTTGTTTCTCCACATCATTTAATCAGAACAAACAAGGGGCCCGTCATGCAACCCTTTTTGAAGGAGATTTAAGGATCTCAGACTTAAGAGATCTGTTATTTCACACACTCTGTACAGGTTTTATTTCATTTAAAGGATAAGAATTTAAGTGCAACTGTGTATGGAAGCACTTCTTGTTAATGTAGCAGAACTACTTTTAACTCCTTCACCAAAGATAACAGCCTCCTTTCAAGGTAAGTGTTGTGGTCCAGGCGTGGGTTGGAAAAGAATTTCCAGCCATGAGACAGAATGAGAGGGAAATACAGTTTATTAGAGTGGGAGATGCTGTTAGAAGAGTGGGCCAGCTCCAGAGAGAACCGACACTGAACAGGGGCCCTTGGTCCACTTTTATACCCAGGTCCAAGGAGTGGGATAGGGCTCTTGCAGGTCATTTGCTGATTGAATGGGGCTCATATACTGGTGGGGAGTATACTCCTGTGTGGAGTAGGACAGGAGACAGGCTATACTGCCCAGGAGGACCTGAAATTCGTTAACAGTTACAACACGGGGGATGGAAGGACGATAAGGGTCTGGTTTTTCTGTTCCTACATTCTAAGGCCCTCCTTGGTTTTATCTACTCTTTCGTCCTTGGGTTACCACAGGAGGTAAGTTCCTCTTGACAGTGGATGTAGCTTCAAGAGGACCATTCTAAGGACAGGAACGTACAGCCACATAAAGCTAGAAAGTCCTCACGTTCAAAATGAATTAAAATCGTTACTTCTCACCACCTTCTACATTTCATTATACAGACTCACCTATAAGGTGGCCAAAACAGCTACAAATTTAAAACAGACACAAATTTAAAACATATGTATATCTATGACTGATTCATGTTGATGTTTGACAGAAAACAATAAAATCCTGTAAAGCAATTATCCCTCAATTAAAAAATAAATACATTTAAAAAATATATATGTGAACATACTTAAGTTTCAAGTATCGACCAGAAAATAGCTAATCAGATAATCCATGATAGATTTTAAAAAGGAAAGGGAAAGAAAAAATAAAAGCTATACCCGAATATCAAGAAAGGGAAGGCACAGGAGTACTAAAAGGATTAAGGCAAGACTGTATTTAGGAAGAGGTGCTGCAATTCATGGAGTTGCAGAGTCGGACATGACTGAGCGACTGAACTGAACTGAACTGAATCCAGTGGTTTTCTTCCGTAAGATGGAGAAAATATCTAGAATACAAGAGAAACAATGACTGATCGTAGGACTGGGGGGATTTCCCAGATCTTATCTTAAACTTCAAACCTCACAGTTCATTATTTTTGGAGTGGGTTAAATTTAGTATTAAAATGCCCCTTCTTCTAATCAGCTTCTGTTCCTTTCGGCTGTTAAAACCATGGTCAGAGAAACCTGACAAGCATAAGCTCCAGAACCCAGAGTTTCTCAAGCACAGGAGAACATTCACTGTTCTGTAAATAAGATCAAATTAAATAAACACTCCTTTAAGTAGTCTAAGAAAATTGCAAAATCAAGCAAGGAAGGCTTTCTCTGTATACAAGGTTACATCTTTGTAAATTCAAACTAGGTTACCTCAAAGCAAATGGTAGTAACTTTCACTTAAAATCTTTACTCAAGAGAAGGAATGCTCAGATGTAGGGACTGACCACAAATATTTCTAATAAGAACTTGCTAAAATAGTGGATAGATGGCAGAGAAAGTTTTGGTGGTTTTTTTTTTAAAGACCATTAGGACTTCTTTTCAGTATATAGTCTTTTAAATCATTCTTATCTGGAATACAATATGAGGAAAATAATACTTTTAAAATGTATTGAAATCCTTCTCAACAGAATAATACCAATTTGATATTACCAACTTGAGATGAACAGAATTGAGTGAATTGAAACTGTTTTAGTATGATTTATGAGAAAAATGAGTTATAAATTATGAAATGAGTTATAAATTAAAAAGTTATTATGAGAAAAACGAGTTTTATGAGTTTTAAAAGCTGAAATGCAACAGAGCAAACATAAGCAGAGCTCACATGTAAATAAACGTTAATAAGTAGAAATTATCTTTCCATATATATTACAACTTATTCCCAATCTTTTCCTTTCAGATCAGTCTTTCCTCTCCCTATTCCAAATCATTTCTGACCTTAATAGCTTATCTCAAGCTTTGCTCCATCTAGAAGCTCTTACACAGCTTACTCCCCACCCCGCTTAGTTCTCAGCCCTTTGGGTCATACTATTCATTAGGGTACTTGGTTATATTTTTCCTTACATATTTATGGGCAAGTTTCATCCAATGAGATGAACTTGAGATGAACAATGAGATGAACAATGAGAACTGAAACTTGTTCAGAGCAGATCTTACACTTTAAATCTCTATTTTTAGGGTATTCTAGCCCCCACCATCATGATGGTATAGTTGGCCCTGCTGCTGCTGCTGCTAAGTCGCTCTAGTCGTGTCCAACTCTGTGCGACCCCACAGATGGCAGCCCACTAGGCTCCTCTGTCCCTGGAATTCTCCAGGCAAGAACACTGGAGTGGGTTGCCATTTCCTTCTCCAATGCATGAAAGTGAAAAGTGAAAGTGAAGTCACTCAGTCGTGCCCGACTCTTAGCGACCCCATAGACTGGAGCCCACCAGGCTCCTCCACCCATGGGATTTTCCAGGCAAGAGTACTGGAGTGGGGTGCCATTGCCTTCTCCGATAGTTGGCCCTAGTACACTCCAAATAGATTCAGACTGGTTTTAGAAATATTTCAACCACAGTTTCAACCAAAATTTTATCCACAACTCAGTGGGTGGTTCTGCTGAGTTTAAGTATATAAAATCCCCCCTCAGCTGGAAAAGCTCCTAGAGGAACCGTGACCCAGCACTGATGTGAAATCTAAACCAGTCTGGCCTATAACATCTATCCAGTCCTGATGAGCTTGTTAAATCGGATCAGAGGATTAGGTTAAAAACAACCAGATGAGGCCAGAGGCAGTCATCCACATATAAAGTAAAGTGTTCTGATCTGGCAAGTAACCATGAAAGTGGGGGTGAAGGGCAACAAGGGTACTGACTAAATCAGAGGTAAGTGTGCAATGCTGGGATACAATAATAAATATATATTTGAACCTCATTCCCAGTTCGTGGCACAGAGCTCTTAAAACCATTGTAATTTTCTGAGTGAAAGGGATGCAATGAACATCTTTTGTTATAATATTCGATCTTTGACTCCTGGCCCTGACAGAGCTTCTTAATTCCTTGGCTCTCAAATGTGACAAAATCACCTTCTGTGCTAATTAAGTAAGGATCCTTTTGGGATCCTCAGTCAGTTCAGTTCAGTTTTGGGATCCTAGACAACTTCAGAATGGGAGCTGGTGGCCAGAAAGACCAAATTTTGATTAGAAAATCAAAATTTCAGCTCTACCCTCAACCTTAAGGGGAGAAGGCTGAAGAATGGGTTATTACTCAATCGTGCCTACATGATGAGACGCCCATAAAAAGTCCTAATGGTAGGGTGCAAAGAGCTTCTGGGTTGGTGAACACATCCACGCACCAGAAGGGTGGCATATCCCACTGCACAGGAACAGAAGCTCCCATACTCAGGACTCTGCCAGACTTTACCCTGTATACTGCTTCATCTGGTGATACATTTGTAATGCATCCTTTAGAATAATCTCTATAATAAGCCAGCAACAGTAAATACAGTGTTTCCCTGAATTTGTATCTAGAAAACTGTTAAACTTGAGGACGGAGTTGGGAAACCCTCGATTTTGTAGCCAAACTGAACAGGAGTGTGGCCATCCAATCTTGCCACGTACTTAAAGTGGGCGCAGACCTGTGGGACTGAGTCCATAAGCTGTGGGGTCTGCACTAACTCCTAATAGTGTTCGAAGTGAGCTGAACTGTACAACATGCAGTTGGTGTCAAGAGTATATGAATTTGTTGGTGTGGTGCAGGGAGAGAAGAGAAACACATCTGAGGTCAGAAGTGCTCAGAGTAAAAACAACTCAAAGAAACAAAGAATGGACAGGGGAGAGTTATCAACTCTCTCTGGACAGTTCCTCCTTTGGAAAATGACATCAGAATTTTAAGATACCTCAGCTCTCCTTCGGCTTCTAAATTCAATGCCTCAGGAGGCAGAGCACTCACTGAGAACACATAGGTGCTGACATTGTCACTAGAGCATCAACAGAGCCGTATGAATTTGAAAAACAGAAACACCTTCAAAGATGATAGAAACCCACAGGTCTGGTCATTAATCTGTGAAAAGTAACTAGTAACCTAGTGGCAATCTGAGGCAGTCTTACCAAGGACTTTCTCTTTTATCACGACAGCATTTTCAACTTTATAGTTTTTCATTTTTATCTGAATTTTTATACACAAGAATTTACAAAGCAAACCTTAACAAATAATTTTTTTAAATAAACTCTTTCAACTGACCAATCCACAGGATGTAACACATTAAGTGTCTTTTAACACCTTGCTAGAAATAGCTCTCCTTATCTCTATCATCCAGCTAATTTATATTTTCTAGAAGGTGTTTTATGGTCCAACCATTCATAGTTAAGCCACAGCAACTTCAAAAAAAAAAAAAAGATCATAGAAAATTTATGACCCTGAAATTATACTGAGAAAATAATGAAGTTATGTGAATGCACTCATGTCCTTTTTCTGATTTACAGAAGGTATATCAACTATTTTCACCATTCACAGAAAGTTTTTAGTTAAATAATTACTAAGAACACATGATGTCTTCCGTTCAGTTGCTCAGTCATGTCCAACTCTTTGCAACCCCATGGACTGCAGGACGCCAGGCTTCCCTGCCAATCACCAACTCCTGGTGCTTACTCAAACTCATGTCCATCAAGTCAGTGATGCCATCCAACCATCTCATCCTCTGTCGTCCCCTTATCCTGCCCTCAATCTTTCCCAGAATCAGGGTATTTTACAATGAGTCAGTTCTTCACATCAGGTGGCCAAAGTATTGGAGTTTCAGCTTCAGCATCAGTCCTTCCAATGACTATTCAGGACTGATTTCCTTTAGGATGGACTGATTGGGTCTCCTTGCAGTCCTAGGGAGTCTCAAGAGTCTTCTGCAACACCACAGTTAAAAAGCATCAATTCTTTGGTGCTCAGCTTTCTTTATGGTCCAACTCTCACATCCATACTAAAAATAAAAAGTAAAAAAATCTTTTCCAAATCTAAAATATTATGGTTCTATGATCAGACCTGAACCCTCACTTTAAAAGAAACAGCTCAATTCCTGATTACATATGCCTGACTACTCAATGGAAAATACAAATAAAACTGTTGAAAGTGTTAGTCACTCAGTAATGTCTGACTCTTAGCAACCACATGGAGCCCGCCAGGCTCCTCTGACCATGGGATTCTCCATTCAAGAACACTGGAGTGGGTAGCCATTCCCTTCTCCAGGGGATCTTTCCAATAAAGAGCTTGAACCCAGATCTCCTTCATTGCAGGCAGATTCTTTACCAAGTGAGCCATCAGGAAAACACAAATAAACAAAAACTGACACGCTTTTCATTCAATTACTATTAACAGAGCCAGCACTTCCAAAAGCTGAATTTATGATGGTCACTGCTAGATGATGGTTATCTGCCATATTTTGTCAGCTTGTAATTTTCACTATTAAAAGGTTTCTAAAACTTTGAAATGAAAGTGAAAACCTAATGAGAAATGCACAGAACTCTTAAGTATCTAGAAAATCATAGAAAAAAATCATGTAGATGAAAGAATTGTGTGCATTAAGCATTAGCATTTACATTAGCAGGGCCTACTATGGGCAGGTAAGAATACAAGAAAGATTTGACAGAGACCCTCTACATTATTTAAAATTATTTTAATTATCAAATTTATATGCAAATTGGCTTATAGCAATGACACTTGGCAGAAAACCAAGAAGGTAGGCAAAGAGCTAGAATATGATCAAAGTTAACTGACTGTTATTAATGGAAATAAAATACAATTCCAATCACATATTAGGTTTCTGACACTATAAATTAAGTCATTTGATTAACACAGAATGAAAAACTTTCAAATAATTACTCAAACAAAAATATTCCAAAATTCCTAGGTTGGAGAAAAAGAAGCAACTTTTGCCCTTGAATAGCCTAAGATACAATCTGCTTAATAGTTGGAAGAAACCTGAAAAAGGACAAAAAAAATCCCTAGTAAACTTCCAATCTCTTGGACAACTATACATTACAAACTCCTGATCATCAGAAATTAAACTCAGACCCAAATAGCACTTTCTCTTATCAATTTAGCTCAACACATTTAGTGCCAATTATATTCCAGGCACCACATTAAGTACAAAAATGAATTTAAGACCGTGGAGGAACTGGAGTTCGTTGCTGATGATGTTTATATTTGTGCCAAGTCTGACTTTGGCTGGACCTTCAGCAGCATGATTCAAGGTTGACTTATTTGTAGGTCTGTTTATATAATATACAGTTAGCACAATACTATTTGAAATGGTACTTGATGAATATTTATACTGCTATGAAACCAAGGGTTCAGCTTAGGTTCAACACATTTGTACTATGAATCTATGGCATGTTTAAGTCTGTTGATGTGCAGAACACAAAAGGAAAAATGGTGAGGTTCTTCTCCTCTGCTAATCCCAGTGTTATTAAAGCTCTCCCAGTTTTGCCTATCTGGACCATCCCTACCTCCTTTAGAGCTCATTTCTAGCATTAACTAGCCTGGTAATTCCTTGGAGCCAAACATAGTAAGCCCCACCTCTTTTCGGATTCCTTCAGTTCAGTTCAGTTCAGTTTCTCAGTTGTGTCCGACTCTTTGTGACCCCATGGACTACAGCAAGTCAGGCTTCCCTGTCCATCACCAACCCCCAGAGTTTGTTCAAACTCATGTCTATTGAGTTGGTGATGCCATCCAACTATCACATCCTCTATTGTCCCCTTCTCCTCCTGCCTTCAATCTTTCCCAGCATCAGGGTCTCTTCTAAGAATCAATTCTTCGCATGAGGTGGCCAAAGTATTGGAGCTTCAGCATCAGTCCTTCCAATGAATATTCAGGACTCATTTCCTTTAGGATGGACTGGTTGGATCTCCTTGCAGTCCAAAGGACTCTCAAAAGTCTTCTCCAACACCACAGTTCAAAAGCATCAATTCTTTTGGTGCTCAGCTTTCTTTATAGTTCAACTCTCACATCCATACATGACTACTGGAGAAACAATAGCTTTGACTAGATGGACCTTTGTTGGCAAAGGAATGTCTCCACTTTTAATATGCTGTCTAGGTTGGTCATAGCTGTTCTTCCAAGGAACAAGCATCTTTTAATTTAATGACTGCAGTCACTATCTGCAGTGATTTTGGAGTCCAAGAAAATAAAGCATTTTTTAAACCTCTATTACCACTTTTGCATCTTCTCTTTCATAGAGAAGATCTTGAGTTCCTCAAGAACAGAAACTGACTCCGCATTATATTTCATCAATATTTGGCACTAAACTCAAAACTAGGGAGCCCTCAATACTGAAAGAAAAGATAAACCAATTAATTAGGGTTTTTAATAACTGTGACAGTATTTGGACTCTATAATTACTATGCAAATATTATCCATTACAAAATATTTAACACTATATAGTATTACCATTTTATATAATGATAACAGCCTAAAAACACTACCACTTTAATCTTAAGAAGAAATAAAGCTCCATGGGAAAGAAATAGAGAACGTGAAAAACATAAGAAAGTTAAATCCCTAGTTATTACATTAGTCAACAGGTCTTTTTAAATTAGTAAATTTAAAATAATAATATATTAAAAATACAATGGTGAAAAAAAAATAACAAAATGAATAGGTAAAAATAATTAAAAGTAGTTACTTCTGAGGAAGTAGGATAAGGTGACAGAGAGTGATAAAAAGAACTACTGTTTTCTAAGTGTTTGAGTTTTTAAAATATAATAGGTACCATGTAGCCTAGTTCAAGTTCCTCTTGATATGTAAAACACAAACTATGGACCTTAAATACAGTCTACCATTTCAGATTTATTATTTATTGAGGCTGTCTTGCCCTCTTCCCATTGAGAATCATAAGCATTAAAAATTAACCCTGAACCTAATATATTCAATAGCTTAACTCCTGAGTGGATTCTAGGATGCCTAGAATTAATTTCATAGTAAACTTAGTACTTAGCAATTAAGTAGTTCATATGAAAGTCTATTATCAAATATTAAAGGAAAATAATGAAGAGGCTAATTTCTATGAGTTCACCCAATCAGTTGAAATTCCCTACTGTTCTTAGTGTCTGATCAAACATGAAATCAAGTAATAAAACCCAACAATGCATGACAGCATTTCCTTGCCTGTTAAAGAAATACAATGTTTAGACTCCAGGAATGTTTCTGAGAACACAGGGAATCTATGAAATTTAATATTCAATAAATTTTTAAACATACTCCATGTACATAGTACATGCCAGGTATCAGGGGAAATTTCAAAACTGGAGTTGGACCAATACTACTATTAAGTTGCCTTTATCTCTTTTCCTACACTTCTCACTTATAACTGAAACCAGGAAATTTTTAAGCTTTATTTACATATGACTAATACTTAACTACCAATATTCTATATTTATTCACTCCAAAAGCTCACACTCTTTTGCAAAATAAATAAAGTTCTGAATATTCAGGAATCAACTGCAGAATGTGTTTACTACTTGTAGTCAGTGCCCATTACCTGGCCAGCATTTTGTAGCCCCATCAAGCCGTAACAGTGAGAGTGAAAGTTGCTCAGTCGTGTCCAGCTCTTTGCGACTATACAGTCCATGGAATTCTCTAGGCCAGGATACTGGATTGGGTAGCCTTTCCCTTCTCTAGGGGATCTTCCCAACCCAGGGATCGAACCCAGGTCTCCCGCATTGTGGGTGGATTCTTTACTGAAATTTAAATAATTCCACTGTCTTTGTTATTTTGAAACTAGCAAAGGTATGGTGAGCTGCTCAGATAACAATGATGGTTTCAAAAGACGATGCTGGAATTATCAGTGGATTTTAATTAATTGTTCCATTTCAGCTCTTCTCTGACCACAGTGAATAATGAAACACTGGCTATGACAGTGCCTACTTGCAAGCATTTTGTTCATCAAGTTCACACCTCAGGTTCACCTCACACGTGAAACAATATCAGATTTCAACAAACCATAATGAACTTTTTGTTCTTTTTCAAAAGTAAAACAGTAGTGTGGAGATTTTAAAACTACAGGAAAATGTAATGCAGAACACTTTTTAAACACTTGTGATACCACAGCCCCAGGGTTATAATTATAGTCAACATTTAGAGTAAATTCCTCTTGTCCCTTCACTATGCACTTGTATGTGGGCACGTATAAACCCGTTTTAAAATAGCATCATTATGTACATATTCAAAACAGGTAGCTTTTAAAGGGAATTAAATGCATGTCACAACCATCTATGATTCAAACACCACATATTCACACTGTAAATGTTTTTCATATGCAATGCCTCTGATGTTATCAAGTCAAAAATTAGCTATTTTAGGGAATGGCTCTCACACTTTTAAACCACTGGACCCCATGTAATACTCTAAAGCAGTAGTTTTAAAAGTGTTCCATTGCAGAAAATCAGTAAGGACATGGTACTAACAAATAGCTTGCTCCTATAGGCATTTATGAAATATCCAACCCATGACAGTAGAATATACATTATTCCCAAGTTCACATGGAGCTGGACCACATTTTGAGCCATGAAACATACTTTAAATTTTAAAGAAAAGAAAGTATACAAAGTATGTTCTCAGATAACATGGTAATTTTAACCGAAAGATAGTTGGAAAACTCCCAAATACCTGGCAATCTGACAGTAATAAGTAACCTGTGGATCAAAGAAGTCTCTCAAGTAAAATTTAAAATATTTTAACTACAAGATGATGAAACCATAAAATCAAAAATTGTGGAATGGAGCAAGCACAGGCTTAAAGGGCAACTTTATATAGCATGGAATGCATGTATTAGAAGAAAAGAAAGATCTAAAATAAAAAACTTAAGCTTTTACCTTAGGAACAATGGAAAGAAGAAAAGTTTACTCCTGAGCAAACAAACGAAGAGATATAATAAAAATTAGAGCAGAAATCAATGATATCAAAAATAGAAAATCAATAGAGAAAAACAACAAAACCAAAAGCTGGTTCTTTGAAAAGCTGAATAAAATTGATAAACCTCTAGCTAGGCTAAACAAAAAGAGACAGAGAGATGAGACAAATTACAGTATCAGAAAAGAAGGAGAGGTCATTACCACTGATCTGATGAACATTAAAAGGATAATAAAGGAATACCATAAACAATGGTATACCCATAGATTTGACCATTTAAACCTAAGGGACCAAATCTTTGAAAGGCATAAATGTCAAAACTTACAGCTGTAGAACACTGTAAATGTTTTGCTATTCAGGAAGTGGGTGTAATTGTTTTACATTCAGTCTATGAAAAGCTGCTGCTTCAGTACACTAGAAGGCACTGGGGTCATTTTTCGTTTCCTATGAAATTACATATATTTTAAGGAAGTTGTACAAGGACCATTTTTTATTGGAAGCACTTAAAGACAAAGGTATTGAAAGACTAGACAATCAAAAAATGATAACACCGTGCCCTTTTTCTCTCTAGTTCCTATACTTTGACAGATACTCATTTTTCTCTAAACCATAAACGCTGCTGCTTTCCAGGGTACTTGACCATTGGCACATAGGCCAAGTGTCTTGCTTTGATGACACTTCACTGTCTATTTATATTTCATAGAATCTCTATAATCCATCAGTGAAATGCTCCTAAGTCAAAATTCTTTACAACATCGTCCCGAGGAGAGTTAAAAAAGTAGCTAAAGTTGAGTCAGGGGTTCTGGTCAAGGCAGAAGAGGAAAAGGGAACCCAGGAATAGAGAATAACACGTACAGAGAAATAGAAGAGGAGAAATCACTGAACATATTAAAAAAAAAAAAATCCAACTGTGCAGTTGGTAACAGCACAGGATACAAATATGACACATTACAGATATCCCAAAAAGCCACAGTGAAGAATTGAAAATTCTGAGCAAGGAATATGTTCAGAGATGCTTCTCAACATTCATGGTGGCAGTCATTTGTCAAGCAACTTGAAGAGAAAGGCTAGAGGCAGAGAAATGATGACAAAGCTACCATCACAGTCCTTACTATCAGAAGTGAAAGCTAGAGTAACTCTGATGGCAGTGTGATGGGGAAGAGTGTGGGTACCAAAGGAAGACCATATAGGGTGATGATGATGCGGGAGCATCTGTGTATACAGCAGCAGTGAATTCCATGTGTCTGAAGTCTTTCACTCACACTATCAGAAAACACCAGGCACCTTCTACATGCCAGGGAATGTTCTAAGATGTAGTAACATAGCAGTGAATACAATAAAGCTCTTGTGCTAAGAGAGGAAACATTCTTGTGTGTGTGTGTGTGTGTGTGTGTGTGTGTGTGTTAGGGAAAAGGGGTGATAAATAAAGACAATTTATAAAGTATATATGATACGTCAGATGTAACAAGAATTATTGAGATGGCTACACAAATATAAAAGGCAAAGGAATTGTCAGAGAGGCAAGGGGAAATGATAGAGGTTGCTATTCTGTTTCAAATGTTCACAGGAGGCAACTGTAATGAGGACATTTAAACAGACCTAAAGTGAGAGAATGACCCTTTTCTACTATATCCCTACTGTGGTAAATTTACTTCAGAAGTAAAAGTATCAGTAAGGTTTGCTATAGACTAAACTGTAATTATGCTCCAATTTAAAATAGGTATTACTAACATATAAGATCGCAAAATAAAAACATTAAATAAGACATATTTCATCTGGGCCAAGAGGTATAATATACTGCCACATACAGAAACATATTTTAGGTGTTAGATATTATTTTCATCCATTACCCTGAAATGACAAGATGACTATCCCATTTTCTAAATCTGAACTAATATTACTGAACACTTGAAATGAAGCTAGGTTAAACTGAGACATGCTGTAAGTATAAATGCAAACAGAACAGGGAAAAAAAGAATATAAAATGTCTCATGAATGCTTTCTGTATGATTTTATGTTGAAATAATACTTGGATGAATTGGAGTTAATAAAATATATTATTAAAATTAAATTGACTCATTTCTTTACTTTTTTAATGTGATGACTAGAAAATTTAAAACTACATGCACAGCTTGCATTTGTGGCTCATATTTCTGTCAGATAGCCCTGTTCCAGACAGTTTCATTACTTATTAATCAACTTTTCTATACTTACACTGCTCATGCTGCAAATCACTTAAAAACAAACATCCATTTCTCAAGAATATGAAATCAGAGAACACTGAAAAACAATGTCTAGAAAATGTTTTTTCTTAATATGTGTATTGTCTATCCAATACCTCCCTCTTCTTCTGAAAACTGAACCCCTCTTCTTTCAGACACTATTTAGTCCAGAAGAAGCTATCAGGAAATACTGGGCACCTTCTAAGTGCCAGGGACTGTTCTAAGATGCAGGGATACAGCAACCAAGAGAAAACGCCCAAGTTCTACTGAGTCCACCAGCCTGGACATGGATGAGTGGCCAAGGAGGGGAGTGGGGGATGGGATGGCTGAACCAAAGGACCCCGAACTGTTGGCCAGATCTGCGTGGTCTGGGTGGATAGCTGACCCAAACTGGGTCAATTACAACTTTTCCCACTGACTTCTGCTCTTTCTGAATCACTGTTTTAGATGTGTCTCTGGTAGACAGCATACATTTGGGTCTTTCCCTGAGAACTGAATTGGAAATATTTTCAGTATTTTTACCCAGAGGGTAGACTTTCTCTTTTAGCAGTAGTTTCACATTAACCTCGGACCAAATCTTCTCTCCTACATTTTTTTTTTTTAAACCATTCTTGTTCATGGTAACGGTTTGAGGCAAGAGTATGAGACATAGCTTAATGAGATTCTGGTGTTTTTTTTTTTCCTCTTTCACTTAAGAGTTAATTTGAGATTTGGGTATCCTCAATCCTTGTGTTTTTACCTTTTTCTTCTTGTTGCTCTGTATTGTTTGGAAGACATATTGGGAGAGTGCACAGATTCAGGCAGCTGGTATTATCTGTGTATCTAGAAGTTTTTCCCACTGATTTTTTTTTTTTTTTAATTAACAACTGCAGCTGTAAAAAAGTCTTCCAAAGGGAGAAGTTGTGAAATACCAAGGTATAGATCTACTAGTGGCCATCCACCATGTTGAAGAATCGAGTTAACAATAAGAGCTAAAGCCAGCACACTGAGGAAAAAAAGAATACATAAAAGACGGTGAGGCAGGGAATTTCCTGGCTATCCAGTGGTTAGGATCCCTTGCTTCCCCTGAAGGGTGTCCAAGTTCACCCCCTGGTTGGGAAACTGAGATTCTACATGCTACGCAGCATGGCAAAGGGAAAAAAAAGACAGTGAGAGAGAGAATGGTATTTGAAATCTTGGCTCCAGCTGTTCCTGAAGCCTATGTCTACTCTGTATTTCCCAATAGTTTGGTTGTTGCAATTTACAGTGGAATCTATGAGGCAATAAATTCTCCACAACGTGCCTATCCTAGGGCATAATGCTCTGGAGTCAGCAATTTGGATTCTAATCCTGGCTCTAAAACTTGCAATTCTAAGTAAGTTGCCTTTAACCTCTTTGTGCCTCAGGTTTGTCATATATAAAATGGGAACGATAAAAGTACCTACCTAATAAAGCTGTTATTAAAATCTGACAGGATAATATATATGAAAGTAATACAACTACATAGTTAACATTTGATAAATGTTAACTCTTAGTACTAACAGTAACACAAATTAGATTTCTATCATTTACAACTTCAACAGTCCTCACTAATACAATACAGAGTTAGACCACCGTCCTTCAGAAATATTTTTTTAGTATGGGAAAAAGACACATTTGTGTATATGTATGTTTTGGGGGAGGTGGTCTCATTAACTACTGATCTGCCGCAGGAGTGAAGAGGCATCTTTGCAGCGACATGGATGGACCTAGAGACTGTCATACTGAGTGAAGTCAGTCAGAGAGAAAGACAAATATCATACAGTACCACTTATATGCGGAATCTTAAAAAAGGCTACAAATGAACTTATCTACAAAACACAAAGAGAGCTAAAGATGGAGAAAATAAACTTATAGCTGAAAGTGAAAAGTGAAAGTAAAGTCACTCAGTCGTGTCCGACTCTTTGCGACCCCATGGACTATAGCCTACCAGGCTCCTGGGTAGGCTATGGCAACTGGAGGATAAAGGGAAGAAGGAATAAGTTGGAAGACTGGACACAAACACACCATTATATATATAAAATAGGTAACTAATAAGGACTTACTATATAGCACAGAGAACTCTACTCAGTACTCTGTTAATGGCCTATATGGGAAAAGAATCTAAAAAAGAGTAGATTTATGTATATGGAAAACAGGTTCACTTGGCCGTATACCTGAAACTAACACAACATTGTAAATCAACTATACCCAATAAAAAAAATTTTTTTAAAGAAAAGAATGAAGAAGCATATCCAAAACTCTACACTAGCAAGGAGATGCAGAAGGGTTTGGGACATAGAAAGCCAAGCCTCATCCCACATTGTCTGCACCAAATTTCTTCACCTATCTCTCTCCCTACAATAGATAAATTATAAAATGATAAATTCAGACACCAGGAAACATTTTGTCAGAGGAGTCTTGTGAATTGTGGTAAATAATCTTAGGGTGAAACATACCCCCACAGAAGGTAGAGACTTCTGCTGTGGAGGTTGAAAGAAGAGGATTCTTCCTGGAAGAAGGAGAAGAGAAAGAACTTTAACAAAGGAACAGGCTGGGAACTGAGGCGTATTTGTGATGGGACTGTCTTTTAAAAAGGTTTCAATTTTTTTTAAAGTTTTCTTTTTCTGAACTTGGAGAATTGTCAGATTAATCAACTATTTTTGTAAAGTTTTGCTTCCTAACTACAATTCCTTCCTGTTATCTACCAGCATCTAACAAAGTCTATCACAAATATATTTCTTTTTGGATAGCTGCATAGTACAAGACCAGGTAAACATGTCCTTGGCATACACAGCAGCAGAACTTGGAGAAGAGTTCTCCTAGAACTCTAGGAGGTGACCAGTAGCACAAGTAGAAAGGGCCCAGTGTGCAGCTGGGAACAAGGTAGAGCTGGATGAAGTACAGAGAAGTAGCTGTCACGTGGGAACTGAGCAGACCTTCATTCCCAAAGCAGAAGGAAACTGGGGAAAGGAGGTAAGGAGGGAGGGGCTGGCTTGGCTTCCATGCATTTTCGATCATCAGTATAAATCTGGCCTCAAATAGATTTTTCTAAAATGGTCACTCCCATATTTATTCAGTTTTAATTCAATTATAACAATTAGCCCACCCTGACTAGGAAAACACTAAGGGGAAAAAAAGCCAGTTTTATATTTAAGTAGTGAATTTTTATTTTGTCTTTAATTTTAAATGTTCTTTACCATCAACCGAGAATGAATTTAATACATTTTAGATTTAGGCTCTGGGAAAGATATTTATTTACATGAGGGAGAAAAGTCACAATGCCCTCTACATTTGTTAAGAGTTCTTTTAAATAAACAGGAAGTCAAAGGAAAATAGAAGTGCTCCCACAGGATGCTGTCCCCAAAGGGAACAGGCTCTGAAAGATAATTCCTCCCAAACCAAGATGTTCCTGGAACTAAACAGATAATAGATGACTTTTTTTTTTTTAATGTATCTAATGTCACCATCAGGTAACATCAGCTAAATGTCTTTCAACACATACATGAATCTACCCACTCAATAAATGAAATGTGTAATCAAATCAATATAGTATTTTTATACAATATTTAGAGAAATATGAACAAATTGCTTTCATTTTATTTACTTGTTTTAAAAAAACATTTTCTAATAGTTTCAGATTTTACTAGATATAATGAAACAGAAATATGATATTCAATTACACTACAGTGATTTTTTTTTTTTTAATTTGCAAGTCTCAATGAGGTAGAGCTGACTGCTGGAAAGGCCATGCCTAAGGGGCACAAATGAATTATTATACCTTCAACTAGGGATTCTGGTGCTAGGCAACTTGTGCCAGGGGAATGACTACCAGAGGTGAACCATTTATTAAAATAAAACTCGGGATTGTACCTATACCTTTAATACAAAGTTTTGATAGAAGTATAGAAGTGTTTCTCCCCATAGGAATAATGGAATTCTGAATTTTGTACTTCTCTCTTTTTTGTTTTTTATTCCTAAGAATGCACCATCTTCAAAAAGTAATTTTAATTCAATTATATTTCTGAAAGACCTTCCAAAATCCTCCTATATTTTGAAAATAAAATTCCTTTCTTATTAAAAAAAAAAAAAAAAGCAATTCTAAGGTTTTGTACATACCATGAGAAATCCTGACCAAAAAACGATGCACCAGAAACCACTTCAGACATGACAGAACAAAAGAATATTTTGACTCCAGGACAAGATGGTGACCTAGGAGTCTCCTGAATTTCCCTTCTCCCACAGATGCACCAAATATACCGCTATACATGGAGAAACTCCCTCTAAGAGCAATCTAGAGAAGAGCTCAGTGATTCCTATCTACTGGGTGACTGATAGAAATGAGTAGAAAAGGCTGAGAAACATTCTTATCATGAATCTCACCATTGACATAGCACCATACAATCAGAAAGAAACCCCCACCCCATTCTCCCTGAGGAGTAAAGGCCTCATATCTAGCAACTGATTTTTAAGGAATGCTCTCCAAATCATTTAGCTCTGAAGGCCAATAAGACTTGTGTTCATGAATTTCAGAGAACCACAGCAGACAAAATAGCAGTTGTTAACAAGTGCACCAGTATTTGCCACAGCCATCCTCCCAGGACTCAGCACAAAGAGAGCAGGCAAAAAATGCCCATCTCCAAGTCTTTGTCTGAAAGAAGTCTGACTGCATACTTTACAAGCTGCTGACTCAAGGTCTAACTTCTCAGTAGCACTCATCCAGGTGCCATCCTTGCTACTGCTGCTGCTGCTGCTGCTGCTGCTGCTGCTGCTGCTGCTAAGTCACTTCAGTCGTGTCCGACTCTGTGCGACCCCATAGACGGCAGCCCACCAGGCTCCCCCGTCCCTGGGATTCTCCAGGCAAGAACACTGGAGTGGGTTGCCATTTCCTTCTTCAATGCATGAAAGAGAAAAGTGAAGGTGAAGTCGCTCAGTTGTGTCCGACTCTTAGCGACCCCATGGACTACAGCCTACCAGGCTCCTCCATCCATGGATTTTCCAGGCAAAAGTACTGGAGTGGGGTGCCAATGCCATCCTTGCTAGAGCCCCAAAGAAACAGCAGACACTTCCCCCATATTCTCCCTCTAACTCATTGCAACAATAAATCCAAGTCACCAGTGCCTCAATGGAGGGAGCTTATACAAAAATCTACCACCCTAACTTTTTGAGCTGCCACCCAAGACACAGGCCATACTTAAGGTGATGAAAGAGAAAAACCTACAACCCAGATTACTGTACCCAGCAAGGATCTCATTCGAATATGAAGGAGAAATCAAAAGCTTTACAGATAAGCAAAAGCTGAGAGAATTCAGCACCACCAAACCAGCTCTTCAACAAATGCTAAAGGATCTTCTCTAGACAGGAAACACAAACACATAAAGGGTGTATAAACCCAAACCCAAAACAACAAAGTAAATGGCAACAGGACCATACTTATCAATAATTACCTTAAATGTAAATGGGTTGAATGCCCCAACCAAAAGACAAAAACTGGCTGAATGGATACAAAAACTAGACCCCTATATGTGCTGTCTACAAGAGACCCAGCTCAAAACAAGGCACACATACAGACTGAAAGTGAAGGGCTGGAAAAAGATATTCCACACAAATAGAAAACAAAAGAAAGCAGGAGTAGCAATACTCATATCAGATAAAATAAACTTTGAAATAAAGGCTGTGAAAAGAGACAAAGAAGGACACTACATAATGATCAAAGGATCAATCCAAGAAGAACATATAACAATTATAAATATATATGTGCTCCGCAATATGTAAGGCAAATGCTAACAAGAATGAAAGGGGAAATTAACAATAACACAGTAATAGTGAGAGACTCTAATACGCCACTCACACCTATGGATAGATCAACTACACAGAAAATTAACAAGGAAACACAAACTTTAAATGATACAATGGACCAGTTAGACCTAATTGATATCTATGGGACATTTCACCCCAAAACAATGAATTTCACCTTTTTCTCAAGTGCACATGGAACCTTCTCCAGGATAGATCACATCCTGGGCCACAAATCTAGCCTTGGTAAATTCAAACAAATTGAAATCATTCCAAGCATATTTTCTGACCACAATGCAGTAAGATTAGATCTCAATTACAGGAGAAAAACTATTAAAAATGCCAATATATGGAGGCTGAACAATACGCTTCTCAATGACCAACAAATCACAGAAGAAATCAAAATATGCATAGAAATGAATGAAAATGAAAACACCACAACCCAAAACCTGTGGGACACTATAAAAGCAGTGCTAAGGGGAAGGTTCATAGCAATACAGACTTACTTCAAGAAACAAGAAAAAAGTCAAATAAATAACCTAATTCTACACCTAAAGCAACTAGAAAAGGAAGAAATGAAGAACCCAGGGTTAATAGAAGGAAAGAAATCTTAAAAATTAGAGCAGAAATAAATGCAAAAGAAAAGAGACCATGGCAAAAATCAACAAAGCTAAAAGCCAGTTCTTTGAGAAGATAAATAAAATTGACAAACCACTAGCCAGACTCGTCAAGAAACAAAGGGAGAAGAATCAAATCAACAAAATTAGAAATGAAAGTGGAGAGATCACAACAGACAACACAGAAATACAAAGGATCATAAGAGACTACTATCAGCAACTATATGCCAATAAAATGGACAACTTGGGAGAAATGGACAAATTATTAGAAAAGTATAACTTTCCAAAACTGAACCAGAAAGAAATAGAAAATCTTAACAGACCCATCACAAGCACAGAAATCGAAACTGTAATCAGAAATCTTCCAGCAAACAAAAGCTCAGGACCAGACGGCTTCACAGCTGAACCCTACCAAAAATTTAGAGAATAGCTAACACCTATCCTACTCAAACTCTTCCAGAAAATTGCAGAGGAAGGTACACTTCCAAACACATTCTATGAGGCCACCATCATCCTAATACCAAAACCTGATAAAGATGCCACAAAAAAAGAAAACTACAGGCCAATATCACTGATGAACATAGATGCAAAAATCCTTAACAAAATTCTAGCAAATAGAATCCAACAACAAATTAAAAAGATCATACATAATGACCAAATGGGCTTTATCCCAGGGATGCAAGATTCTTTAATATCCACAAATCAATCAATGTAATACACCACATTAACAAATTGAAAGATAAAAACCATATGATTATCTCATTAGATGCAGAGAAAGCCTTTGACAAAATTCAACATCCATTTATGATAAAAATCCTCCAGAAAGCAGGCATAGAAGGAACATACCTCAACATAATAAAAGCTATATATGACAAACCCACAGCAAACATTATCCTCAATGGTGAAAAGTTGAAAGCATTTCCCATAAAGTCAGGAACAAGACAAGTGTGCCCACTCTCATCACTACTATTCAACATAGTTTTGGAAGTTTTGGCCACAACAATCAGAGCAGAAAAAGAAATAAAAGGAATCCAGATTGGAAAAGAAGAAGTAAAACTCTCACTGTTTGCTGATGACATGATCCTCTACATGGAAAACCCTAAAGACTCCACCAGAAAATTACTAGAGCTAATCAATGAATATAGTAAACTCGCAGGATATAAAATCAATACACAGAAATCCCTTGCATTCCTACACACTAACAATGAGAAAACAGAAAGAGAAATTAAGGAAACAATTCCATTCATGACTGCAATGAAAAGAATAAAACACTCAGGAATATATCTACCTAAAGAAACAAAAGATCTATATATAGAAAATTATAAAACACTGATGAAAGAAATCAAAGATGACACAAATAGATGGAGAAATATACCATGTTCGTGGATCAGAAGAATCAATATACTGAAAATGAGTATACCACCCAAAGCAATCTATAGATTTAATGCAATCCCTATCAAGCTACCAACGGTATTTTTCAGAGAACTAGAACAAATAATTTCACAATTTGTATGGAAATATAAAAAACCTGATAATGGGAACTAAAGAGACATTTCTCAAAAGAAGAAATGCAGATGGCTAACAAACACATGAAAAGATGCTCAACATCACTCATTATCAGAGAAATGCAAATCAAAACCACAATGAGGTACCATTTCATGCCACTCAGAATGGCTGCTATCCAAAAGTCTACAAACAATAAATGCTGGAGAGGGTGTGAAGAAAAGGGAACCCTCTTACACTGTTGGTGAGAATGCAAACTAGTACAGCCACTATAGAGAAGAGTGTGGAGATCCCTTAAAAAACTGGAAATAGAACTGCCATATGACCCAGAAATCCCACTGGTGGGCATATACACCAAGGAGACCAGAATTGAAAGAGACACATGTACCCCAATGTTCACTGCAGCACTGTTTGTAATAGCCAGGACATGGAAGCAACCTAGATGTCCATCAGCAGACAAATGGATAAGAAACCTGTGGTATATATACACAATGGAATATTACTCAGCCATTAAAAAGAGTACATTTGAATCAGTTCTAATGAGGTAGATGAAACTGAAGCCTATTTACACACTTACTAAACAGAGTGAAGTAAGCCAGAAAGAAAAACAGCAATACAGTATACTAACACATATATATGGAATTTAGAAAAATGGTAACAATAACCCTACATGTGAGACAGCAAAAGAGACACAGATGTATAGAACAGTCTTTTGGACTCTGTGGGAGAAGGCGAGGGTGGGATGATTTGAGAGAATAGCATTGAAACATGTATATTATCATATGTGAAACAGATTGCCAGTCTAGGTTCAATGCATGAGACCGGGTGCTCAGGGCTGGTACACTGGGATAACCCAGAGGGATGGGATGCAGAGGGAGGTGGGAGGGTGGTTCAGGATGGGGAACACATGTACACCCATGGCTGATTCATGTCAATATATGGCAAAACCACTACAATATTGTAAGCCTCCATTTAAAATAAAGAAGTTTAAAAAAAGAGCAGTAAAACTCACAACCAGAACAGCCAAAAGAATAAAGAATGAAAGGGAACAGTATTAAGGGACTTACGGAACAGTATCAAGTAGACCAACATTTGTGTTATAAAGGTCCTAGAAGAAGAAAGAGAGAAAGTGGCAGACAGCTTATTTGAAGAAATAATGGCTGAAAATTTCCTAACTGGGGAAGGAAACAGATGTCTAGATTCAGAAAACCCAGAGAATCACAAATAAGATGAACCCAAAGAAACCCATACCAAGACACTAGATAATTAAAGTGTTCAACATTAAACAAAAAGAGAAATTTGACAATTTGCAAGTGAATAGCAAATTGTTATGAACAAGGGAATACCAATAGGACTATGAGCAGATTTTTCAGCAGAAACATTGCAGGCCAGAAGACAGTGATAGGATGATATTCAAAGTTCTCAGGGAAAAAGACTGCCAATCAAGAATACTCTACCCTACAGAGCTGTCCTTCAGAATTAAAGGAGCAATAGAGAGGTCCCAGACAAACAAAAGCTGATAGTAGTTCATCACCACTAGACCAGCCCTAAAATAAACTTTAGAGGGAGTTCTTCAAGCTGAAACAAAAAGATACTAATCAGTAACATGAAAATATATGAAAGAATAAAACTCACTAGTAAAGTACATACAATCTTCAGAATACTCTATATCCTAATAGTGATGGGAAAATCACTTATAACTCTAACATACAGTTAAAAGGCCAAGTACAAAAGTCACCTACAACTACAATAATATTTTTAACAGAAACACAATGTAAAAAGATATAAATTATATTATTAAGAATATAGAATGTGAGGGAGGGAGTACAATAATGTAAGGTTTTTGTATGTGTCCAATATTACGTTATAATCAGCTTAATATACACTGTTAGAACTTTAAGATGTTATAAGAAAGTCTCTGGTAACCACAAGTTCAATTCAGTTCAGTTGTTCAGTAGTGTCTGACTCTTTGCAAGCCCATGGATGGCAGCACACCAGGCTTCCCTATCCATTACCAACTCCCAGAGCTTGCTCACACTCATGTCCATTGAGTCAGTGATGCCATCCAACCATCTCATCCTCTGTCGTCCCCTTCTCCTCCTGCCTTCAATCTTTCCCAGCATCAGGGTCTTTTGCAGTGAGTCAGTTCTTCCCATCAGGTGGCCAAAGTATTGGAGCTTTAGCTTCAGTATCAGTCCTTGTAATGAATATTCAGTACTGATTTCCTTTCGGATGGACTGGTTGGATCTCCTTGCAGTCCAAGGGACTCTCAAGAGTCTTCTCCAACACCACAATTCAAAAGCATCAATTCTTCAGCACTCAGCTATCTTTATGGTCCAACTCTCACATCCATACATGACTACTGGAAAAACCATAGCTTTGACTACATGGACCTTTGTTGGCAAAGTAATGTCTCTGCTTCTTAACATGCTGTCTAGGTTGGTCATAGCTTTTCTTCCAAGGAGCAAGCGTCTTTTAATTTCATGGCTACAGTCCCCATCTGCAGTGATTCTGGAGCCCAAAAAAATAAAGTCTGTCACTGTTTCTATGTTTCCCCATCTACTTGCCATGAAGTGATGGGATCAGATGCCATGATCTTAGTTTTCTGAATGTTGAGTTTTCAGCCAATTTTGTCACTCTCTTCTTTCACTTTCTTTCACTTTGTATCCCTTTACCAGCTTCTGTGTCCCCCACTAACTCCATTCCCTGTTAAACTACTATTCTGCTCTCTGATTCCATGAGTTTGACTTTTTATTTTCACTTCCCCCTGCTCCGGATTCCCTAAATAAGTGATACCATCTAATATTTGTCTTTCTCTAATTTATTTAATTTAGCTTGACACCCTCCAGATTCATTTGTGTTGTTTCAAATGGAAGCATTTTCTTCTTTTTTAAGTTTGAAAAATATTCCATTCTCTCTGAATTTTACCTCATCTTTGTCTCTGTCTTTTATGTGTGTATAGAGAGTGGTGTGTCTGTGTGTGTGTGTGTTACAGAGAGAGAGACTGATGCAATCCCACTTGTTTACTTTTAGTTTTATTGTTTTTGACCTCATTCCAGAAAATTGTTTCCAAGACTAATGTTGATGAGGTTCTTCCCTAAGCTTTCTTCTAGGAGTTTTGTGATATCAGACCTATGTTCAAGTCTTTAATCCATTTTGAGTTAATTTTTGTGAATGGTGTAAGATGGGGGTCCAGTTTTATTCTTTTGCGTGTGGATATCCCATTTCCCCAGCACCGTTTATTGAAGATACTACCTTTTCTCCATTTAATATTCTTGATGCCTTTGTTGAAAATTAATCGACCAAACATCTGTAGGTTTATTTCTCATCTCTCTGTTCTGTTCCACTGATTTATATGTATGTTTTTATGCCAGTACCATACTATTTTGATTATTGTAACTTTGTAATATAGTTCAAAATGAAGAAGAGTTATGTCCCCAGGTTTTTCCTTCTGTCTCAAGGTTGCATTGGTTATTTAGGGTCTTTTGTATCAGTAGTTCCATATAAATTTTAGGATGAAAAAATTTTCTTAAAATGCCTTTTGTATTTTCTTAGGAATTGTATTAAATACATAGATCGCTTTGGATAGCGTGTACATTGTAACAATATTTTTCTAATTTTTGAACATATGTATTTTAAATTTTTTTTTCATTTTTTCACCAATATTTTATTTTTTTTAGTTGTATAGCTCTTTTACCTCATTGGGTAAATTTATCCTTAACTATTTTATTTTTTTAATGCAATTGTAAATGGGATTTTTCAAACTTTATCTTTTCAGTGGTTCACTGCTAGTGTATAAAAATGCAATTGATTTTGCATCCTGCAACTCTGTATTCATGTATTAGTTCTAAGAGTTTTTATTAAAGTTTTTAGTATTTTCTATATGTAATATTTTGTCATCTGCAAACAGATGTACTTCTTCCTTTCCAATGTGGATGCCTTCCATTTCTTTTTCTTGACTGATTAGTAATATTGACTGACTTTCAGTAATATTTTTAATAAAACTGGTGAGAGTCATTTATTCTTGTCTTGTTCCTGATCTTGATGAATTTTGGATATAAACTACATGTTAAATAAATGGAACTGACAGAGACATACAGAACATTTCATCCAACAGTGACAGAACACACATTCTTTTGTTGGGACGATATATTCATTATTGAAAGTGAATACTGAAATTCTTTATACTATTTTTGTATTGTTGTCTGTTTCTCCCTACAGATCTGTTAATACTTAGTTTATATTTAGGTGTTCCAGTGTTGGGTACATAAATCAATTTATCATATATTCTTTGATACATTGATCCCTTTATTATATAGTGGCCTTGTTTGTCTCATTACAGTTTTTGACTGAAAGTCTATTTTGTCTGATAAAAGTAAATATACTTCAACTTTCTTTTATTAAGTTGGTACAAAGACCTGGTTTTGGACTTTGAATTTTAAATCATTGTAACTATGTTCAAACACATTTTTATTAATCACAATGGGAGCCATTAAAATCAACACATTTGTGCCAATGAAAAATAAGTTTATTTATTCCTGTAGCATAAAAATTCATGCTTCAGGATTCAACAAACTCCTGGAAAGCATTTTCTTCCTCCTGTTGGTTGTGGAAGCACTTTCCCTGCAAAAAGTTGTTAAGATACTTGAAGAAGTGCTAGTCAGTTGGCAAGAGGTCAGGTGAATATGATGAATGAGGCAAAACTTTGTAGCCCAGTTCATTCAACTTTTGAAGTGTTGGTTTTGCAGTGTGTGGTTGGGCGTCATCATGGAGAAGAATTGCACCCGTTCTGTTGATCAATACTGGCTGCAGGCATTGCCGTTTTTGGTTCAACTCATTGATTTGCTGAGTATACTTCTCAGATGTAATGGTTTCACCAGGATTCAGAAAACTGTGGTGGATTGGATGGGTAACAGACCACCAAACAGTGACTGTGACCTTTTTTTGGTGCAAGTTTGACTCTGAGAATTGCTTTGGTGCTTCTTCTCAGTCCAGCCACTGAGCTGGGCTTTGCTGGTTGTTGCATAAAATCCACTTTTCATCACATGTCATAATCCAATTGAAAAACAGTTCATTGTTGTTACGTAGAATAAGAGAAGACAACACTTCAAAACTGACTTTTTTTTATTTGTGGTCTGTTCATGAGGCACCCACTTACTGAGCTTTTCACCTTTCCAATTTGCTTCAATTGCTAAATGCCCATGGAATGGTCGACATTGAGTGCTTCAGCAACTTCCAATCTATTTGTAAGAGGATCAGCTTCAATGATGGCCATTTTCGAGTTCGTTGTCAACTTCAATATGAAACGACAAAGTTCAACAATGCAAATCCTCAGTTATTTTTGCACCAACCTAATAGTTTTTATTTGCATGTAATACCTTTTTCCATCTCTTCATATTCAGTCTATGTATGTTCTTAAAGCTGAAGTGAGTCTCGTAGGCAGCATATAATTGGGGTCTATATACTTTTTTAACTCATTTAACCACTCTCTTTCTTAATATTCATATTTATTTATTTGGCTGCACCAAGTCTTAGTTGCAGCATGCAGAGTCTTGGATCTTTGTTATGACTCGTGGGCTTTTTAGTAGCAGCATGGGCATACACATTCTTAGTTGTGATGGACAGGGAAGCCTGGAGTGCTGCAGTCCACGGAGTCACAAAGAGTTGGACATGACTGAGTGACTGCATTGAACTGAAAGGGGTACAAATTCAGTTGTCAGAAAAATTATATTAGGTGTAAGGCTCCAAGGCATGACACAGTGATTATAAATTTTATAACTGAAATGAGCTGAGAGTAAAACTTAAGTGTTTTCACCAAAAATAACATAACATAAAATAAATGTGTGGCAAAGATGTGTTTACTTGATGGTGGGTATCCTTTCATGGTATACACACATATAAAATCAATATGTTGTACACTTTAAATATATAACAATTTTATTTGTCAGTTATACCTCATTTTTTAAAAAAAGAATACACATCACCACACAAATGCTATGAGGAGGGCACTGGATCACTAATATTTCATTCCACCTTTATCAAATTTCAGGATTTTCATTTGGAACTAAAGATTTAGTAATCTCATGAACAAAAATTAAGCCTTGTAGTTTGTTCTTCAAATTTGTGTTTATTTTTCCCATCACTTTCAATGACTTTCAGGATTTTTACTGGTTGTTTGTATTAAAAATTGTCTGCAAGTGTATGCACATTAGTGTGGTTCTGTGTGGGTAACAATTGGCTGAGTCCTTGGAGCATTCTTCTTTTTTCATCTGTGAACTGCATAAAGGAGTGGTTAAGAGCTCATATTCTGAAATGTGACCACATGTGTTGCAATCCCTGCTCACGTGGCCATGGCAAGTTACCCAACCATCATTTGTAAAACTGAAATAATAAAATACCTAGTAGTCTTGCCTGGAGAATCTCATGGACGGAGGAGCCTGGTAGGCTGCAGTCCATGCTGAGGGTCGGACACGACTGAGTGACTTCACTTTCACTTTTCACTTTCATGCATTGGAGAAGGAAATGGCAACCCACTCCAGTGTTCTTGCCTGGAAAATCCCAGGGATGGGGGAGCCTGGTGGGCTGCCGTCTATGGGGTCACACAGAGTCGGACACGACTGAAGTGACTTAGCAGCAGTAGTATTAAATTCAACAACCTATGCTATGCTGAAATACAGGAGGAGAAACACGTTTTCCATTGTAATCAAATTTACTCTTTATGGAAAATAAAACTTTTTAACACTATATTTGCCCTAAGTATCACATTTTGTCAGAGTCTGCAATGTGCCTTTTATTGGGGGGTGCTTTTGAGGTTCATCAGTCAGTCAGTTCAGTCGCTCAGTTGTGTCCGACTCTTTGCGACCCCATGAATCGCAGCACACCAGGCCTCCTTGTCCATCACCAACTCCCAGAGTTCACTCAGACTCACGTCCATTGAGTCAGTGATGCCATCCAGCCATCTCATCCTCTGTCGTCCCCTTGTCCTCCTGTCCCCAATCCCTCCCAGCATCAGAGTCTTTTCCAATGAGTCAACTCTTCGCATGAGGTGGCCAAAGTACTGGAGTTTCAGCTTCACCATCATTCCTTACAAAGAAATAAGTTTTCCTAAATTATATAGGAAAACCTACCAACATTTTCTCTGAGTTCTTGTTATAACATTTAGAAAGTTCTTTACCATTCTACACGCAAAAAGAAAATCATCTATATTGCAGCTAGTTCTTTTAACACATCATTGTTTTGAAAAACCACAGTTATTCTTTATGACAAAGAAGACACAAACCATCCAAGAGAAGCTAGAGAAAACAAAAAAAACTTACTAATCAGGAGCAATGGAATTCATGCAATATTCTTATTCTTAAATATAATCCTATGTTAGGGCTAACTCTACAACCTGGTTAAAGTAAAAGGAGAAACAATCTTTTAACTCCCTCATTAAAAAGTAACTAAACATTCCACAGAAGCATCAGTAACTTACACAGTAAATTTCCATGTGATCAACAGCTACTCTTATAGTCAGATGAGATTGTAAAGTGGAGAGGGGGTGGGGGAAACTGTATAATATGTTTATCCAAAGTAGACTACTGCTAAGAGTGAAAAGGCACTATTAATAATGATGCTGGGTCAAACGCATAAACCAAATTCACCCTGGGCAAAGACAGGTGTATGATTACCAACCACTATGTCAAAGAAGATCCTCACCTTTAGATCTTTCAACAAATGGCTTCAACAATAAATAATTCTTTTGTTTTCCATGAGTTTTACAATCCTATAGTTGTGTTGCCAGAATCTATGACAGTCAGGATATTCACTCATTGTCTCCAAGAGCTCATCTGCCACTCACTTTTCATCTACCTGCAGTTGTGTCTCCTGCCACCCCACTCTCCTGAAACTGTCCTAAAAGTGGTCTGTGTTGTGTGCTTCAGTCGCTAAGCCGTGTCTGACTCTTGCGATCCCATGGACTATGACAGCCAGGCTCCTCTGTCCATGGGATTCTCCAGGCAAGAATACTGGCGTGGGTCGCCATTTCCTTCTCCAGGGGATCTTCCTGACCCAGGAATTGAACCCGCATCTCCTGCATTGCAGGCAGATGATTTACCAACTGAGCTATGAAGTTACTCCTAAATCTAACAGCATTTTTCTGCAATTTTCCTGCAACATGTGATTATAGTGACTTCTCTGCCACCTTGAAAGTATCTTCCCCCTGCCATGTGAATTGTGAATACCGATATGGCTCATCTCTCAGGTGTGTGAGATGAAAAAGGTAGAAACCTACTGAAAAAAATGATGTAAAAGGGTAACACTAATTTCTGTAACAAACCCCCAAACTTCAATGTTTTAACATATTAAGAGTTTATTTTTGTTCACATAATAATTTAATCAATTTTCCTGGTCAGCAGGCAACTTTCCCCTACATAGTGATTCAGGGACCCTGAACCCATCTATTCTGTGGCTTCCCCATTCTCTAAGGCCTCAAGGACCTTTGTATTTAGTTGGTGGAAAGGAAAAAACAAACGCACATGGAGGACAGCAGTTAGAAGGTTCTATGGGCCAGACCTGGAGATGATATATTCTACATACATACATGTAGTCACATGGCCACATTGAACTGCAAGAAAAGTTGGGAAATGCCATATAGATATGTTCCCAAAAGAAGAAGAAACAGGTTTGGTGAATAGCATGACAGTGTTTGTCACAAACAAGGCTTTTCATGAAATCCACAGTATCTTAAAACTCTATTTACATGGGAAAAAAAAAAAAAAATCCTTAAAAGCAGGAGCAGGAATTGTGTTATCGCTAGAACCTACACCAAATCTTTGTGTTTCAACCATGCCTGACTCTCCTGTTATGACTGGTAGGTGACTCACCAAGGGCTAAGGAACGTGAAGAAAAATAATTCATCTCAATGACCATAAAACCAGAAAGGATAAAAAAGAGGACTCAAGAGCAAGTTTCCCAGGGACTTCTCTGCTGGTCCAGTGGCTAAGACTCCACTCCCAATGCAGGAGGCCCAGGTTCCATCCCTGTGAAGGGAACTGGATCCTGAATGCCACAAATAAGAGCCCACATATACAACTAAAGATCCTGCATGCTGCAACTAAGACCCAGCACAGCCAAATGAGGGAGGAGTTCCCAAATAGCATAAAGTGCTTACTTGTTCCTTTGCCTCTAGGGGCACCTGCTGAGCCCAGAGAGGGCACAGGCTATAAGAGAGGAGGAAAGTGCTGAGAGAGCGAAGAAGAGCAGCCTCTGTCCACTTCTGCCCACAGCACAGTGTGACTCTGCTGCCCTGAGAGCTGCAGATGACTCATCTGGGCCTCAAAGGCTTCACTGGTGGTATCCATCAGCCTTTCCCGACTGGGGTCACAAAAGCACCTAGGGAGTAAGGGACAAACAGCCTGGAGCATCAACCTATGAGCACATGCACAAGCAAGCTCACAGGTGACACTGATGATACCCAGTAGAGCAGGTAAAGAGCAAGATGAGCAAGATGACAGATGGACACAGAAAACCTTGTAATCAACCAAAGAATGGCCATGAATTCTTCTCCATGTTTTGATATTAACAAACAGTCTCAGATGTATCTTTTTGAAAAACAAATGCTAAAGTGACAGGACTACTAACTAAAATATTCAACAATCTGAACAAGATTAGCCTAGCTGATTTTGTTTAATAGGGAACAACTATCACTTTCAAATTTTCTGCATGATCAAGGGAAATAGAATTAAGTACAGGGAACGTCTATAAACATCTTATGTCATCATTATCCCCATGAGCAGCCATGAGGTTTATCTTCAAAAAATAATAAATCATCACTAGATTTGTTTTTAATAGATCTGCTCAAAGACCATGACACAAGTACATGAAAAGGAAAGCTATAAATTCATTTGCATGTGATTTTTATATATCTGCATAGGCCTGGTGTGCTGTGATTCATGGGGTCACAAAGAGTCGGACAAACTGAACTAAACTGAATAAGATTTCAAAGACCTATAGCATATTCTTTATTGACTTTCAGGGTTTGTTTCACCACCACCCTTTGAAACACAGTAATGTTTTGATACTTGCAAAATGAAATGTGCTATTTTTAAAAAATGCCAGTTATGGACTACTTTAGGTGTTACCAATGGTGAATATGGGGAACAGCAAAAAGTTCTTATCCTAAATTCCTATATTAGAATATTTTTTCTTTTCCAGAAAAAAAAAAAAAAAGCCTAGAAAAAAATTCAACTCCCTATCATTGACATCACAAATCATTAATCTTGAAAACTAAAATCTGATTAGGGCAGACATAATATTAAGCAATAATTACAAATGTATATTCATTTATCAACATAGCAATACAATTTCACAAAGAATTAGGGAGATGAGTACAGACCTTATGTTAATTAGCACACATACCTACTTAAAAGTAAGCCTAATTCATGGTAACTTGGATTTCCAAGTAAAGAATCAACACTGAATTTCTGTTGACTAGGCAAGAAATAATTTAACAAATGAGAAGGAAAACAACCATAAGAGACAGAACTGGGGAACTCTTTATTACGCCAAACCCAGGTCTTCTGACTAATTCCAAGAATTTTCTTTTTCTATTACAGAAAGAGAAGCAATACTGTTACTGTTTCCAAGTTCCCTTTTGTGTAAAAGAACAACCATACTCCTCACAACATATACTCTTTGAGTTCTAGTTTTACCAAAAAAATTAAAAGAGGCCATGTAGAAAATATGAACTCCATCATCTACATTGATAGCTCTCATTTTAAAATAATCATCTTTTCTTCATAAGCTATCCAGAGTCAAAATATTATGCTTAAACCACACAAACTGTAATTTTTGTCAAATACCAGCAATTTCATATGGTTCAGCTTATATATAATACGGGCTTTCCAGGTGGCACTAATGATAAAGAACCTGCCCCCCAGTGTAGGAGACATAAGAGACACAGGTTCAATTCCTGGGTCGGGAAGATCCCCTGGAGGAGGGCATCATAACCCACTCCAGTATTCTTGCCTGGAGAATCCCATAGACAGTGGAGACTTGCGGGCTACAGTCCATAGGGTCGCAAAGAGTTGGACACAACTGAAGTGACTTTGCACATATATAATATGGTTCAAGATAGGTCATGAATTATGGCCACTGATTAATACTGACCAATCAGTAGTAAATGTTTATGTACTTTACGTCGCATCACTCTGGTATTTGGTTCCTCAGAAGATTAAATGTATAACTTAGATCTCAAATTGGTACAAATACAAACTGTACTGAAAAGAGAGCTTTCATTTGAGGAGAAACAAACAATAAGTAAACAAAAATAACTGCCTCTGTCCAATTATATTTAAACATGTATTTCATCAGCTAACATTTTTTGAGCACACATTCACATGTCAGGCACTATAGTGAAGGCCTTACATACAACATTACCTATTTTAATCTCCTCAGAAACTACAAAATAGACAAATAGGTTTTCTTGATTAATTAGTTGATGTTGTTGACATACTGCCTGCCTTCATGTTCACTTAGATCAAATTTGTAGAATGAATAAACTCACATATATATAAATAAATGCACTAAGAGAAGCTATATACAAAGATAAAGACTGCCTTGTTATTATTAAATTGCTAATGCGTTACTTTTATTCTTTTCTCACCCCCACCCCCACAAAAAATCCATCTCCTTTGGCATGTAATAATAATTTAGTATCATTTCTATTTTTTAAACTATTCTTATTAGAAATCCTAAATAATAATCCCTAAACTAGGAAGTTTGAATTTCATTGAATCTTTTAAAAGTTAGTAACATATTTTCCATCATAATGAATAGTGCAGGTTCAGGAAGAGTAGAAGATAGTAAGTATAGAAGAGATATTTCAATACATTTTAAACTGTTGTTTCATTGTTGTAAAACTTCTTGTGAGTATTCTGAAGGCTATTCTTTTTTTTTTTTTTGCGGGGGAGGTTTATTTCTTTGTTTTGATTTTTCATTTGTGTTTTTGGCAAATCTGGGCTTTTTTTTTTTCCTGCAACAAAACTAAAAGCTTTTTTCATTAAATATTCAGAAAGAATGCATAATATAAGGGGGGGGATTATTGACTAACTGTGCCTAATTCTTGTCTCAAAAAATCTTTGCCAAATACTATGCTGCACTTCCTAAAGATGGAATGAAGAATGCTTTCCAGATTCCTTTTAGATCAGCTGGTGCTAGAAAAAGAAAGAATGTGAAACAAGGTTGTATGGATTACATAGGAAATTTGACATTGAAAAGGAAAGGATACAACTATTACCTTATATTCTTAACAAGACCCAAATTAGGAACAGGTTTTATGTATTTAACAAATGCCATGTAATATAATACAGGGAGAGAAAGTGTTATCCTGAACAAGTCACAGGCACACTGGCCCTATAGTGAAGAAAATAAGGCTTAGAAAACTTTATGACTTTAAAATTTAGGGAATTCTTGTCAATTCAGTAACTCTTAATATTAAAGATATAATAATTATAAAATTTAAATTAAAGGGGGAAATCCATTCAGTTATGAGAAAATTCCCTTGTTTCCTTTCCATTTCTTTGCTACTACAGGTATAAAACTTAAACATATCTTTATTTTGAGACTGATATATACCATTAAAATATAGGATTTTTAAAAAATATTCTCTTTTCTTATAATCTATTTCCCAAAATTGTTGCTTTTGAAATATTAACTAATACATTCTTTAAAACCAAAATCCAAGAAAAACTTAAATATAATACCATGCAAGGAAAAAAAAAAAAAAAACAAAACAGTGAAATCTCTAGATCAGAACATCCTGGAAATATGAGTCATACCTATAATATTTGGGTCAACTCTCTGTGGAAATAAAATCCCATGGGCAGGAATATGACATCTAACTCTCTAAATGTTCTTGAAATTATAGGCTTATTTCATCACACAGGACTGTATCAAAATGCTGATATTTTTAACAGAGTCTAAATGGCTTAAATGTTTTCTAGATAATACTTTTTGAGCCAGATGAAAATCGTAGAACTCAAGCACCTATGACTCTCTCTCAAGGATTCTTGAGTCTCTTGACAAAACAGCATGTTTACTGATCAATCTATTTGTCTGCAAGAATATATTCAGTGTGCTGAAACTCTATATAAAATCATACTGATTAATTCCGGATGATTGTTTCAGAGCTTGGTACATAGTAGTCCTAAAATACTTAAAATTGTTTAACATTATTGGTGCTAAGCTATTTGATTCTTTCAAAAACATTTACTGAGCCCGTCCTTTAATGAATGCAGTCAAGGCTTTTTAAAGTGCCCTAGATAACAGAAAATTCAAGCCTGTCTCTAAACTCAAAAAATAAAAAACCACCGTAGTTTTAGTCCAATAAAAATCCACCACAAATGATCATCACCTTTAGTAAGTTATCAAGAAATTAAACACAAAACATGTATAAAACATTTTTCTTTGAAAGACAACAATTAAATACACTGATGCAATCCTGGTTCAAAAATCAACCATCTATAAAAGATATTTCAGGGATAACTTGAAATTTGAGTATGGTCCACACATAAAGAGAGAGATGGTCTAGCGGCATTAGGGAAGTATTATTTATATTATGTGTGATAAAGATTATTATGGATATATAGGAAAATAGCCTTATCCTATAAGGGCTTCCCTCATAGCTCGGTTGGTAAAGAATCAGCCCGCAATACAGGAGACCTGGGTTCGATTCCTGGGTCAGGAAGATCCCCTGGAGACAGAAATAGCAACCCACTTCAGTATTCTTGCCTGGAGAATCCCATGGACAGAGGAGTCTGGCAGGCTATAGTCCATGGGGTCACAAGAGTCGGACATGACTTAGCAACTAAAGAGAGAGGGAGCTATAAAATGAAGTATTTAGGAGACAAATGAATGATATTTACCTATAATTTACTTTGAAATGGTTCAGTAAAAATAGCAAGTTCTGTACATATAACAGTACTAGATAAAGCAAATATGGTCAAATGTTAACAACTTTTGAATAGTGGATATATGAGGGGTTACTGTCATGGTCTTTCTACATTTTTGTATGAATGATTATTTCTATATATATTTTTTAATTTGTGGGCTTTTTTCTTTTCCCCAAACTCCAACAGGCATAAAGGTTTAAGGCTAATTCAAAAGCTCACTTTTTAATTAATTGGATTTTTTGTTTTCTTGACTTCAGGATAGCTGAGAGATAAGCTGAGAGATAAATGTAATCCTCAAACTAGTTAGTATGATGATAGTGTTCCTTCCTCAAAACAGCTTCTAATCTCTTTCAACTTTCAATGTTCTAATCTTTAACTGCTCTGTTTTATAACTGCTGTTGTGGTAAGATGTCTCAACTTATTCTTAAACATGAGCAAGTTTTAAACCAAAAGGAAGGACTTGAGGATATTATGTTTATTTTGTTTTAAGAAGAAAAGAGAGGAGCATGAAAACAATCTTTACACATTTGAAGGATTTTTCTACATAACATTTGTAAGTTAATTCTATGCTGCTCCAAGATCAATGACTAGAAAATTTAGGAAGATAATGATTTATCATTAGTGATGATTTTCTAAGTAGCTCATTATCTGTAACTGGAACTATTGCCACTTAGGCAATTTCTAGAAGAGAGTAAATGTACAGAAGAAGGGAAAAATCTGTAGAAGGGAATAAAACTGTAGGCCAAGAACAGAATAGGAAAAAGGATATAATATATATATATGTTTGATTGCTTACTTATCTACCTAAATACCTATTTACTTATGAAAATCTTAGGGGCAGTCTACTGACCAAAATCTAAGTTACAAAAAAAAAAAAATCTAAGTTACAACAAATGAGAAAAAGCATTAGTGATCTTTTTTAAACAAATGCTTATTAATAACATCTCCCTTTATATTTCATAGTAGTTTCAGTACAATGCTCCAAAATTTTCAAGCTCCCTAAGAAACTGTATTTTATCATCTGGAAGTAATAAACATTTTTCAGAAATCTACCCAATCCAATTGGATTTACCCAATTCAACGCCAATGCTATCAGTCATCAAAACTTGACCGAGACTGACCACTACAAATGGTACACTATATCCTCCCATAACATAATACAACCACTCTAAGATCATCGTCTAAGATGAATTATGAGTAGGCAACTACTTTAAAAAGACAACCTCAAGAGTAGAAATTATCTATAAGCTACCTGCCCACTCTGAAGCAGCAAGCATCATTCTATACCATTTACATAGAAACATAGGATGAAAGTAGCAAGATAAAGCGTTCCTAGGGTCACCAAGCATATTTAGAGAAAAAGATTGTGTGACACATGCACACAGTGTCAGGGAGAACACTCCAGAAGATTTAAATGCCATTCATTCTTTCTAACCTGATGATTTTTGACTGCTCTATGCATTGACTTGTCCCAACCCTGTGTGCATGTATATGTTCAGTCATGTACGACTCTTTGCAGCCCCACGGACTGTAGCCCATCAGGCTCCTCTGACCATGGAATTTTCCAGGCAAGAATACTGAAGTGGGTTGCCATTTCCTACCCTAGGGGATCTTCTCCTCGAACACTACATTGATTCAGAGGATTTTCCCATCCAGAGGGCACTATAACTGAGGCAAACCAGAGAAAGGCCTACGTTCCATTAATATTTCTCCAGTGCAGTCCTCCAAAGACACGGGTGCTTTAGATGGAAAACAAGTGACTCAGAAACTAAAACGTCCAGAGGAAGCTTGCGTGGCCGGGCGCCACACAGCTGCAGTGACTGCCAAGCAGTGTTTCCTGCATCTTCTGGTGTTCATCACGCTCCCAATGCACACTTCCTCTGCTAATCCTGTACAGATGAGAGCATCCATCCCGCCATCCTGCCCCCCACCACTCCACTCACTGAGCAGGGATAGCTCATTTCTACAGATGAGCACAAGCCATTAAAAAACTGGGAGAAATCAAGATGTAAAGTGACATTCTCCTTTCCTAGAGGATCCTGTTTATAGGAGCTACATGGACTCAGTTAAGGACTAAAGGCCAAGAGTTCTGCATCACTGCTGCTTGTATAGACCAGTAAATTGGCTATTTTAATATCATGCACTGGGGTTAACCAATTCTCCTTGTGGATTTCTCAACTGTAATACTCACAATAATAATTTCTTGAAAGCAAACTTAGACTCAATGAACTCCACATATAACTTGCAAAAACTGTTCCTGACTTCTAAACCAGTGTGACAGGGTTAAGGACCTCTGAACACAAGTAAGACAGCATATGGCCCAATAGCTAAGCTAGGAATAGGAATGTGAATATATGAATATGAATCAGCATGCATTTGCCATAGCCCTGGAAATACACTTTTCCATGAAAGCTTATTACAAAAAAATAAATTTAATATTTAAAAGAAATCATGACCTAGCTATTGTAAAATGTTCTGCAACAGACACTAGGGTACGCACATCCCTTGTAATTATGGTTTTCTCAAGGTGTATGCCCAGTAGTGGGATTCTTGGGTCATATGGTAGTTCTATCCCTAATTTTTTAAGGAATCTCCATACTGTCTTCCATAGTGGCTGTATCAACTTACAGTCCCACCAACAATGCAAGAGGGTTTCCTTTTCTCCACATCCTCTCCAGCATTTATTATTTGTAGATTTTTAAATCTATAAATAGCCATTCTGACCAGTGTGAGGTGATATCTCATCGTAGTTCTGACTTGCATTTCTTTAATGAGTGATGTTGAGTATCTTTTCATGTGTTTGTTGGTCACTTGCATGTATTCTTTGGAGAAATGTCTGTTTCAGTCTCCTGCCCATTTTTCAATTGGATTGCTTGTTTTTCTGCTATTGAGCTGCATGAGCTGCTTGTATATTCTGGAGATTAATTGTCAGTTGTTTCACTTGCAATTTTTTCCTCTCATTCTGAGGGTTGTTTTTTAATCCTGTCTATTAAAAAAAAAAAAGAATCGGTGCAAAAGCTTTTAAGTCCCATTTGTTTACTTTTGTTTTTCTTTCCATTACTCTAGGAGGTGTGAGTCAAAGGGGATCTTGCTGTGATGTATGTCAAAAAGTGTACTGCCTATGTTTTCCTCTAAGAGTTTTATAGTTTCTGACCTTGGATTTAAATCTTTCATCCATTTTGAGTTTATTTTTGTGTATGGTGTTAGAAAGTGTTCTAGTTTCATTCTTTACATGGAAGCAACCTAGATGTCCATTAACAGATGAATGGATACAGAAATTGTGGTACCTATATATAATGGAATATTATTCAGCTACAAAAAAAGAATGCATTTGAGTCAGTCCTAATGAGGTAGATGAACCTTGAGTCTATTGTACACAGTAAAGTCAGAAAGAGAAAGACAAATATCATATATTAATGTACATACATGGAATCTAGAAAGATGGTACTAATGAACGTATTTGTAGGGCAGATAAAGAGGACAGACATGTGAGCAGAGTGGGAGAAGGAGAGGGTGAGATGAACTGAAAAAGTAGCATGGAAACATACATTACCATATATATAATAGATAGCCAGTAGCAATTTGCTATATAACAAAAAAATTTTTTTTTTTTGCTGTATAACACAGGGAGCTCAACCCAGGTCTCTGTGACAACCCAGAGGGGTGGGATGGCGTGGGAGATGGGAGGGAGGTTCAAGAGGGAGGGGACAAAAGTACACCTGTGGCTGATTCATGTTGATGTATGGCAGAAATCAGCACAATATTGTAAAGCAATTATCCTACAATAAGACTTTTTTTTAAAAAGAAAGAAATCATGATACCACAAAAGGTTTTTAAATGTTCTACCAGAGACTAAACCTCCACTAGATAATCAGCAAGTACAAATAAAATCAAAAGTGGAATATAGGGAAATTTTTAAATGGTCAAATATAGTAAAAACCTTTGAAAAATAAGACACACAAAATACCTGCTGGATTACAAAATTTATCTACAGAAAGTTAGTCAGAAATGCCATTAGATTTTTAATATTTCATAATAAATATAAATCGAGTATGACCTTTAAAATTTGATGATTTGGGAGAACGGCATTGAAACATATATAATATCATATAAGAAACGAATCACCAGTCCAGGTTCAATGCAGGATACAGGATGCTTGGGGCTGGTGCACTGGGATGACCCAGAGGGATGGTACAGGGAGGGAGGTGGGAGGAGGTTCAGGATGGGGAACACGTGTACACCCATGGAGGATGCATGCTGATGTATGGCAAAACCAATACAATATTGTAAAGTAATTAGCCTCTAAAAAATAATAAATAAAATAAAAAAAGAAAAAAATAAATAAAATTTGTGAATCATGATGTTGTACACCTGAAAAAAAAATAAAATTTGTGAATCATGATGTTGTACACCAGTTGATTTGTTGTATCACAAATAACTATACCTCAAAAGAATAAAAACTTAAAAATAAAGAAATCCCATGAGCATTCTCTTGCATTAAACCCACATCACAGCAGGAGTTGCACCTGCTCCTGCTCCACTGTTTCCCTCTTGCAAAGAATTCTACTTCCTCTCCAGTCATCCAGGAGCAGCTCAGGAGTCTCTCTTCTCTATCCTTACCCTTACTGAAATTAAAGTAGACCTTAACAAAAAACAAAAACCTAAGCCTAGGTATTTTCAGAGAGGATTACACAACTAAGAATCATTAAAGCAAAACATTACTTTATGAAATACTATGTGAACATATTAATTTACCAATAAATGGCATTTTAGAATTAGAAGGGATTTTAGATTTGAGGAAAGGTTAAGTTAAAGGACTGGAAGGGGACTAGAATCCAGTTAAAATGTGCTTTATAAATTACATAAAACTCAGTGTGAACAACAGGTGTCCTTCTTCCAGAGGGTCTTCAGTGCTTCATAGAGGTCCTTCTTTCCATCCTGTCTAATGTGGCTTTGTAACTAAGAAGGACCCTTTGTGGCTTTCATGGGAAAGAGCCCTACCCTCATCCTCTGCTTTAGCTCCTCTCTGAAGTACCTAGATAACAGTATCTGATGCAAAAATCTCCACCAAATGGAAGACAGTAACTACTCCACAAACTTGAGCATGTAGCCCCCAGCCCTACTGAAGTCTAAAGAGTAGTGTTGTCAAACCCTGTGACACCACCCTATTACCACACCATCAACCAATTAGAGAACTGTGCACAGCCCTGGACCTCCCCTCCCTCACTATGCACTTAAAAAACACTTTCCTGAAAACTATTGAGGAATTCAGAGTGTTCTGACCACTAGCTGCCAGGACTCTTTGCTTGACAACCTGCAATAAACGCTGCACTTTCCTCCACCACAACTCTGTCAGTAGACTAGCCCGAGGACAGGTGAGCAGACCCGAGTTTGGTTCTCCTTTGGTTCATAACAGCTTCCTCCAATGGTCCATCATTTTACTCTGTTTATCTCCTAATGGCACTTATCACTGGGCATAGTTATCTTGTTTATTTATGCTTTACTTGTTTTGTTTTTTGAACTCAAATAGCATCTTCAGGGAAGGGAACCACCTGTCCATACTGGTTAAGCAGCACTGGCTCCTTAAGCTCCTTTAGCTCCTCTCTGAAGTACCTAGATAACAATATCTGATGCACATTTCCTGAGTTGTTTTACAGATGCAAAAATCTCCACCAAATGGAAGACAGTAACTACTCCATGAACTCGAGCATGTAGCCCCCAGCCCTACTGAAGTCTAATGTAATGATATCAAACCCTGTGACAATGAAGTAATGAAGCTCAGGTTCTTCATGTCTCAGCACAGAAGGAATTATGTAAAGAGAAAAAGTGCTAGAGAGAAGGTTTATTAATATCCTTTGTAAAGAGTATATAAGAAAATTAGAAAGCATCACTTAGAAAGCATGACTACGAACAAAGCTAGTGGAAGTGATGGAATTCCAGTGGAGCTATTTCAAATCCTGAAAGATGATGCTGTGAAAGTGTTGCACTCAATATGCCAGCAAATTTGGAAAACTCAGCAGTGGCCACAGGACTGGAAAAGGTCAGTTTTCATTCCAATCCCAAAGAAAGGCAATGCCAAAGAATGCTCAAACTACCGCACAATTGCACTCATCTCACACGCTAGTAAAGTAATGTTCAAAATTCTCCAAGCCAGGCTTCAGCAATATGTGAACCATGAACTTCCTGATGTTCAAGCTGGTTTTAGAAAAGGCAGAGGAACCAGAGATCAAATTGCCAACATCCTCTGGATCATGGAAAAAGGAAGAGAGTTCCAGAAAAGCATCTATTTCTGCTTTATTGACTATGCCAAAGCCTTTGACTGTGTGGATCACAATAAACTGTGGAAAATTCTTCAAGAGATGGGAATACCAGACCACCTGATCTGCCTCTTGAGAAATCTGTATGCAGGTCAGGAAGCAACAGTTAGAACTGGACATGGAACAACAGACTGGTTCCAAATAGGAAAAGGAGTATGTCAAGGCTGTATATTGTCACCGTTTATTTAACTTATATGCAGAGTACATCATGAGAAACGCTGGACTGGAAGAAACACAAGCTGGAATCAAGATTGCCGGGAGAAATATCAATAACCTCAGATATGCAGATGACACCACCCTTATGGCAGAAAGTGAAGAGGAACTCAAAAGCCTCTTGATGAAAGTGAAAGTGGAGAGTGAAAAAGTTGGCTTAAAGCTCAACATTCAGAAAACGAAGGTCATGGCATCTGGTTCCATCACTTCATGGGAAATAGATGGGGAAACAGTGGAAACAGTGTCAGACTTTATGTTTTTGGGCTCCAAAATCACTGCAGATGGTGACTACAGCCATGAAATTAAAAGACGCTTACTCTTTGGAAGGAAAGTTATGTCCAACCTAGATAGCATATTCAAAAGCAGAGACATTACTTTGCCAGCAAAGGTCCATCTAGTCAAGGCTATGGTTTTTCCTGTGGTCATGTATGAATGTGAAAGTTGGACTGTGAAGAAGGCTGAGAGCCGAAGAATTGATGCTTTTGAACTGTGGTTTTGGGAGTTGCTGATGGACAGGGAGGCCTGGCATGCTACAATTCATGGGGTCACAAAGAGTCGGACATGACTGAGTGACTGATCTGATCTGATACAAAAAAATGAGGCATGAGAGAATGATCACGTTCCAGGTCTCAGAACATAAGACCTTGGGATGGATAGGAGGGTCCTTGGCTTCACAAAGAGTAAGCCACAGTGAAGAGTAAGCAGAGACACACATTCCGTAGACAGAATGGGATCTGTCTCAGGAGGCAAGAGTGCCCTGAGGTGTAGACGTGTTGAGTTTAATGGGCTGGGTAATTTCATAGCCAGAGTGGGAAAATTATTCCAGCTACTTGGGGAAAAGGTGGGGATGTCTAGGACTTAGGTTACCAATTTTGGGCCTTTTATGGTCTGTCATAAATGTCCTGGTTCCTGTGGTGTGTATGACACAACTAATGTATTACAGTGAGCAAATAACGCGGCTCAAGTCCACTGGAAGTCAAATCTTCACCACCTTGGGCCTAGTAGGTTCTAGTAAGTTTTTGTTGTGTCCTCAATGGCTGTGTCAGTCCTTCAGTGGCTGTGCCCTGCCCCCTTCCCTCCTGTCTTAGACACGTGCGGGCAGAGGAAGTATGCAGCTATTTGCAGAATGAAGGAATGATGGGTGAATTGCTCAGGAGAAGTTTTTTGAGCCTCTGCCTGACACTGTGCCAACTGCCTACCACAGACTCTGACTCACACTCCTCATTACAATCCTGTGAGGTAGGGATCACCATCTGGGCCATGGTATAGTTCAAAACATGGAGCCTCTGAGGAGCTGAGCAACCTTTTCACACTGGGAGCTATGGGTGGGGAGGGTAAAATCCAGCTTTAATTGATTTCAAAGTCTCAGGAGCTGAGGAAGGGAATATATTTCATGTGCCAAGGCCACATTTCTTTAGGACAGAAAAGGAGGATGAAGGTCCAGCCGGGATGGAGGGAATGGGCAAAAGCAAATCAGCAGAGTCTGCCCAGGAGCACTCAGTACATCCAAGAATCAACAAAAGTCCAAGGTCTGGATAAAGCAGTGTGTGTATGATTTTTAACTGTCACTGGATATCAGAGGGTAAGGGAAATGAGGAGAAAGGGGCATCCAGGCAAAGAAAATAGTGTTCAGTTCAGTTCAGTTCAGTTGCTCAGTCGTATCCGACTCTTTGCGACCCCATGAATTGTAGCACACCAGGCCTCCCTGTCCATCACCAACTCCCGGAGTTCACTCAAACTCATGTCCATTGAGTCGGTGATGCCATCCAGCCATCTTATCCTCTGTCGTCCCCTTCTCCTCCTGCCCCCAGTCCCTCCCAGCATCAGAGTCCTTTCCAATGAGTCAACTCTTCTCATGAGGTGGCCAAAGTATTGGAGTTTCGGCTTTAGCATCATTCCTTCCAAAGAAATCCCAGGGCTGATCTCCTTCAGAATGGACTGGTTGGATCTCCTTGCAGTCCAAGGGACTCTCAAGAGTCTTCTCCAACACCACAGTTCAAAAGCATCAATTCTTCGGCATTCAGCCTTCTTCACAGTCCAACTCTCACATCCATACATGACCACAGGAAAAACCATAGCCTTGACTAGACGGACCTTTGTTGGCAAAGTAATGTCTCTGCTTTTGAATATGCTATCTAGGTTGATCATAACTTTCCTTCCAAGGAGTAAGTGTCTTTTAATTTCATGGCTGCAGTCACCATCTGCAGTGATTTGGAGCCCCAAAAAGTAAAATATTAATTTGGAAAATGAAAGCAACTTAGATAATTTGGTGGGACTGAAACAAGGAGGGTAATGGGGCTAGGAAAGCAAGAAATAAGGTTAGAAAGGCAGATAAGGGGCCTGACCATGAATGTCCTTGTGCGGTTCCTAAAGGGGTTTGTATTTTGCCCTGTTACAAGCAACAGAGACCCACTCTCCAGTTTTAAACTCCTGAGCAACATGATCAGCTTTGCATGTTTGTAATATTACTCTGAAAATGAGTCTGTAATGATTCAAACCTAAAGGCAGGTCTGGGAGACTATTTCAATAATCCCTGTAATGAGGGCCTTAGCTGTTTACTTCCTGGCAGAGTGAACAAAGGAATAGCTGTATCCAAATAGAAATAGGTTAGAAGAGGGAAGACGGAGAAGGCAATGGCACCCCACTCCAGTACTCTTGCCTGGAAAATCCCATGGACGGAAGAGCTTGGTGGGCTGCAGTTCATGGGGTCGCTGGGAGTCAGACACGACTTTCACTTGGACTTTTCACTTTCATGCATTGGAGAAAGAAATGGCAACCCACTCCAGTGTTCTTGCCTGGAGAACCCCAGGGACGGGGGAGCCTGATGGGCTGCCGTCTATGGGGTCGCACAGAGTCGGACACGACTGAAGTGACTTAGCAGAAGAGGGAAGAAAAGTAGTCCAGTTTAAACATAGTGAATTTGACATGATCATAAGATGCCTAAAGTGCTACCTACATACACATTTGAGAAATCCTAGGTTAAAGTTTTTACTGTTTTCCTCACTTTAGGACTTTCCAGTGCCTCCACTATGCTATATCCCACATGTAAAGGAATGATGTAAGATGCAGTGTTTACCATACTTAATCAAACAAGAATATTTACCCCAGCCTATTAACAGTTCTCAGGACAATGGGGTTACTTGGAAAATGCTGTTCTAGAAGTTTCTAACTATATTAAGATTAAAAAACAGTGAAGAGTTTTTTGAATGGGCTCAAAAGTAATTAGAAAGCAGACCAAAAAAAAAAAAAAAATGTAGCCTGAATAATCACTAAGGTGTAAAGAATAAGACTTGCATGGCTCAGGTTCTTAATAGATCGTAAGAATAAGGAAACCTGCCTAGTATTCAGGACCCCTGTGAAATATACTATCGAAGTGAAATAGATAGGTTGAAGTTGCTTAAAAAGTCAGCTCTGTCCAAAAACAAAGGAGAAAAATACTGTAAATGATGCAGAAATTGTGTTAATAGCCAATCAGACATACACATTAGGCAAGGCTAAAAGCTATTTCCTCATCTCTGCTTAAGTAGACCCAAATGAGGCTCTTGAACAAGCTTTCTTTGTTCAGGAAGGAATCACTGGAGAGCTCTCCCTCCATCATGTAATACAGGCAAGCCATCTACTGAAGGGGGTAAAAGGAGGTCTTTGTGGGTGGACAGAGGTTGACTCTTCACAGTATCCCTGCTGGGCTGAGTTTGCTGGAGGCTTGCTGATTTTCAGGAAAAAGTCCAGGGCCACCTTGGAGGACAGAGACCAGAGATCCTGAATGCTGTTCTGAGGATGAAAGTTGGTACTCCCCTTGGGGCTGAATAATGAAGCCCTGACCCAAAGACTACTAGCAGGAAAGGATATATCAGCAGCTCTTGGACAGAACTCACTGCACAGATAGGGAAATCTGGCTTGGCCAGGCTCAATGCAGAGGTGAAAATGCTGGGGGGGCAGCTGGAAGCAGGTCTGGGTGGGGCAGGGGCTGCTGAGCAGGGCATGCCAGCATCAGAGCTGAGAAAGGCACCACACAGGGCCTGTCTTCATAGTGCCAGGCTGGCAGGCCATCAACTGAAAGTTGAGTTTCTCGTGGTGATCCAAAGCAATACTGAATAGGGCCCAATGGCCCACAAAAGCCCCAGAGACTCCTGAATAATTTAGGATGGCAAATACTTCAAGAGAGAAATGTCAAACTTCTAATTAGAGTAGGAGTTCAAAAAAATAATTTAGAAAGAGAGATTGTAATTAAATACCAAAATGAATCATGCTGGGTACATAGGGATATGAGAAAAAATGTTTCTAGTTGTTGATCTACATGGATGCACTAGCCAGCCAATAAGGATCTTTCAAACCATACCAAGGTGAGGTCCCTGAGGCCACCCACACTCAAGAAAAGCTCAAGAGACTTTGGAAGGACTTTCTTGTAACTGGGAAAGCCAGGAGATATATAGGCAGTAGGCAACCATTACAGATATTCAAGTATCAGGTTTAATTGTGTTGGGATACAATGGAAACCAGACTGTGAAGGGTGAGCTTCCTAACACACACACGACTGAAGAGGGAAAGGAGATGTGGAGATTAGCCAGTCATCCAGGCACAGTGCTGAGAGCTGGCCTGGGCTATCAGTACAGACTGAGCAAGAAGAGGTCCTCGTACCTTTCTTTCTATATACACCCTGAAATATGCAAGTCAGGATGGGAAGGTTGAAAAAGTAAAAACACACAAACTTACAGGACACAGCCTGAAAAACTACTCTCATAAGACATGATAAGGCATTACACATGGGACAGAAATTTGAGCTCACAATACAAAGACAATGATCTATGGGGATGGGAGTGTACAATAAAGCCTCTTGAAGCAGACAGTAGAGATAGTTGCCAATTTCTACAAGACCAATCATTTTAAAGCCTTTTTCCATCAAGTTAACTATGTATTCCTTGGTTTTCTCAGTAAGCTCAAATTTATTTTTAAATGGCAATGTATTTAAAGTGCTGAAGAACCAAATCACTTCATAACCTAAACCTGATGTAGCTGCTAATTTGATTTATATCATAGAGAAGAGGAAAAAAAAATGTGATGAGTGTTACGGTATCAACTATCTTCAGTGAAAGTGTCATTACAGATCTCTCAACTAACTCTATGCATAAACACACACCACACACATAAGAAACATATTCATAGAACAAAACTCCAGGAAAACATAAGGTATAAATAACTGTATGTGTGCATACACACTCACATATGTATATCATAATTTGAGCCAGACAGAATCAAGCTAGAGTTTCAAAAAAATGCCGACTCATCTTTTTAACTTTACACATATGCACAATCAGAACTGTGAATGATCTATGATCTATCCAAACTACCAGTTTCCGAATGGACTGACATTCATTCAACTGATCATTTGTTGAGAAACATGCCAGACGTTTTACACCAATTAACCCTACTCTCACAATAATTCTGTTTGATAGAAATGATCCCATTTATAGATGAGGAAACTGACAATTAGAAGAATGAAGTGATACCTATGTGGTCACACAGAATCCTACAGGGTTTGACTTTCTGGACTAGTTTGTTTTGTTTTCAAATTAATAATTATCTCTAAGCCCTATTCACTTCCAGATGAAGGGTTTCACAATCTCTTTAAGTCTTTATTACCCTGATGTTTTAAGGTTATCTTCAAATCACTCTGTAGGGTCCAAATATATATACATATATATACTCAGCTGGAGGGCCTCAGGAGGATGAGAGTTCTCATCTACAGAGGCATCATGCCTATTTTCTTGACCTTGTAAAGTATAGACAAACATGGGAAGGATGTCTGAAGACTCAGAGCCTCTTCCAAACCTGAGGAGTATCTATGATACTCCTTAGGTCACTGGTAAGGAAAAGAAAGCATTAACCACAACGTTGGGACAGTCCTTCTGTTTAATTATTTACATGCTACAAAACAGAGATGTTCTAGGGCTGTCTGCATATCTCCCTTCTGTATATGAGGGAAGATGTAGACACTACAGAATGGTTTCCAAGTTGTGTGGAATGCTGGTAACAGAAGAAAGGGTAAACTATCTACACAACTGAAATCATGTGACAAACACAACCAGGTGATATTGTTGTTGCTCAGTCACTCAGTCCTTTCCGACTCCGTGACCCCATGGAATGCAGCACACCAGGCTTCCCCATCCTTCACTATGTCCCGGAGATCGCTCAGTCTCAGCTCTATTGAGTGGGTGATGCCATTCAACCATCTTATCCTCTGTTACCCGCTTCTTCTCCTGCCCTCAATCCTTCCCAGCATCAGGGTCTTTTCCAGTGAGCTCGCTCTTCACATTAGGTGGCCAAAGTACTGGAGCTTCAGCATCAGTAAATGAACATTCATGTTTGATTTCCTTTAGGATTGACTGGTTTGATCTCCTTGCAGTCCAAGGGCCTCTCAAGCATCTTCTCCAGCACCACAGTTTGAAAGCATCAATTCTTTGGCACTCAGCCTTCTTTATGGTCCAATTCTCACTTCTGTACATGACTATTGGAAAAATCATAGCTTTGACTATATGGACCTTTGTCAGCCATAGGTACACCCATATGAATGTTGTTTTAGGCCAGCTTTTTCACTCTTCTCTTTCACTTTCCTCAAGAGGCTCTTTAGTTCCTCTTTGCTTTCTGCCATAAGGTAGTGTCATCTGCATATCTGAGGTTATTGATATTTGTCCAAGAAATCTTGATTCCAGCTTGTGCATCATCCAGCCTGGCATTTCCTATTATGTACTCTGCATACAAGTTAAATAAGCAGGGTAACATTATACAGCCTTGACACACTCCTTTCCCAATTTGGAACCAGTCCATTGTTTCATGTTCGGTTCTAACTGTTACTTCTTGACCTGCATACACGATTTTCAAGAGGCAAGTAAGGTGGTCTGGTATTCCCATCTCTTTAAGAATTTTCCACAGTTTTTTGTGATCCACACAATCAAAGGCTTTGGCATAGTCAAAGAAGCAGAAACGGATGTTTTTCTAGAATTCTCTTGCTTTTTCTATGATCCAATGGATGTTGGCAATTTGATCTCTGATTCCTCTGCCTTTCCTAAATCTAACTTGAACATCTGGAAGCTCTCGGTCCACATACTGTTGAGCCTAGCTTGAAGGACTTGGAGCATTACCTTGCTAGCATACAAGATGAATACAATTGTGTGGTAGTTAAGAGTATATTTCTCTCACTCCTGGTTGAAAGAACTAAAGAAAGCAGGCCTGAGGAACAAGAAAAAAAAAAGGAAGACTATTTTGGCTCATGTCACAGAAAAATCCAGATACATGTACCTGTCTCGGGGTACAGCACGAGTGCAGGCTCACATGATGCCACTAGGATCCTCCTTAGCTCTGCTCTCTCTGAACTGGGTTTGTTTTGAAAGTTCATGTGGTTCCCAGATGGTTGCAGCTCCTCCAAGCCTCGTATCCACACTTTTCTGTGGCAGGCAGAGAGCAAAACAAAGCTGGTCCTGCCAATGTCTCAACACAACACATGATACAGGTCTAAACTGAGTGACTTGCCCCATCCCTGAACTCATCACTACGGCCAAAAGGATGGGATAGTCTAACTGACTAAACCACCCAAGCTACATGATCAGAAAAGGAAAAAGGGTGGTTTCTCAAATAAGATCTGACGCCACAGAAGGAGGGAGAAAGACAGCCATGCAGGATGAAATAGATTAACACTATACCACAGTAGAAAGAACAGAGTTTATTCACTAATATTGCTCCTCCAATATCACTAATTCTTGCATTCACAATTCCAACCGAGAGTGCAGAGATGGGGTGAGAGGTGGGAGGGAGGTTTAAGAGGGAGGGGACATATGTATACCTACGGCTGATTCCTGTTGATGTATGGTAGAAACCAACACAATATTGTAAGCAATTGTCCTTCAAATTAAAACAAATATGCTCTTTAAAAAACAGAAAAAAAAATTCCATCCCTGTGTTTACTATTGAATCTGAAACCCATTAACACTAGTAATGATAGTTGTAATAATAGTAACAATAAGAGTAAGAACAGCTAATATTTACTGAGTACTGCATACTTTGGACCGAGATACTGTTTTTAAGCACTTAACATATATCATTTCATTTCTCACCTAAACTCAATTTATAGATCAGGAAGTTCAGTTCATTCATTCAGTCATGTCCAACTCTTTGTGACCCCATGGACCACAGCACTCCAGGTTTCCCTGTCCATCACCAACTCCCGGAGCTTACTCAAACTCATGTCCATTAAGTCGGTGATGCCATCCAACCATCTCATCCTCTGTTGTCCCCTACTCCCACCTTCAATCTTTCCCAGCATCACAGTCTTTTCCAATGAATCAGTTCTTTGCATCAGGTGGCCAAGTATTGGAGCTTCAGCTTCAGTTCTTCCAGTGAATATTCAGGACTGATTTCCTTTAGGATGGACTGGTTGGATATCCTTGAAGACCAAGGGACTCTCAAGAGTCTTCTCCAACACCACAGTTAAAAAGCATCAGTTCTTCAGCACTCAGCTTTCTTTATAGTCCAAGTCTCACATCCATACATGACTACCAGAAAAACCATGGCTTTGACTAGATGGACCTTTGTTGGCAAAGTAATGTCTCTGCTTTTTAAAAGCTGCCTAGGTTGGCCATAGCTTTTCTTCCAAGAAGCAGGTGTCTTTTAATTTCATGGCTGCAATCACCATCTGCAGTGATTTTGGGGCTCAGAAAAATAAAGTCTCTCACTGTTTCCATTGTTTCCCCATCTATTTGCCATGAAGTGATGGGACCGGATGCCATGATCTTAGTTTTCTGAATGTTGAGTTTTAAGCCAACTTTTCACTCTCCTCTTTCACTTTCATCAAGAGGCTCTTTAGTTCTTCTCTCTTTCTGCCATAAGGGTGGTGTCATCTGCATATCTGAGGTTACTGATATTTCTCCTGGCAATCTTGATTCCAGCTTGTGCTTCATCCAGCCTGGCATTTCATATGATGTACTCTGCATATAAGTTAATATGCAGGGCGACAATATGTGCAGCCTTGACATACTCCTTTCCGGATTTGGAACCAGTCTGTGGTTCTATGTCCAATTCTAACTGTTGCTTCTTGACCTGCATACAGATTTCTCAGGAGGCAGGTAAGGACTGGGGAAACAGACTCTTGGAGGGCACAAACAAAACCTCATGCACACCAGGACCCAGGAGAAAGGAGCAGTGACCCCACAAGAGACTGACCCAGACTTGCCTGTGACTGTCCAGGAGTCTCTGGCAGAGCCATGGGTCGGCAGTGGCCTGGTGCAGGGTCAGGGGCAATTGAGTGCAGCAGTGTGTGCACGGGACCTTTTGAAGGAGGTCACCATTATCTTCATAGATAAGGAAACTGAAGCTCAAATAGGTTAAGTAGCCTTGCACAAGATCAGATATTATACAGAATGTAACCAGAATGCAAACTGCAATCCAATTCAGAAACAACATTCTTCTACAAAAATATGACACTACCTTTTCTCAATAATTTTTAAACCTGAATCCCCAACCCACCCTTAAGCTAATGCTCTAAATTCCTATAGAAAGTGCCTGTCCTAAACTTGAACATACAGAAACTACCCTATCACTATTAAAATCATCTGGAACTACCTTCAGCCAGTGTGATTCTGTGATTCAAGAAAACTTATCACCTTACACTTGCCAGGTGCTTTATAACACTTGAAACAACAGACGTGACATCTGTGGGTAGAGGGAAGCAGGCCCTTATATCCACCCAGAGCTGTCAAGGGAAGGAACTGACTTCATCACTCATGTGGACAGCAGCAGCCGCCTGATTTCTGTTACTCACTAGAAATGGTCTCATTAAAGAAAAATCCCATGTGTTTCCACATTATAAATGTGCCAACAGACAGCTCAGTAGGAGATATTTCCAAACAACAAAAGTGTTCATCAGAAAATGACAATCTGAACAGAGGAACTGAAAATCCGTTATATGTAGCATGGAAGTGAGCCAGTTTACAGATCCTGTTGCAACATAAAAAATAATATAATTAATAATTTCTAACATTCCTGGGGAGAAAGGATTTTTTAAATAACATTTCTGAAGCAAAGGTGTCAACTAACAAAATTTACTTTTTTTTTCTTGCTGTTACTAGAAAGCCAGAGAAGGATCCAATCTTTTTAAAAAGAAAGTAAATAACTTTTCACAAAAACACATAAACATAGGCAGAAATAGGTGGTGAAAAGTGAAAGTGTTAGTCGCTCAGTCGTGTCCAACTCTTAGTGACCCTATGGACTGCAGCCCACCAGGCTCCTCTGTCCCTGGAATTCTCTAGGCAAGAATACTGAAGAGGGTTGCCCTTTCCTTCTCCAGGGGATATTCCTGACTCAGGGATTGAACCCAGGTCTCCCACATTGCAGGCAGATTCTTTACTCTCTGAACCACCAGGGCACATAAGCTCCGCCAACCTGAGAGCAGAAAGAAGACTCAGCAGGCTCAGGCCAGGACTCTACCTCTGACAGGAACCTTGTTCAGCACAGCTGACCCTTGAACAACAGTGGGGAGGGGGTTGTCAGGGCACGGACCCTCACCACAGTCGAATTTACAGTCAGCCCTCCATATACACGTTTCCTCCATATCCACAATTCTGCACCTGTGGATTCAACCAACATAGGTCGTGTAGTACTTACTGAAAATAATCTGCTGTAAGTGGACCCAAGTAGTTCAAACCCTTGCTATTCAAGAGCCAACTATATTTAACAACCCTCAAAGTCAGAATGAACCTTAAGACCTCTCTCTGCTGACTCATGAATGAGTTCAAGTTACTCAACTCATTGTACAGCCCTGTGTGATTTTATAACCAATGTACTGAAAGTGTTCAGAACTATTCTAATTTTTGCTGACATGTAAGTTTGAACTAATACTCTATTTTCAGTGAGTTAAGAGCTCAATACTAGAAATTAAAGGTAACGCTGAAAGGCTAAATTATCATAAGCCCCTCTAGAGTACCCAAAATGTATGCTCTTCACTATCTCATAAGCGAAAAGGAAAATTACTTATTCGTGTGAACACACGCGGTATCCTAAATCTAGAACTCATGCAGTATCTTAAATGATTCCTCTCTTTCTAAAGATAAAGCATAATTAATTCCAAGTGACAAAGTGCTTGTGCTTTTTTATTTAATACGTTCCTTTGGTTTTTCTCCTGTGAGTTCATCCTTTTCCTTAGGCAAGCATCAGCACAGCACTGAGACCCAAGATATAGGCACAAACAAGAAAAGCAGAAGGCTGGGAAGTCAGAATTCTGAGCTCCAGATCTTGCTCGATCCCCAAGTAAAGCAACCTTGAAATCACTATTTAACCTCCCCACCCGCCAGTTTCCTTATTGGAAAAGCCGGAACATTTGCTTCCTTCCTTCACCAAGACTATTATGAGAATCAAATAAGCTCAGTGATCTGAAGCAATCCCCAAGCTTCAAAATGCTATTAAAAAAAAACACAAAAAACAAAAAAACAATAGGTACTGTTATTGCAATTAATACATTTCTAGGTGAAAAGGTACCAAACACGCATGGATCCTAGATTCACTGTTAGTATGAATGAAGGTAGACAGGAAGCCCACAGAAAGAGATTTTTTATGTTAATGAAAAATTTTAATCACACTTCAAGGAACAGAGAGACACAAACTAACCTGTCTAAATCCTGTTAAAATTGATAACCACAATACAAGAAATTACTTTGTCTCTAAATTAACCCTCTATTCATGTTTCTTAAAGATGTTAAACTTCATCAACTGTCCAAGTTTCACCACTTAAAATCTAGGATCTGCAAATGGGTATAGTAATAGGAACTTCATATTTATTGTGTGCTGAGTCACTCAGTCGTGCCTGACTCTTTGGGAACCTTTGGACTGCAGCCTTCCAGGCTCCTCTGTGCATGGGATTTTTCAGGCAAAAATACTGGAGTGGGTTGCCATTTCTTCCTCAAGGGATCTTCCCGACCCAGGGATTGAATCTATGTCTCCTATGTCTTCTGCATTGCTGGCGGATTATTTATCCACTGAGCCATTGGGAAAGCCCTGTATTTTCACAGCGGGATTGATATGAGAATTGAGTTTATACCTGCAAAGCACTTAGGACAGTGCCGGCCAGGGTACTGGCTCCGGGAAGATTTGTTCTCCTGTGCAGCAGTGGAGAACCATTCATATCTGGGGGCAAACCACTGCTCAAAACTCTACCAGATGAAATGTGGATTTCAGACACAGGTTTGCTCATCTGTACAAGGAGGAAAATAGTACAGGTACTTACACCTCACATGAAGGTTAAAAAATGTATTTGAAGATTGGAAAGATACCTGCTACATCCAAAGCGTTCAGTAAGTGGTGGCATTGGTGGTTTTGCTTAGAATAATAATGTCTAATAGTAGTAATACTGGTAAATTATTGAACAATCCCTTAAATTCTTGAACTTTCAGTGATTTATTTAGCTTAAATAACAGTTCTGAAATAACAGTTGCATGAATCTTGGCAGTAGAAAAATTGTATGTGATTTTAAAATGGTAAACATAGGAATAAGTTCTCATCTGCAACCTCAAGTTTAATTCTGCTTCAGACTTATCACTGCCAAAATATTTTAAAAAGTAAGAACTATAATAATGCTTGAAAAACATATGGTTAATTCCTTTACATTTAACTTTCTATAACCTTAGCTCTCCTACAAAGCTTGCATTGTCTAATTAATCTAGTGTGCAACATTATTCCACTAAAACAAAGCCATGCATTTCTAAACAATTTTTATGACTTCCCAGTCTTTGTCAACACCATTTCTGTTTGTGCAAATGCCAAAAAAAAAAAAAAAGACTGACTTTCTGAAAATCTTTTAAAAGTCAAGACTTTTCTTTCATTTTTCATTTCCCCAATTCATTTTCATTTTTCATTTCCCCCAAAAAGAGGAAGAAAATAAAGGAAAACAGAAGAAGATTAAAAAAAAATAAGAATAGCAAAAGATATCTTTATAAACTGATAAGGCATTTTTCTGGGGCAAACAAACTACAGAACTACCCACTTCACCAGGTGTTCTATCTGATTTCTCTCCATCTTCATGGCTAAAGACAAACGTGCCACCACCTCTTTACAAAAGGAGCCTTTGCTTTCAGTTCCTTATAATTGTCATCATACGTTATCCTCTAACACACTGCTGGACCTCAAGACAACTAAATCACAGCTGGCCAGAGAAAAGAGGAATTCTAGAAACCATGTCCTTATACCTATTTCCTTTTGCACATACTACTAAGCGGGCAGGTGGCCTGATGATGGAGGAGACTGCTGACGTTCAGAAGATCACAAAGTGACCAAGAGCAAACCCAAGCCCTCTCTCTCCCTGGACAGGGGGGCTTTCCGATATTTGCTGCATGTCAGCATTAAATTTCTTACATTTCTGTTTCAACTTTGTACTATTTATTCCCATTGCCAAGCAAACCAATCTGCTGCTTGGTTTTTATTTTATAATCAAATACTACAATGTAAAAATCAAAGGAAGTACCACTCTCAAACAGCCTTTTGATGAGATACTAGCATGTGAATTATCAGAGTAAGAGCAAATTTCTCAGTATTGTTTAGGTTTTTCCCTGCTTCTGTATTTTCATAATGCAATTACATCAACAGGGGTTACCTAACTGCCCTTATGCTTAATCACTTCAAAATAAATGAATGTAACTTTTGATAGGATGATTCCTATCCTTTTTCTTTCCATTCTTTTGAAAGGTTGTCAACTATTATACACAAATGCTTGGTGTACATACAATAAGAGCAAATATTAAAACCAATTTACACCTAGTAGCGAATGGACTCGCGGACACAGTGGGGGAAGGTAAGTGCGGGAAGATCTGAGGAAAGTAGCACTGACATATGTACACTCTCATGTATAAAACAGCTACTGGGAAGCTGCTATATACCACAGGAAGCCCCGGTTGACGCTCTGATGACCCAGACGCATGGGTGGGGGGAGGGGAGAAAGGCTCAAGAACAAGGGAATATATAGATGATTACGACTGATTTGCACTGCTGTACAGTGGAAATCAACACAACATTGTAAAGCAGTTTTCCACCAATTACAAAAGAAAAGGAAAAAAGAACCAATCTATACATGACAAATACCACTGAAATCTAAAAATCTAACATGTATCTGCTGAAATCAAGGCAACAACAGTTATTCAACAGCCTCAGACATTTCAGTAATTGCATGTCCTCTGCAAGTCACTGACCCAAGTGTCAAGACAGACAACAGAATATTCTTAGCTTCCAAATGTTAGGTGTCCTTCAGTTTCGGAGAAGTCTGGAAGGAAAGAATATTGGTCCTCAGTTATGAGAGCCCAGCAAACTATCTAAAAGAAGGAAAACAGTAATCCTGCTTTCTGAGATAACCAACAGGAAAAGTTATATCTGGATAAAAGATTTCCCTTGTACTGCTTTAAATAAAAAAACAATAATAATAATAATTCTACTATCATTTGTACATTTGTTCTTTTTTTTTTTTTTTGGCTAAGCCACCTATATGTAAAATTTAACTACATAATGCCCACACCACTTCAGTCACATGTCCTACTTCAAGATAAACAACAGTATTTGATAATGTGTTCTCAAGTTTAAAAATACATTAAAAAAAAAAAAGTAATTACCTTTCCGAAGTCACGGACATCAAACAGGTCAAATGCCTCGAACAGTTCACTCTTTCTCATTCCAAACGTCTCACAACAGGCCGTGAGGAATGTCCTTATGTTCTTCAAACAGAGAAACTGAGGAATGGGAAATAGCTATTAGTATATAGTGAATCATTCTAAATGCTACCTATCCTCTGTCACACCCAGAATGCTGAGGAAATACCAAGCAAGAATCCATCTGCTCTTGCTGGTGTTTTCCGTTACCCTGTCGGCAATATTTAATGATTACCCACTCTCTCCCAGGCACCGTGACACAGCGGTGAACAAGGTAGACAAAAGTCTGCCCTCATGATCAGATCAGATCAGATCAGATCAGTCGCTCAGTCATGTCCGACTCTTTGCGACCCCATGAATCACAGCACGCCAGGCCTCCCTGTCCATCACCAACACCCGGAGTTCACTCAGACTCACGTCCATCGAGTCAGTGATGCCATCCAGCCATCTCATCCTCTGTCATCCCATTCTCCTCTTGCCCCCAATCCCTCCCAGCATCAGAGTCTTTTCCAATGAGTCAACTCCTTGCATGAGGTGGCCAAAGTACTGGGGTTTCAGCTTTAGCATCATTTCTTCCAAAGAACACCCAGGACTGATCTCCTTCAGAATGGACTGGTTGGATCTCCTTGCAGTCCCAGGGACTCTCAAGAGTCTTCTCCAACACCACAGCTCAAAAGCATCAATTCTTCGGCACTCAGCCTTCTTCACAGTCCAACTCTCACATCCATACATGACCACAGGAAAAACCACAGCCTTGACTAGACGGACCTTTGTTGGCAAAGTAATGTCTCTGCTTTTGAATATGCTATCTAGGTTGGTCATAACTTTCCTTCCAAGGAGTAAGCGTCTTTTAATTTCATGGCTGCAGTCACCATCTGTACTTACAGTCAAATAAGAGGAGACAAGAACCAACTCAGCAACAAAAACAAAAAAGTAACTATGTTTATTTTTTCATGGTGGTAAGTGCAATAGAGAAAACTAAAGCCAGGAGAAGGGATCAGGAGTGCTGGGATGGGTGGAGGGAGCCTCAGTGAGATGGTTAGAGAAGGAGTCGGTGGGAAGAGGACGGATAAGCAGGGAAGCTGTGAAGGTGGGGAAGGAGCAACCATGCAGAATTATAGGACAGAGTATTCAGCCTTAAGTAGCATCCTATGTCAAGGTCCTGAGGTGGAAGCTTCTGAGGTTATGTCTGAGGAAGGGGCCAAGATGAACAGAGCAGAATGGATGACAAAGAGAAAGGCAGGAGGTGAGCTGGAAAGGCAGTGAAGTCAGATGAAAAAGGATCCTACTGGACAGGCTTTTACTCTGACTGAGATGGGAAGTCACTGGATACTTTGGGACAGAACTGGGATTTGATCTGATATTTTAAAGGGTTCTTTTTTCTTTCTTTTAAAAAGATTTTATTGAAGTATAGTTGATTAACAATATTATATTAGTTTTCAGGTGTATAACATACTGATTCAAATTTTTTATAGATTATACTCTATTTAAAGTTTGTTGGCTATATTCTGTGTTCTGTACACTATATCCTTGTAGCTTATTTTTTTTCTAATAATACTTAACTCTATATTAAAAATACTAATACTACTATTCAACAAATGATCAATATAAAAAATTTAAACAAAATTAGTTTTGGTAGTTTTGGTACTAAGTCTTTGAAAACTAATATGTATTGTATACTTACAGCATATCTCAATTCAGTTGTTATTTTTTGTGGGGGGAGGGGTTGTGCTACATGGTTTGTGGGATCTTAGTTCCCCAAAAAGGGACTGAACCCATGCTCTTGGCAGTGAAAGGATCCTAACCACTGGACCACCAGGGAATTCCTAGCATATCTCCGTTCAGACGAGCCCCATTTCAAGTGCTCCACAGTCATATGTGGTCAGTTGCTGTCATAATGAACAGCATGGTGCTAAAGTTTCAGTTGTAGGTTTGTAAACAGGCCCTTCTCTTTTATTCAAAATATGCACAGACCTATCAAGTACAAACTTCTCACCTGAGCTTTTAAGGTCCTCTGTTATGTGCCCCACTATGCAATCAGGCTGGTCTCCTCCTTGGTGCTGGTTACTCCATGCTCATTCCTGCCTCTATGCTTGAACTTTGCCATTCCTCTATCCAATAACCCTCTCTCTTTTCCCTTTTCTGTTCTAACACCCAACCCAGCTACTGTTCCATCTCCTCCTGGACTACAGCAGTTTCTACTGCTCTTTTTTCAGAGTTTTTTTTTTTTTTTTTTAATACAGATCAAAAGGGTTTAGAGCAAGGTTAGAGAGAGTAACACTGGATAGGAAGCTATCACAATAATCTGGCTGAGAGACACCCATGGGAAGATGAGGTGTTCAATTTTGACTTAAATTGGAGATGCCTATTAGTCATGCATGGAACATGGGGCAGCAGACAACTGGATATACGGATCTGGAGTTCAGGGCACAGGTGTGTGCTTCAGACATAAACCTGAAAGTCTTTGGAGTATACAAAACATTTTTAACCATGATATCATCTGAGATGACTTTGAGAGAAAGAAGAGGAGAGGAAAGGATCTGGGGTCAGGTCATCTTAGATCAGGAAAAGAAAAGGAGCCTGCAAAGGGGCTTAGAAAGAGGGAACCAGTGATGAAGGAGACCAACCAAGTAAAGAGGCTTTCCCTGAAGCCAAGTAAAGAAGGTGTTTCTAGAAAGAAGGAGTGATAATCTGTGTCAGCTGCTGCTGCTACTCAAGTAAGATTTGACCAGATGTTTTCCTTGAAATCTGGCTGTATGATGCTAACAGGTGCACCCTGACAAAAGCAGGTTCCATGTGGAAGATAGGGGTGGGGAAATGCTGTATGGAGCAGCTTCAAGACACAACAGGAAGACAGAAAGTAAAGACAGAATGTATCAATAGATTCTGAGGAGTTTTGCTGCACAAGAAAACAGAGGATTGAGGAGGTAGTAAGCAAGAAAGACAGGTCAAGGAAGGGCTTTTTAACAATGGAAGCTGTTTACAACGTGTTTCTAGAAAGGGAGAGGCACAGTCACCCAAATGAAGTCCTTGAGTGGGCAAAGGAAAAGGGTCTGATGCTCAGGCACAGAAGCTGACCCTGGAGAACACACTCAGCTCATCGACACCAACAGGGACAAGAGGTAAGGCAGCCACCATCACAACTTAAACAACCAACAGAATTTACTTTCAGCATCTAAGATTCAGATCCAACTAAGCAAAGGACACACATACTCCGAAAGTGAATTTCGGAAATAGCTGCAATGGCACACATTAAAAAGAAAGTTATTAACCTCCAATAGTTGAGAAATCTATTAGCCTATTATTGCATCTTTGCTTTTTTTTTTTTTTTTAAAGCACTGTCAACATTTTATTTTGTTTTTGTTTTCCATCTTGGTTTGTTTTTTAATTTCCAGAAAGCACATTTTACTTTTTCTACTTTGGAAACATTCAGGTTTTGCATGGGCTTAACCCAGACATAGTTTTACCCTTTACAGGAATCCTTCTTGAGGCTTAAATATTTCAGGAGGGGTTAAAACCACAGGGGAAACATCATAAACCCTTTGAAGCACAAAAGCAGCAGCCAATCTGCACATTCAGTTACTGCTTTCATTTTTAAAAATTCATAAGAGACCTTTATGACACAGAATCACTCTGCATGTAGCTCTTCCACATAGAATTGCTTATTTACAGATTAAAAGCCTTACATTCTGCCAAGATAGACAATAATTACTCTCTTGAGGATTATGCAACGGCGCTCTTGCAATATTTTTTACATAATTAAGTGCCCAACTCATAGCTCACCAAGGAACAAAGCATAATTGCACATGCTACCCTCTGAAGATTTCGCACCAAACTCAAAATTTCCCCCGTGTCGGAAAAACTACAGTAGAGCTCCATTCAAGGGCTTTGATCATTAATTCAGAAAACTACTACTGAAAGCAAAAAAGAAAAGAAATACAGTCATTACTGAATGCATTACAAGAGATTATTTAAAAACAGAACTTTCCCTGACTTCTGAAATCAATCTTAACCTTATTTGCCCCTTAAATAATTTAATTCCACAAATATTTACTGGATTTGAAGAAAATCACCGGTACGCACTGCATTTCCAGGCAGTCATCAAGTTTGGTCACCCTTTTATTTATGTATTTTTTCAGTCAACAGTTTTTGAATGCCTACAATGTTCCAGACACTGGGGATACTGAAAATGAATAAAACAAGCTTCTCTATTAATCGCGGCTGGAGATTTTCATAGTTACCACCAAACTGGCTAATAACACTAGGATCACACTTCTGCTAATGGCTCTGTGCAAGTGCAGAACAAAGTTGAGGGATGGAGGAAGCAGGCCCTAATGTCATCACAGAAGCCCTGGATAGAGCTGGGCCTGCCAGCCCACCCACCCCAGACTTTTGCTTTGTTTTCCTATGTTGAACTCTTTCCTTTCCAGTTTTTTTGGTTTTTAATTTTTTCTTTTTTTATTTCAAACCTAAAGAAGAATTGAAAGAACAGTACAATGAACATTCCTTTTACTCAACAACTATAACATACTGCCATAGGGGCTTTTGTGTGCCAGCCATTTCTCTATTTATTCATAAAAATTTGTATGTGAAAATAAGTTCAGACATCATGGCACTTCAATCGTAAATAACCCTGCATGCATTTGCTAGGAATAAGGACACTTTCCTAAATATGTATAATACCGCTATGGGCCTCAGAAAATTAACAATAATTCCATATTATTCCATATCCATCCCATATCCAAATTTCATCAATTGCCTACCCAATGTCTTTTTAAACTGCTTCCCCAAACACACACCTAGTCTAGGGTCCAATTCAATTTTATCCATTATATTTTATTTTTTGCAGTATTTTTAATCTAAAATTTTTTCTTTTTTTTTATTTCCGTGACACTGATTTTAGAAGAGACCAGACCCAGATATGTTATAGAATGTCCCACATTCTGGATGTGTCTAATTATTTCTTCATGGTATCATTGAATTAATTCCCCCATCACTTATATCTCCTATGAACCAAAGCTACATCAAGATACAAGTTAACCAGTTTGGGAAAAAATATTTTATACTGTGAACTTCCTATTTCATCATATCAAAAGACACAAAATGTTAGGGTAACCCATTATTATTGACATTAGGCTTGATCACTTGGTTAAGATGGTTACTGCCACATGTATCTACTCTAAAGGTACAGGTTCTCTTTTATATCAATAAATCCTGAGAGCGATAATTTGTTACCATGAGGCTGTTTTTTTCCCAATAATTTTTCATCACTTTTCATCCACTGATAACCCTTGCTTTAATTATTCCATTTGGGACAGCAAAATTCTATCTTTCCTTCCACATTTATTGGCTGGTATTCTCACTGAAAAACAAGCTTCCCCTGCCCTTCTCCCTTCCTTTTTTTTGAAATCTTTGCTTGTGTAATAATTAATTGCGATCATTATTCTTTTGGATGTTCAGATTGTCCTGAATTTGGCCACTGGGGGTCTCTTCAAACTGGCTTCTGTGACCTTTTGACATGACTCCATTACTGTTTGTTTTATTATATCAAACTGTCCTAGGCCCACCTCATGTTTTCTCTGCCCAAGTTCTATAATCAGCCACTTCTCCAAACAGTTCCTTTTCAAGTTTTATAGTAAATGGTATTTAGAGAACAAGTCTGAGCATCAGGCTGTTCCCAAATTACATGAGCCAATTACATCAAATGAACCTGTAACTCCACCCTTTGCTTAAGCAATGTATCACCAGCAACAGGAAGAGTTAATCTAAACAAATCCTATCATTTTCTTTGTGGCATGCCTAATAAGCCAACTCTTATCTCACACTGTTAAGAAAGAAAAAACTTGAGTTCACTGAAGACCAGTGAATACAAGAGTTTCGTTATGCTTGGAGATGTTACTGGTCTTCGAAACACTGACAGTCCTTTGTATTTAGCAGCTCAAAACCTCTGCCTTCAGACCTGGTATATGATGGGCAAAGACAAATACATTTCATTAGTTCGTTTCATAACCATACTTTATGTTTGACCAAAAATTATATAACTTTGCTAAGTTTTTAGTACAAGTGTTAGTCCCTCAGTCATGTTCGACTCTTTGTGACTCCATGGACTCACTGCAGCCCGCCAGGCTCCTACAATCCATGGAATTCACCAGGCAAAAATACTAGAGTGGGTTAGCCATTCCCTTCTCCAGGGGATCTTCCCAACACTGACATCAAACTCAGGTCTCCTGCACTACAGGCAGATTCTTTATCATCTGAAGCCCATAAAAGAGAACTTTAGGGCTTTTCAGAATTTAGGATGAGTACTTTTAAAACCAGAATTAAATAACTCAAGGATTTTTAAAATATTAAATATATCCACGCATGATTATTACAGAAATCAAGGATTGGCAAAAGGTTTCAATAGCGTTTTATCATTTAACACATATTAATGAGGTGCCTTTTATGTACTAGGTATCATAAAACTTCAAAAATGTCCCCCAGTTGGGTACTTATTTATTAAACACACATTAATTGAATGAAATTGCCAAGAACTGAGTATTTTTTAAAAAGCAAGTATGATCCAAACTCTGCCGCCAAAAGAGATCAGGCAGAGCATACAAACAAGGAAACGTGTAGTTACATGACAACATGGCAAACGCTATGAAGAAGTCATTCAGAGGTCCCTCAGGAGTCCTGGCGGAGAAGGTGATGACACCCCACTCCAGTACTCTTGCCTGGAAAATCTCATGGATGGAGGAGCCTGGTGGGCTGTAGTCCATGGGGTCGCAGAGTCGGACGCGACTGAGCAACTTCCCTTTCACTTTTCATTTTCATGCATTGGAGAAGGGAATGGCAACCCACTCCAGTGTTCTTGCCTGGAGAATCCCAGGGACAGGGGAGCCTGGTGGGCTGCTGTCTATGGGGTCACACAGAGTCGAACACGACTGAAGTGACTTAGCAGCAGCAGCAGCAGGAGTCCTGGAGTGTCAGAGACAGCTTTCTGGAGTAAGTGATCCACGAGACCCTGCAGGGTGAGTGGGAGTCAGTCACAAAAAAGAAAGGAGTGCTCAGTGTTCAGGGAGGGGAAGGGAACCTGCCAGACTCAGAGTGTGAGGATGTCCAGGTAAACAAACAGGAAGGGGATGAATATGAGATAAGACAAAGAATGGACTGGTGAGGGCAATGGAAGGGGTTCAGAATGGACACAGCTCTCTAGGGAGCAGTGAGAGCAGGGCTGGACAGAGGAGCTGGGACTCACAGAGCAAGCCCAATGGATGCAGGCTTTATCTAGAAGAAACGTTGAGGTTTTACATACGAGAGTGCAATCCTCAGTTATTCTTGAGTGTTTGCTATATACCAAGTTCTATGCTAAATGCTTACACCTTCTAATCTTCCACATTAACTCAATCAGGGAAGGTTTTTTTCTTTCATATATACTGAGGCTTAGATGTTTAAACAGGTTTATGCAACTGCATATGCCAAAGTAACACAGTTGTAACTCAAAACCAGACTTTCTGGCTACAGAGCCTATATCCTTAACTGCTATGTTATACTAGCTCCATCATGTAGTGTGGAGAATTAACTATTTTTGTTTTCTCTTTATTAGGGAGATTGTGTGAGGCAGATGAGATAAGAACAGGACAGTGTCATGTTCACATAAGGAAAAAATCACAGTGATTTGGATTAGAATAGTAGAAGCAGAAAGGGAAACAACTCTAGAATGTAATATGGAAAGGAAATACCTGGTAATTGACTGAATATAGGAGTGGAGTGGAGAGAGTAAAGGAGAAAAGAGTTCAGATTCATAATCATAGCTCCATCCTCGGCACTGCAAAGACAGAGAAGGGATTCACTGAAAATGGTCACTTAGCAAATTAGGGAACAGGAAACAGGTGCCAAGAATTGAGTCAATTAAACTTATTTTCATCTGGAAAGTCCTGGTATGGAGATATTCCACAGCCCCTCTCTCAGGTATATTCTGTGACAAGTGACACATTCTAATGATACAGTCCCTGGTCTTCGGCCGCGATGCTCTCACCCTCTCTTCAGAAACGCATCAACAGCTTACTTATTTACTACAGGTTGAAAAGCACTCGATAAAGATGCAGAAAACCCTCAGAGAGGAAGCTAAGACCAACCATGTCTAAGACACCCTGAAAATCATACATCAGGCCAGAGCTCTCTAGACAGTTTCCTAACCAACAGCTATCACAACAGATGAAGCTAAGTTGCTTTTTACCTTTGTGGCTCTTGTTAGCACTTCAATGCTATTGATACTGATGTTACAGAAAGAAAACATTTAAAGGTCGTGCTGCTAAAATTCACAGTAAAAGGCTTCAAGACTCTCTTCTCCCTCTACTCTTTTTATAAAGTGTATGGTTTCCTTTTCCTCTATGTATGTAGAAACCACTTTGACTCTTCTCAATGATACAAATGCAAACAGGATTGCTTCCCTTTTTCTCATCTGAAAAAATAAGCATGTACTTCTCTAAAACTGTTAGCAATATTGGACTAGTGTTAACTGAGGCTGCGTAACAGGAAAAGCCTCCACAGCTTATTATGAAATAAGTTATTTTGATCTCAACTGAGAAATGGTGTCTTGTGGGAAGGTCAACAATTTCTAACACAGCTTCATAATCACATAGACATGTTGACATATTGTCATTTTCATAGGAACCATCAGTAGCCAGGTCAGCAGATAAAGTAAGACCTTTCCAGGGTCTCATTTCTTTGTGGGACACTCATTATCTCATTTGAAGGAAAGTCTGAATTTGAGCATTTGGCATAAGTTGAATTATGAGTGGTCCTTAACAGGCTGATGGACAGTTCTGAAGACACAAGAGAGACCACAATGAAGCCCATCCACAAATATTAAGGTAAAAGCAGAGTTTTCCTTCTGGGCTGTCTCAGCTTAGACTTAGTCAGGTCTCTGCCTAGTACCCTTGTCATTCTAACTCCTCCCAACCCCCAACCCCCATTTAGAGAACTGGCAGGCTGGAAGGGAAACCATAATAAATTAAGTTTCTCTCCTATTGGGATTTTCTATTTCTGTCCGTTTTACCATATCCTCTCCTCTCTCCCACTACATCTGTCTTTTAAGTTTAGGTCAACTAAATCTTACATCTTCTGGAAATTTTTTTTTAAAGAGAAGAATAATTTTTACTTCTATGAGGACTTTATTTATCCCTTTTGCTCGTGAGTCAGTAGGTCCCCACAGAAGGGGCATCATTCCCATTGTTCTTTGAAGACCATACTTACAGATGAGTTCTGAATAATTATTAAATAATTACACTGCACTTGGCATCAGTTCAGGACTGCACAATATCTTCCATTTTCCTCTTGATCCTATTATTACAGATAAATGAAAACCCTAAAGGACACTCAGGCAGAAGGCCAAAAATGGAGGAGGGCCATTTCACATCTTCAGTTTTGTGTTCAAATCTCTAAACTAAGACTGCCCTATTTTCAGTAAACTAAAAGCCAATTATTTCCGTTTTGATTATATGCCAGGCTGCAATTCATTTTTAGAAAATAAGTTTTTTAATTTCTTAATCACAAATATAGTAATTTAGGAACACTGAAATTTACAGAGTTTTTGTTTTTGTTTTATTTTCTCCATGATGAGGCACTTTAACGGATTATATATAAGTACTGAAATGATTAAGATCATATGTGTAGGGCTAACTTGTAAAAACATGTACATCCTACATATTCTGTAGCATCAGACTCATACCTGTGATAATAACTATCTGGACTACATCTGTTTGCCCAACCAATGATACATGAGAGAAACATTTTTGAGAGCATAGACTACATTTATTTCATCTATGTATCTCCACAGCTTTTTTCTTTCAGTTTTTTAAATTGGACGATAACTGCTTTACAATGTTGTATTGGCTTCTGCCATACATCAGTATGAATTAGTCACAGGTATACATATGTCCCTCCTGAATCCCCCTCTGATCTCCCATCCTATCCCTTCCACCTCATCTCCCACCTCTAGGTTGTCACAGACCTCTGCATTGAGTTGCCTGGGTCACACAGCAAATGCCCACTTGCAATCTGTTTTACATATGGTAATGTATATGTTTCCATGCTATTCTTTCAAATCATTCTACCCTCTCCTTCCCCCACTGTTCTCTATGTCTGCATCTCCACTGCTGCCCTGCAAATAGGTTCATCAGTACTGTCTTGCTAGATTCCATCAGTTCAGTTCAGTCGCTCAGTTGTGTCCGACTCTTTGTGACCCCATGAATCGCAGCACACCAGGCCTCCCTGTCCAACACCAATTCCCGGAGTTCACGCAAACTCACGTCCATCAAGTCGGTGATGCCATCCAGCCATCTCATCCTTTGTCGTCCCCTTTTCCCCCTACCCCAATCCTTCCTAGCAGCAGAGTCTTTTCCAATGAGTCAACTCTTGCATGAGGTGGCCAAAGTACTGCAGTTTCAGCTTTAGCATCATTCCTTCCAAAGAACACCCAGGACTGATCTCCTTTAGAATGGACTGGTTGGATCTCCTTGCAGTCCATGGGACTCTCAAGAGTTTTCTCAAACACCACAGTTAAAAAGCATCAATTCTTTGGCGCTCAGCTTTCTTCACTGTCCAACTCTCACATCCATACATGACCACTGGAAAAACCATAGCCTTGACCAGACGGACCTTTGTTGGCAAAGTAATGTCTCTGCTAGATTCCATACACATGCATTAATATACAATATTTGTCTTTCCCTTTCTGACTTACTTCACTCTGTATAATAGGCCCTAGGTTCATCCACCTCATTAGTACTGACTCAAATGCATTTTTTTCTAGCTGAGTAATATTTAATTAAATATATGTACGACAGTTTCTGTATCCATTTACCTGTCGATGGACACCTAGGTTACTTCCATATCCTAGTTATTGTAAAAAGTGCTGCAATGAACATTGGGGTACAAGGGTCTCTTTCAATTATGGTTTTCTCAGGGTATATGCCCGGTAGTGGGATTACTGAGTCATATGATATTTCTATCCCTAGTTTTCTAAAGAATCTCCATACTGTTCTCCACAGTGGCTGTATCCATCTACATACTCACCAACAATGTAAGAGGGTTCCCTTTTCTCCACATCCTCTCCAGCATTTACTGCTTATAGATTTTTTAATGATGGCCATTCTGACTGGTGTGAGGTGATACCTCATTGTAGTTTTGATTTGCACTTCTCTCATAATAATCAATGCTGAGCATCTTTTCACATGTTCATTGGCTATCTCCATGTCTTCTTTGGTCTGTTTAGGTCTTCGGCCCATTTTTTTATTGGGTTGTTTGTTTTTCTGGTATTGAGCTACATGAACTGCTTGTATATTTTGGAAGTTAATTCTTTGTCAGTTGTTTCATTTGCAATTATTTTCTCCCATTATGAGGGCTGTCTTTTAATCTTGTTTATAGTTTCCTTTGGTGTGCAGAAGCTTTTAACTTTAATTAAGTCCCATTTGTTTACTTTTGTTTTTATTTCCATTACTCTAAGAGGTCCCCACTTTCATAATGGACATATTTCTTAATAAATTGATGAATGTATGATGATGCAATTTTATCTGCATAAAATAATAAACAATCATCATTCCTTGGTAACCAATGAACTCATATGGAAATTTACATTAAATTGTCACCATATCCTCTTACTTATGTTAATATATCAATGTCTTCATTATTAAATTACCTCAAAAGTCCTTTTAAAAGTTGGTGATTTTAATAAATATAAATCAAATAAAGACTTTAAATTAGTAAGCAGTTATGTTCATAAGCATCATCTGGTTTGCCAGCCCAGATGATGGTGTGTATTCAGGGGTGGTCTGCTAACTAGTTTTCAGGGTCCCTGGCCAGCTGTCACCATCACACACACACACAAGCCCTCTGCTGCTTTCAACAGCTTGTCTTCATCAGAAGAGGCACTGTATCCCTCTCCTTTGGCAGGAACTTAGACTTTTAGTTTCAAAGGCTTACTGTCAACCCTAGCATTAGTCTTTGTACCCAGAAACAAAAAGGTTAATAAACAACATCTTTAATCCTCCTTGTGTGTTTCTAGTCTTTGCACTAGAAAATCACGGCCGGGATGTGCAGAGGTCAAAATTAGCCTATTTTACTATTGTCCATTAACCTGCTAATGAAAGCAGTACATGCTATTGCCTCTGAAGAGAACCCCCAATCACATTTTCACCTGGAACACATCTAGCCTGAAGCACACAAAGAATGGCCCAGTCTGCATTCCAGAGAAGCCTGTCTTGCAAGGTTTTATTATGAGTACAGAAAAATAGGCATTTCCTTCTGCACAGGCGATTAAGAGACAGTAGCTGTAAGTCAGGATTTTGATATTGGTGGGAGCAGTCATAGCGGAAGCGGCAGGGATAGCAGTACCATTAGAATGGAAGTTGTGGTTGTGGTGCAAGTAGCAGTGGCAACGGAATCAGCTGAACAGCCAAGAAAGCCACGCCCTGTGAAGCGGGAAGTGAGAGCCACTGCGACTGGGTTACCCCAGAAGGCTGGCAGCCGAGGTGGGTGCTCAATGAAATCAACATTCGTGAATGAGGGAAAGTCTTGGGGTGACACAAATTAGCACTGCGTTTAGAGATGAGCCTTGGGAATGCATGCATCCAAGAGAATGGGAACACAGTTTAGTGTGGGTCTGATTGAAAACAAAAAGCTGTATGCCAACAGAAACAAGGACGTCTAACTGCAAGCACCACCCCGTACAGCCAACCACCTGGATGCAACCACAGAGCACTCCACACTTCACCCAAGCACGACTGATAAGTCCCCACGGAGCCCCCAGCTCTCCACTCGCTCCCTGGCATGGCCAAAGCAGGACTGAGTAGCCGGAGATGCCACAGGGAAGGAAAGAGTGGAAGGGCGAGTGAGCCTACATCTCTCCCTCCTCACTCACTCTACCCTGGACTCTTTGCACTGGGTACTGTTATAATTGCGATTTACAGATGCGGCAACTGAGGCTCAGGGAGTGAAATAATTGGCTCTACGTCCCATGGTCAGTAAGTCGGAGAGCAGATTTCGCAGCCAGGTTGTGGCTCCAAAGACCATGCCTCTAACAGCTATGACCTTCTGTCTCCTACATAGCAGACTGTGTCCCAAGTCAGGGAACTGGGAGCCACGGCTCCAGCTCTCCAAGAGAAGACAGTCCTGTGAAGCAGAGAAACATGCACAAAAAGCGTACTGCAACCCTCGAGTAGTTAAGAAGTCCAGAGGCAAGCACTGGCTTAGTAAGAGCACAAGGGAAGTGCTCCATTCCATGAAGGGGGCAAGCTGAGATTCATTCCTCCAAGGAAGTAGCAGAATTGAGTGTCAGAGAAGGAAAACAATGTCATGAGAAATGGTATGGTTAGAAGCAAAGGCCTGGCCTCTTGGAGGAATGCATAAAAATCACATGGCCTCCACAGCGAGTACAAGCAAGAGAGCACTAGGGATGAATGAGACTTGGAAAGTCGGTACAGACCAGATCCCAGCTGGATCTTGGAACTCATTTCTCCAAAAGAACATGGCAATGCCTCATAATAATGTATGTAACTCTACAGTGAGTAAAACTATATGTCCCAGATGTAGCACAAAGCACATCCATGAAGAATCTTAGTTAATACACAGCAAGGGGCTTCCCAGGTAGTACAGTGCTAAGAACCCACCTGCCAATGCAGGAGATGCAAGAAACTCAGGTTCAATCCCTGGGTCAGGAAGATCCCTTGGAGAAGGTGAGCCACTCCAGTATTCTTGCCTAGGAAATTTCATGGGCAGAGGAATCTGGCGGGCTACAGTCCACAGGGTCACAAAGAGTCAGACAAGACTGAGCATGCATACGTGCATATAGTCCTACAAGGTAAACACTGTATTCCATTCTATCCATAAGAAATTGAGACAAAATAATCTAAGATCCTGGCAGCTAACAAGTAACAGAACCAGATCCGAGCACCGTCAGGACTCTTCCCTGCCACACAGTGTGGCCTCCGTATTGCTTGTGTTGTGAGGCTCTACAGCAAGGTGAGGACCTGACTACAGGCCCCTAGACAGGAGAAAGAAATGACAACCTGCTGGGAGCGAGCTCCGCCCATGGCAAAGGTCATGAGGAAGGAGGCTTGGCATACACAAAGGCAGGATCGAGCCTCAGGAGTTCCCCTGGAAATTCTTGAGCATCTACCCCCCAAACCAGAGTCTGCCTACTTTCTCCTTTGTGCTTTCACCTACACCTCTGACTTTACGGGGGGCTGATCCCCCACTACCTCTCTCTGAAACAAGAGTTAGCTTACAGCTCCAGTTAATAATTTCTGGGTGTGACAATGTTTCAACCTACAAACTCCTTTGGAAATCCTCTAGCCTGCCTGAATAGGTTTTTCCCAGCCACATGTGATTGCTCAGAGCCTCCCAACTGTGAGAGGCATGAGATGTTCTAAACTGTCTAAATACAGATTCCTTTGAGGAGTTAAAAGATTGATTAGAAATTGTATTGGTGAAGGGTTTTTCACTTGTTGGGCCAATGTTTGCTGCTAAGTCTCCATATCCCTTACCTGCTGTGTCCCTGGCAGTGTATTGATTAATATAATTGGTGTAAATAGTAGCTTTAATGTTTGTAACCTGGGACCCTTGAGTTAATTCTTTTTCTTGTTATAGCCCACCACACCTTTGCTCTGTAGGAATGCAACTTTATCTAATGCTTTTGGAGGGTGGTGCTTGACTTATCACCTTTAGAAAAATAAGTTTTCTGAAGAAAAGGTCTTAAAATGTTAACAGGCCTCCAGGCCAGAAGATGATGCAAATCACCTAAACTTTTGCATATGATAAGTTTGCAGGAAGAAAGCCTGGCTTACTGCATGACTCTACCCCTTCCCCCATTATCCTCTATGCATAACTTAAGGTATAAAAACTACTTTGGAAAATAAAGTGCAGGTCTTGTTCACCGAAACTTGGTCTCCCCATGTCGTTCTTTCTCTCACCTTCTGGCTGAATTATTCAGCCTCTTTTCTCCACTGAATTTCCTCACTGAGCTATCCTTATTTCAGCCTCTTTTCTTCACTGAATTTCCTCACTGAGCTATCCTTATTCTATTACTCTTTATATCCTTAATTAACGTTTAATTAAGCAGTTGTTTCCTGATCCTCGCCGATGCCGTCCCCGCTTCGAATTCCCTGGATCCACCGGGGCTGGACACCGGCAACAACCTACTCCAGTGTTCTTGCCTGGGAAATCCCACGGACAGAGGAGCCTAGTGAGCTACAGTCCACGGGGTTGCAAGAGTTGGACATGACTTAGCGACTAAACCATCACCACCACAGGCCCCTACAACTTAAGCAGACTTGGGACTGCCCCAAATAAAGCCTAGGATGACATTACTCCACAGGAAAGTATTATAGTCACTTCAACTGTTGGACTTCCTTTATCCTCCTTTGCCCCAAAAGTTTTAAGAAATCTAAGAGGAAGACTGAGTTGGGTTCTGCACAGTGGATGATTCTGAAGATGGGCTCTGTACAGTGGATGATTTCCAAAAATGCGTTTGTCTTCCTACAAATCTCATTCATCTCAGCTTCTGTAGTCTTGTACTTTCTCCCAACTCTGCCCATGCTGGACATTCTGTCACACTGTTCCCTAGAGTTCACATCCCCCTAATACGCATCCCAGACATCACACTTTTGTATCAGCCACTGACTGCACTGCACCAGTATTCAGTATAAACTAAAATTTAAAAAAAACAAACAAACAAAAACATACCTATTCTTGGGGAAAACTTTAAAAAAAAATGAGAATTTTAAAAATACAACAAAAATGTACCTGAAAGCATTACATTAATAAAAGTACTACCAGCTATATTTTTTCAAAAGCAAGAAAATAAGCTCAAGTTACCTTCCTTAAATACAATCTATTAAGTTAAAAAAGAAACAGATAGCATATTTGTGATTTCCGCCCCCGCCTTGGCTGTGACCAGGGATTGAACTTGGGCCATGGCAATGAAACTGCCAAATTCTAACCACTAGACCAACAGGGAACTCCTGTTAGTGCTTTTTCCTGTGCAAAAAAACTTTCCCTGCAGGAGCACCCACAATGCAAGGCTGTGGACCAAATCCACACTTGGTCGATGTCAGAGCAGCAGCCTGGGGCCCCGCCTGCCCTTCAGTGTGGGGCGCTACAAGCCCAGCCCGTGAGCAGCAGTCACAGTGCCTGCCAGGTAACACAGTTCAGGAAAGCTGTGGGAAGCTGATTTCTAACTGATCACTTCAATCACGGGCTGAATTTAGTACAGCTGACCCTTGAACAACACAGGTTTGAAGCACATGTGTCCACTTATACAGGGATTTTTTTTTTTTTTTTTCTAATAGTAAAAACTACAGTACTGCATCATAAATGGCTGGTTGAACCTGAGGGTGGGGAGGAACCCCAGACCCAGAGGAATACCCGAAGATAACAAGGAAACTCCCGTAAGGAGGAACCTTGGATAAACAGAGCTGAATAGAAGTCACATATGTATTTTGACTGCAGGGAGGGTCAGCATCCCAATCCCTGAATTGTTCAACAGCCAACTGAACACTTTTTTGACTATACTGACCTACCAAGTGAAAGTTGTTAAAAGAGAAATATCAAGTACACTCTTACAAATTTAGTTTGAAATGTTCTTCCAATGCCACAATGCTGTTGTTCAGTCCCTAAGTTGTGTCCAACTCTTTGCAACCCAATGGACTGCGGCACACCAGGCTGCCCTGTTCATCACTATCTCCTGGAGTTTGCTCAAACTCTTGTCCATTGAGTCAGTGATGCCATCCAACCATCTCATTCTCTGTTGCTTCATTCTCCTCCTGCCCTCAATCTCTCCCAGCATCAAGGTCTTTTCCAATGAGTCTGCTCTTCATAACAGATAGCCAAAATATTGGAACTTCAGCATCAGTCCTTCCAGTGATTATTCAGTGTTTCCTTTAGGATTGACTGGTTTGATCTCCTTGCAGTCCAAGGGACTCTCAAGAGTCTTCTCCAGCACCACAATTTGAAAGGATCAATTCTTCAGCACTCAGCCTTTTTTACAGGCCACCTCTCACAATCATACATGACTACTGGAAAAACCATAGCTTTGACTAGATGGGCCTTTGTTGGCAAACTAATGTCTGTGTTTCTATGTTTGTCAGGGCTTTCCTTCCAAGAAGCAATCATCTAATTTCATGGCTGCAGTCACCATCCACAGTGATTCTGGAGCCCAAGAAGAGAAAATCTGTCACTGCTTCTACTTTTTCCCCTTCTATTTGCCATGAAGTGATGGGACTGCATGCCATTATCTTTGTTTTTTGAATGTTGAATATTAAGCCAGGTTTTTCACTTTCCTCTTTCACCCACATCAAGAGGCTCTTTAGTTCCTCTGCCAATACAGTGGTATCATCTGCATATCTCCCAGGAATCTTGACTCCAGCTTGTGACTCACTGCCACAATAAGTGCCTCCCAAATCCCCATATTTGAATATCCAAACTACATCCGTCATTTTGCTTTTCACACGGAAAATTATTTTTAATATTTTACCAGGCTCAAGTCTCAATTTTCATTTCAAAACCCTTGCTGTTCACATGAAGCTGGGGGCACAAGATACTCCAAGGCACACACCACCCATAGCTTAGATACTCAACTTTCTGATGTCCCATGATCCCCACTTTTCTTGACCTCCTTATCAGAATGATAAACATTTTAATTTTTCCAGCATATTTTTAATTTTTTTCAGTTCATTTTCTACTTTGTCCTTTCTCTGTGTTAACAACAAAGTGGGAAAGCAATATTGTTAAATTTGAAACAATTACTAATTTTATAAAATACCAGATTATCTGGGTTCTAGTCAGTCCATTAACTTCAAAATTTTCAGAGGCTTTTTTTGCTCAAATATCTTTAGGAGTATATTTAAGAACTCTGCTAATTTCTGTACATAAAGTACATATAATTTCTGTATATAAAATATAATGACTAATGGCCACTTTATAATTTTGTGTGTTATTCACCCAATCATGTCTGACTCTGCAGCCCCATGGACTTTAGCCCACTGGGCTCCTCAGTCCATGGAATTCTCCAGACAAGAATACTGGATTGGGTATACATTCCCTTTTGCATGGGATCTTCTTGACCCAGAGATTGAACGCAGGTCTCCTGAATTACAGGCAGATTCTTTACTGTCTGAGCCACCAGGGAAGCCCGTATAATCCTAGCAACATTATTATACCTACTGGCATAATTAAGTAACATGGAAAACACTGTTATTAACCATATAGTGTCGTACTTTGTTGAAATTAGACATCTATAGTGCAACTAAAAATGAAGGGTGACACATTTCCCCAAGTAATTTCAACTTCAGAAAAGAGGCATTTTCTCTAAAATTAACCCCCAAAATGTTTAAACTGCCATTCAGATCAGCAGCTTATTTAGCTCTAGACTGCTGCAGTCCATGGTGTCGCAGAGTCGGACACGACTGAGCAACTTCCCTGTCACTTTTCACATTCATGCATTGGAGAAGGAAATGGCAACCCACTCCAGTGTTCTTGCCTGGAGAATCCCAGGGACAGGGGAGCCTGGTGGGCTGCCGTCTATGGGGTCACACAGAGTCGGACACGACTGAAGCGACTTAGCAGCAGTAGCAGCAGCAAGCAACCTACTCCCCTTCCTCCTTCCCTCACTCCAGAGGATAACAGCACTTTCATTTTTCTGAGTGTCTTTCAGCAGGCTTCTTCTGCACACTGAACAGCTTGGAATAAATCTGAATAACTGAATAACCTTGAAACAAAATTATTCTCATATAGATCACTGGGTTGTTTTGTTTTGTTTTTTGCCTAATTACATTCTATTTCTGCCCACATTTCTAACCTAATTGTTCTTCTATATACACCCACACCCCTTCTAATTTAGCATCATCCCCAAATTCTCTGTGTCACTTTTAATTTTATTACCCAACAGAGAGACATCTTTATGCTCCAGATTTTGGCTCGTCCCATGATTTCACAATGATTTTTTATTAAAATAAAGTTATAGCTTTTCTAAGTTAAATAAGAATACATAGACTCTGCACTAAAATCATGATATTATCAAGAACTGAATTACAGGTCAGATCAAATCTGACCTATATATGTTATCTGTATGTTTACACACATGCATGCACATATGTGATTTTTTTTCCAATAAGTAGCACTGCTTCAATATAGTATTTCATTCTGGAAATATTAACCAAGCAGAAATACATCTTAATTAGGTGCAGAAAATGTTCCTTGGTCTTTCCTTTTTCCCACTTTTTTCTTAGCCTCCCAGTAAACTCTATTATCTCTAAATCCAAGAGATTTGTGCTCTGTTTAGAAAACCTGTTACAACCAATCACCAGCACTTCTCACCACACCTTTCTTGAACTCCATATCAAATTAACAGTGTTTTATTACCAAGGTCAATACAAAAATCTAAAAGGAAAAAAATTAATGGATGTGTTAATCCAGTTGTTAATTCCCACAGTTGGATACCTTTAGTCTTCTTTGAGTCAAATCTCCCAGTGAACTTAACTTTTGCAAACTCAAATCTGCGCCCAATTTAGCCTTTTTTCTACCAAAGATTTAAAAATACTTTCAGGTCACACAATTTACACAGACTGTACTACATCATTCTAGAATTGTCTTCTAAGTAAACGTTCATAGGTTTTCTTCAGCGTCAGTTACCCACTGCCACCCTAATCCTAAAAGGAAGTTGTAGATTGGGTGTTTTGTTTTGTTTTGTTTTAATATAACACCAACTGAAATGCTATTGTATGATTTTTGAACAGTTATTTGTAAATGTAGTTCCTCCTACCTAAAATGGGATTTCCATAAAGGACCACTGTCCTGATTTACTATGGATAATCTTTAAGCCCTATTGTCCTGCTTTAATTATTGACCATGTTATTATCATTTAAAAAAGGTTGTTTGTACAATAAATTACATCATTTTTCTTCCTCTTCCTAGAACATCCCTCACTCTTTACAATACCACACTCATATGTTAAGGCTTCCCTGGCAACTCCAGGTAGAGCTGATCATTCTCTCCTCTTGTTATACCACTTTAATCATATATCTTTCATAAAATGTACCATATTGTATAGTAAGAAGACCTTTTTATTCATTATTATTTCCCAAACATAGACTAACACAACACACACACACATATATACTTACACAGGACTGCACACATTCACTCATACACACCATACACACTGTATACAAAGGGTAATAATACTGGATACCAAAAGGAATAAGAACTAGGAACAAAAGACCTGGGTGTAAATCCTAGCCCTGTCATCAAGAATTACATGATTGTGTGGACTTCACATATTTATCATTATTAAGCAATCACTTAACCCATATGAGTCTTGGTTTCTCCATTTATAAAATGGGGATAATCATACTTCCCTATAGGTCTGCTGTATAAGGTGAGATAATCTATGAGAAATCAAAGTTCATTAATTCATTTCATCTATGAAGCACCAACTGAGTGCCCATTAAGTGAGAGGCATCATCAAGGACAGGCTGATGCCAAAGACACAGGCTGATATAAGGATAGATGCCAAAATAGAAGAGAATATAGACAAGCCCCTTCTCCCAGGGAGTTCATAGTTCAGGGACTAGCACTTAACCCTAAGGAATTATAGAAATGTAAGCATCATTACTATTCTCTTCACCTTCCTGTAAACTCTATCTATACATATATAAAGAATGAAATAAAGGCACTGAATATGGATTCATTAAAAATTATAAGGATCCCATGAGATTCTTTTCTGAGTGATTATTTTTTCCTTGAATTTCTGCAAATCAAGTATTAGGCTTTTCATTTGATACTCAAGCTCTTGAGTTTACAGAAGACAAAGATAATCTTTTCTTGGCCTAGTCTTTCCCCATTTTGTTTTTCCAGATTTATTAAGATATAATTGACATAACTTATTTAAGTTTAAAAAAAAAAAAAAAACTTGGTCAAGTTGCTAAAAGCTCTAGCATCACCTTGCGAATAATACTTATCAGTCAGATGTTCATACTGTCAGTTATCCTATCATGGAACATTTTCATTTTTAGCACTATAATTTATTTTAGAACTTACTTCATCTGCAAGATTCTATAAAAATTTTAAATAATTTTTCTATTAATATTTTACTAGACTAAATTTTAAATGTTTGCTTTTTAAAATTTGACTTTTATATGTCTAGAAGAACACTTTTCCCAGGAGTACTCATCTCCAACTTTATAATAAAAACCAAAGGATAAAAGTTTGCTTAACAGTAATCTCTTTCTGCAGAACCCATGTGTTCTTCTGAGCAAGGTTATCTGGAACATCTTTATTAAAAACATCAAATGCCAAATATGGCATTCTTCTTATTCACCATATTCACCTTTTTCCCTAAGTAGGTGTCGGTCTTCATTATATCCCCCAACAAGATCACAAAATGACAAAGTTCCCACATGAGGTAAATGTCAAGACTGCCTCCTGCAAAAACAGCACATCACGATTTACCAAGAACACACATCAGGTCCTATACAGGAAGTCTGCAGCCCCAGGAAAGGAAGGGGCAGCAAAGAAAGCCAGGCGACACACAGGTGGAGCGGCTGCTGACTCAGCCCTGCAGCAGTGCTCACGTGAAGGGCCAAACTATTTTCCGTAACTGATCAGATATGGACGTTCCTTAACATTTTAGGCAGAAATAGTCACTAGAGCCGACACTCCAAATAATAGTATATTAAACGTCTGTTCCTTTAAAGAAAATTTGACACAGAGATAATTCGGAAGAAAAATCCCATTCAGTAGTTCCTACTGCAGAGTGAATTTGAAAATTATAAAAATGTAATGTGTAGAACTTAAAGAAAAAAAAAAAAACTAGAAGGAGAAAAAAAACAAATTTAAACTGGCACCAATTTATTAAGTAAAACGTCCTTTTATGATAGTTTTTTTTTTTTTTCCTGGCTGCAGAAAATTTCAGCATAAGTTCTCAGACATCCTAACTAATACAAGCTTAAATCTCATTATAAGCAAATTGTTACAAATCTCATCAAGTAACAAATTTTATTATAATGAAATTAAGTGTTTAGAATAACAAAGTGATTCCTAGAGCTTGTCAGGCAGCCCACAAGAAAAGAGGAAGGGGAAAAAGAAAAAGACAGGGGAGGGAGAAGATGGGGAAATCTGGTTGCATTATTATTTATATAATTAAAAATTAAGGACAATAAATGCTTCCCTATTAACTGTACATTTTTTAAATGACAGATATCAAATACTACATGGTTTTACCAACAAACTACATAATAGTGATGATAGACATCTTTAATTTCAAACAATTCACTCATAATTTAACACAGTAATCAAATGTACCTTCTCAAAAATCTCCTCTCAATGTAAGATAACTCATATTCCTGGTGTTCTAGTTGCCTAAGCTGCCCAGTCCACTACACAAGACAGTTATATTTGTTCCAATACAGAAGATTTCATTTACATTATTTTAATGTATTTACCACTGATTCAAGTGCCTTTCCCCCTCCATAGCCCAAACCTCCCATAAAGCTACCACCAACCCAAATGCCTAGGGGTTGGGGTTGGTGGGGGGGGCGGAATCAAGAGGAAGGGACTGAGTTGACCCAGTCAGTTTGAAACATGTAGAAAAAAAAAAGAGCTATGGAGAGGCAGGGGAAGCAGGTACTTGAACACAGGTCCAGAGTGACTGTAAGAACTTAAGGCTTCAAGATTTCAGAGACTTAGACCCTTCAGTTTTACCCTCAGGATGCAAGCTGGGAGCTAAAGCCAATCTGATTTCCTCAAAAGCAAAGAAGACCACAGCTAACATCTGCTTTCTACATATACTATCTGTACCTATAAAGGTATTTAATTCACATGGCTTATCATCTATCATTGTAAAAATAACACAGGAATAATATGAGTAGAACTAACATTTACACAGGTCTATGTGCCAGGCAGTACTCTAAGCATCAGTGTGTGTACACACACACACACACACACACACACACACACACTCATTCAATCCTCCCATCAATCCTTTGGGTTAACTACCTCCATTTTACAGATGAAGAAACAGAGGCAGATAAAGGTTAAACTCTTGTCCAAGATTGACACACAGAGAATAAGTAGAGAGCAAGGGTTCAAAGGTAGGCACCATGGCTTCAAAATCACTACTCATAACTACATTATCCTAACAGCACAGGAAGGAAAGCTTCAGGTGCTCGCCTACTTCACTGACTGCTGTATACTTCTAAAAGATCATAAAAGAGTAACATTATTTACATTTCATTAAATAGTAATCTCATTGATTATGTGTCCTATTTGCTCAAAAATGAATTACATAAGACTTTTGCACAACTGTTAAATTTTATATCTGATAAATATGAATCACATGGAAATATACAAACAACTATCATTATAGTGCATATGAAGCTCACAGCAATTTACCCACAAAGTGATTCAGCAGAGAAGTGCTATTGCATAGAGAGATGAGTAGTGAGGTAACATTGGAAATGCCAGGCATTTGCTCCAGTGGGGATCCATCTCACCTGGGACTCCAGACAGGAAGTGGGTCTCCCTGCTAGAGCAGGGGCCTCACACTCCCCCATGGCCACAGCTCACCAAGACTCTGACTCCACCTGGACAGCACAGGCATATAATGTTCAGGTCAGAGAGCCAGGGAACTGCAAACTCACACAGCCGTTTCTACAAACTCTTAGAAGGCAACCTGCATTTGGCAGAATGTACCGGATATAAATCAAGTATTAAAAAGAAATCAATTGCTAAAGCTCTCTCTCCACTTAGAGACTTAGACTTCATTTGAAGAGGTCCTTAAGAACTGGCTTTTGGAAAAAGACAAGCATGCAGAGTGCCCCCATCCCTTTCTCCATTCAAAAACTATGCTTCTTCCAATATCATCAAGATTACCACTGTCTTCACTCATCAAATTAACTGCACAGCAGCCCATATTACCAATTTTATGTCTGATACACTGGATATAGTCTATTTAGTGTACTGCATTGCTTTTATTGTTCAGTGTTAATCAATGAAAAAGACGTTTATAAACTTTAAGCTATCTGCTCACAAATTTGCTCCCACATAATCTTTATCTACTATAAAGTCCTTTAGTTCCTTAAGTATAAAATCTCCTACCACAGAGAAACCTGTGAACCCCAGCCTAACATTCTAGAATGGAGGAGGAGGTATTGGGGGCATGAGCTTCTATTTGGTATCTATAATCTTATCTTTAAAAAGGCTGGTATTCAGTTATTAGTCAGGGATACAATCTCTAAAAACCTGTGTTTATAAGAATGTCAGATTCTATAACATGTTTCCAGATCTATTGTATAACCCACTGTTTGTATTAAGTATTAGAGAGGGACTCGGACGCATTTGCAATGTAGTCGACCATTTAGGCCATACGGGACGAAAGAATGTCATTTTCAAGTTTGACTCTTAACACTGATCAGATCCTCAAAAGGCCCCTCCCCAGAAATAGACAGGAAGAGAGATTCACTCTGTTCAAGTGCTTGGCACTCAACAAATATAGAGGGAGAAAAACAGCCTGACCCAAAGAAATCTAAAACCTGTAGTAAAGTTTAAGCCAGTACACAAAGGGCCATAACACAAGGAACAGGAAGCAGCTGTGACAACTGCCCCAAAGTGCTAAAGACCCAAAGCCACCACAGAAGTACTGAGAGCTCTCATAGCAGGGCCTGGGGCTGTTTGTGCATCTCTGTTGCCTAGAGAGACACAGTGATAAATATATGTTTAATGTGCTCAATTAATAAATCCCTTTGAATATTTCACCAACAACATAAGGAAATGGGACTGTGTCTTAAAAGATCAGATCTTCTTTGCACAGGAAGCCCTACGAACTGGAAAAGCAGAGAAAGGGTGAAGGCAAAGCAGAGAAACGAGAAGGCGAGGCGAATGTGAGAAGAAAGAGGGAGGGGGTAGCAGCAATGTGGACAACGGATGGCAGGAGGCGCGTGGAAAACTGAGAAAGCTGAGGAAAGGCAGGAGGTGCAGCAGGCAGGGGCTGCCGCCACACTAATGAAGATCCCACAGCCCCAGCTACGTCTGGAGGCCTTTATCCTATGGGACAGCGAGTCACATCATTTGACCCCGTGCCCCACATCATGTGCACACATCCTGCTTATTGCACAACAGCTCAGTAAGTGCAGATCATGATGGTTCTTCAGAACTGCTTATCTAAGCTCTCCTGGTGGTACTTCTAGCGTTCAGAATTACACACTTCCCACACTGATGCTGTGAGAATCAGTCCTCTCTATTACGAAATGAAGGTGACAGAAGACATTTTCAATAATTATACTACAGCCCTTCCTTGCTAGAATTGTCCCCAAGCATTTTCCCACACTGGTCAATAAAATCCGAAGTCTCAGAATCACTATTTTTTTAAAAATGCCACATTTTAGATTTTTTTCACTAAAAAAAAAAAAAAAAGTTAAAAATATGAGTAAATAAGCCCTTACCTAACTTGGAATCTATTAAGTATTATGTGTTTCTTTTTTAATTTTTATTTATTTTTATTTTTGGCTGTGTTGCATCTTTGTTTCTGTATGGGCTTTTCTCTAGCTGCGGTGAGTAGAGGCTACTCTCCAGCGGCAGTGCACAGGTTACTAACTGCAGATCCTTCTCTTGTTGCGAGGCATGGGCTCTTGGGCACGTGGGCTCAGGACTTGCGACTCCCTGGCTCTAGAGCACAGGCTCAACAGTTGTGGTGCACGGGCTTACTGCTCCACATTGTGTGGGATCTTCCTGGACCAGGGATCAAACCTATGTCTCTCTCCTGCATTGGCAGGCAGATTCTTTACTACTGAGCCAACAGGGAAGATCTCAAGTGATTTTTAGATAAAAGAGATTTTATTACTCTTATGAATAAAAATGTCAGTACAATTTGAGAAAAAACTGATAAAAATCACTGGTGTTATTAAGTTAAAAAAGCAAAAAAGCAGATAAGACTCAATACCTGTAGAATGACCTCATTTTGTAAAATATGTGTGGGAGGGTGTGAGCACGTGAACACATATATACGTAACACGTGTGTGTGTATATATATATACATGTATACTTGTATCAATAAATTTAATAATGGCTATCTCTGGGTAGTGAGATTTCAATTTATCTCCACTTTCCTCATAAATATAAATAACTTTTATAAGCAGATGCATTCTTCATCTGTAAGTTTGAAAATAAAGCTGATTTAACTCTGGAAAAATAAATATGAGAAAAAAATAACATGAGAAAATAATATTTATCATCAACTCCTTGAAGAAATAATGAGTTTCCACCATCACCAGTGACCTTCTGAGTAAACTATGGTTCTCCCCTGCCAACCCCATACACAAGCCTGGTAGACAGGGATCTCTTTATATGTACATTTAATACATCAGTTTACACTAACAATGTAAAGATGGTTTTTCCTAAAAAAAGATTTCAACTTCTAGGGTCCCTACAGGGCAATAGGAAATCATCAGTTGATTCCTGACTTATTATGTTTTATTATACTTAACAACTCAGATACTTCACAGCACTGCAAATTTTGCTGGTATCTAAAATATATTTCCTGTAAAATACACCTACAGAAAATACATCTTCCATAAACTAACTAAATGTGCATACATTAGATTATATATGAATATAAATAACTGAATGTTACATTTTGACATGTCCTATAATAAAGAAACACGCACAAAACACCTTTTAAGCTGTTCTACACAGTGTAGATCAATTTAAAAACTGTCCTTAGTAATGGGAAGATTCTTCATCCTAACAGAAAATTAGTATATCAACATTTCAATCCAAGAAAGGATACACTCAGGCCATGTGTCAAATGCCCTCTGAGGACTGAGGATACAGAGATGAATGGGCTGCAAGGCCTACCCTCAAGAAGCTTATTATCCATCAGGGAAACAAATACACCAACAAATACAAGTTCACTAAGACAGTTCAAGTAATATGATGAAGATGATGGAAGGAGTTACATGGTTCTCTAAGGGCACAGGGAATACAACGGTTATTCCATCTAGACGGTGGGGTTGGGAAAGTTTCCTAGGGAACTTTTTTCAATCCATTTCTAACAAATGAATTACAAAGACATCTATTTCTTTCACTATGGACTCAGAAAGACAGAGTGTCGAGAGCACAGTTACAGAGATAAATTAAGACAAAGAACCTAGAGGTGAGCTGACAGAGGTAAGCAGCCATCAAACACTGCATATCACTTCCTAGCACTTAAGTTTTGTGAAAGTCCTGAGCAAGGCATAGTTCCCTCCTCGAGAACTGCACAGCCCACTGGAAGAGAGACACAGGGACAAATCATTACAACACAATTTGCTGATGGCTATAAGAGCGGTGTGTCTCAGCCATGGGAACAGTTAACAGTTGATGACACAACTACACGGTGAGGGTTCAGGGAAGGTTGAAGAAACAAGGAGCCATGTGTGGGCTTGGAGGACAGTAGAGTTCACTAGATGAACTTTCTGCAGCAGTAGGATGTACCTGGGCTCAACAAGATCCTTTGTGCTGTTACTTCATCATCCTTGCTGCTGCTAAGTCACTTTAGTTGTGTCTGACTCTGTGCGACCCCAGAGATAGCAGCCCACCAGGCTCCCCCGTCCCTGGGATTCTCCAGGCAAGAACACTGGAGTGGGTTGCCATTTCCTTCTCCAATTCATCATCCTTAGCTCATTCTATAAAACCCGTATTGTTCCCATTTTTTAGCTAAGGTACATGTGGTTAAACAGGTGAAATAACTTGTCCAAAGTCAAACTAATAATAACAGGTGAGGTTGGGTTATAAAAGCAGACCAAAAGTCTCACTTGGCTCCTTTGGCTTTTCCCAGACAGCTAAGCACAAAACATAAGGCTTACTTTGATCGGTATCCTGGCTGGTTTCAACCTAATTTCTTCAGGAGTCTCCTTTAGGTCTTTCAACAGTTCAGTCTCCATAAAATTTCTATTTCTTCTACAGATTCATACATTTTCAGCATGCTTATTATGTATCAGCAGGCATTTGTAGCTCACTAAAATTATCCCTACTTCCTCCACTTTTCAAGAAACTTCAACCTGCTCTGGACACACTACAAAGTAAAACTCAACTCTTGATATTTCCAGTAATTGAAACAAACATTTATCTATGGATAGACATCCATTTGTTACATAGTATGTAATCTGAGGTACTTAGGCAACCCACTAAAAATGAACAGGGTATATGAAGTGAAAATATGATACAGTGTAGTCACAAAGTAACACTAGCTACAATGTATGGAAGAGATAAAAGTTACCCAAACTGGCCCACCGTTGCATGCAAATTTAATATCTTCCCTACATCCTTCTGGAAAAAATGTCTTTGCTAATGGCTGAAACTCATCAGTACAGTATCTAACAGTTGGTTTTAGGTCATCACCATTAATAGAGAGAGGTGAGAAGTTTTCTTTTCCACACAAACAGTGAAATGTCACACCTTATAAAGCCCTCACATTGAAGTAGCCACACTGTATCAGACCCACATCCAATCTGTTGTCAAGACAAGTCTCTAAACTGTGAGAGCATAAGAGCTGATGAGTACAGTCTTGTTACAGAAAGACCAGTGCCTCTAAACCACAAAGACTGCTAACACATGTAGTGTGATTGACACCATTTTTCTAAATGACCTTATAATATGGTCTGCTGTAACAGCTATCTTCACCATGACATAAAGAAGAGATGGCTCAGTTAACAGAGGTTACAATATCACAGTTGCAATAGGACTTTGTGGTCTCTGGGAACATACCAGTCTTATATCTCACACGCAGCTATTTATGGTGGTGTTGTGTGATTAAAACTCCCAGGAAAATGGTCCAGAAGTTCTCCATTCATTCAGTCTTATGTTATTAATAAATTTTTTCTGTCTTGTGTTTTATGTAAATACAATTTCTATAAAGCCATCCACTGTATAGCAGAGACTCGGTAATAACTGTCACCCACTTACACATAAAATCAACCAATTTCCAATAAAATTAGTGATGCTGTACTTAGTAAAGACTACGAGTCTATAAATACATATAAGTCAGACCATCAGAGGAAAATACAGCTATAAAAACTGATGATATGATAAGGGAAACATCATTTATATTGCTGGGCACCCAGGCAATGTATCTGACAATTTACCGAGGGCAAGTAATTTACCGAGGGCAAGTAATTTCCAGTCTTTCTCTCATAATGTATTAACTGTAAGATTATTAAAATAATCTATGGTTCCCAGGATATTTCAAACTTTAAGAAATCACAGGAATACTCCACATCTGTTAGACACTGCCGGAACTACTGTCTCAAATTAGTATGCACTTCCATTAGAACACATTGCATTCCTTTCAATGTCACATCTTTTCAGCAGTCACTGCAATTTAAAAAAATAATACAGGTGCCCCTTGAACTGGAGAAGGAAATGGCAACCCACTCCAGTATTCTTGCCTGGAGAATCCCAGGGACGGAGGAGCCTGGTGGGCTGCTGTCTATGGGGTCGCATAGAGTCCGACACGACTGAAGCAACTTAGCAGCAGCAGCAGCCCCTTAAACAAAGTGAGGGTTAGGGGCCCGGCCCCTCAGTGCAGCAGAAGTCAGATTATCACTTTACAGTCAGCCCTCTGTGTCCATGGTTCCGTATCCATGGACTCAACCAACCATGGACTCTGTAGTACTGTAGCACATATTTGGTGAAAAAAGATCTGCACATAAGTGGTCTCACACAGTTCAAACCTGTGTTATTCAAAAGGCAACTGTGCAGCACATCAATCAGTGTGGAATAGGAAATGAGGATATGGGGATGAGTAACTTTATTCTAAGATCTGAGAAACTGTGGAGTGGCCAGCAGGTATATATATCTCACTAGAAAGTAGTTGTGAGTATACAAGAAATAAAAATAAAATTTATTTTTCCTTTCCATTTATGTGTATCCTTTTTCCCCCCAACAACTATTATGTTGTCTAAAGCTAACTACTTTAAAACAAAAATGCTAAGGTTGTTGTTTTTTGTTTTTTTTTTTTTCATTTTTGCTGTTTTGACCCAGGGGTGAATCGGGGGTGGCGGTGGGGGGTGGGGGGGATCATAGATACTCCGATGTGTTACAAACTGAGTCTCAGAACCTCTGTTCCTCTGTTGTAGATGGATTCTTACCTTCCAAGCCAAAGAACAGGAGGCCATGAAGGTCTCTAGGGGTTTCACCCAGTTTTCTGAGCTAAGTTTCTAAAATGATTGATGGGGAATCACCTGTCAGTTCAGTGATAAGGACTGTGCTTTACTGAGAGAGCAGGTTCAATCCCTGGTTAGGGTACTAAGATCCCAAAAGCCACACAGCATGGCCCCAAAATAAATAAATTTTAAAAGTAAAGAATAAAATGATTGCTAAAAAGATTGCTTGTGATTGAATGTATGCCATCATTTTACATTATCAGTATAACAGATGGCAATTTAACTGTTACCATACTTCCCAACCTTGCGATGATTTTGCTCATTGTCCATTCTGTGGCATTTGTCTAAACATGATGATTAATACGATGTATAATTTTTATTTCACATTCAAAAAGAATAAATTGCATTCTTTTTGGTAACATCCTCCCTCCTGCCTTTTCAACAACTGTCAAGTATAGAGGTACTACCTAGATAACAATTTCACAAAGGGGTAGATGAATTTGCTCTACAGTATGCATTCAGTCTGTAAGTAGACTGTTAAGACTGGCTTCTGTTTCCTACACATTTGAGAATAACCTGAGGTCCTACATGTTCAAACCATCAAGAAAATATTTATGCAATGATGCTAAAAAAAACTTATGAAATTACGCCAAGTATATATCACCTGCCATGAGATTATAAATCTTATTATACAGAAGGCAGTAGGATGCCCATGAAGTTAAAATTAAGAAAAAAACCTTCACTAACGCATTTATAGAATCTCCTGAAATGAGGCAACTTGTCTATGTATAGCCATGATCATGTTTACCCTACCAAATAAAAAACTTATTAATAACTTCCCAGCCCTAGATACTGATATTATTGTATCAAGAGATAAATCACAATGGCTAACATGACTGCATTAGTAAACTAGTCTTAGGTTAAAAATGTAAAGGCAGAACCAAAATGAAATCATCTACTGGTGTGAAATAGTTTCACTGACAAGGCAAAGCTTGAGGGGATGGCCTTCCTTCTCAACAGAGTCAATTAATACACCAAAAGGAAAGATAAATCAAAATTAAGGTGTGGAAATGTGCTGCTAAGAAAAAAAGGGGGGTAGCAGGATATTTGATCTAAAAAATATCTGAACAGTTGGCCTATAAGAAAAAGGATCTCAGGTCTTTCAGAAGAATCTGCAGCTGTATCAAAGGTGTGATCAAAGTGGACCAAGTCATGTTTGAAGTAATAAATGGAAAACAAAGTTTGAAAAACAAATACCATCTTTGCCAGAGATGTGTATTCACACCCTAATCAGTCCCAACGTGATGGGCAGGGATGAGAGCAGGAAGGAATATGGGTTAATAGTGAGGGCTTGAGAGGCAGAAAGGTGCTGGTATGACCCCCACCACTGTTGCTTATAAGTTGTGGGATGCCAGGCAAATGACAGTCTCTCTCTCTAACCTCTAATGGAAATAACACCAGTCTCACAGAGTGGTGTGAAGAAGGCAATCACCTCATCACAGAGGCTAAAGCAGAGCCTGCATCTTTATGACCATGTCACAGCTTCAACTAGAAACTGACAGAACTGATTCCTCTCCTCGTGGGCTTCCCAGGTGGTGCTAGTGGTAAAGAACTCACCTGCCAATGCAGGAGACACGAGAGACATGGGTTCGATCCCTGGGTCGGGAAGATTCCTCTACTTTAAGTTTGTTCAAAACCTCCCTCTATCTACCAAATATTCCTATCTTAACTTCCCCCAGCTGTCTCAAACTAAGCATAGCGAAAACAGAACTCATATTTCATGAGAAAACTTTGTGTTAAAGCAGAAAATTAACTTGCCTCATCCTCCCATTCTTATGACCTTAAAACACACTCTTTCAGGACTGCATTATCTAACCAAAGTCATGCAGTAATAAACATCAATGTAGTTATTTGGGAGCCCAGAAAATTCACAATTAGAAATGTTGGTATTCACTCTCTATAATTAACATTTATAAAATACTTTACTAAGTTCAGACTTCAAATGTAATTCATAGAAGGGAAAGTTAGCATTATCACACCAATCAAATGCCAGGAGTCCTTGTCCATCCCAATCTCTAGGGGCAGAAAAAGAGCAAGCCCACACCTGCCTCCTTGGCCTAGCATAAGGCAGAGAACACTCTCACAGAACGCAGTGTGCGCCATGATGAGCCACACGCCACATTCGTAACTCCTGAGTCAGCATTTGTGTGCTTCATGTCAGATTACCTAAGCAGATATTCACAGTAATTTTATGAGGAAGATCACATTTTCCCCATTTAACACATAAGGGAACTAAAGCTCAGAGAATGAGGGAACTGACTCAAGATCATATAGCACTCGGACAGTGCTGAGATTTGAAACTTCAGAATCTGATTTTATTTGCAGTTTAATTTTTGTTGTTTCTTTAAACAAATTATCAATGGTATAAAATTGTAGAATAGAATCCTCAACCTCAGAGCCCTTTTCCATTTAACCTTGCTCTTAACCACCAAATATAGTCCCTACCTCTGCCCTTGAAATACTCAGAGGGCCATCCTGTTAGGAGCCATGAACACAATGCCTGGGGCAAGGGAACTGATCAAGAGCCTACAGAAAATATGAGGCTGAAGGGTGAAAAAGAAGTAGTGCTTCAAAATGATTGAAAGAAAATTTCTATATTGAAGTTATCTTAACTGTGACACATATCACAGAATCCAATGACAACTGCTCAAGTGAACAGTCAAGAAAGTTTAGTTATATTTGAAAACAGTTTTTAAATTAAACTTTTCTTACTCTAAAAGAATCCCCCAACATACATAACAGTTGTAGAGAATTATAGCCAATTATAAATTAAATGTGCTATTTATAGCCAAATAATCAAACCCACAATTATGATGATGATCATTATTGTGAACATTTATTGAGCAATTACCATGTACAAGCACTATACTCAGCACACTACAGGAATTCTTTAATTTAATCCTCATAATTCCATGATAAAAGCTCAATTATACTCACTTAACAGATGAGGAAATGAACTTGGAGAGATTAAAAGGATTGCCCAAGATCACACAGCCATTAAGTGGTGTCAATGGAATTTACATCCAGGCCTATCTAATTCCACAGCCTTACCAATACCCAATCTAAATCTTTCTATGCACAGTTAAGAAACAAGCAAAGATCAACATCCTCCCTGGGTCATCGGCTATTAAATCACTTACAGAAAAATAAACAACAAAGCCCCCTCTTCTCAGGCGTTGAGGAAAGCAAGGCCACACATTCTACTCCAAGACGAAAGCTTCATACTGCCCTTCAGAACTGTTAGTCAATCCATGCAAAACGTTACACGATATTTGTTTTTAAAGCAAAGAAGAACTAAAGAGCCTCTTGATGAAAGTGAAAGAGGAGAGTGAAAAAGTTGGCGTAAAGCTCAACATTCAGAAAACTAAGATCATGGCATCTGGTCCCTTCACTTCATGGCAAATACATGAGGAAACAATGGAAACAATAATAGACTTTATTGGGGGGGGGCCTCCAAAATCACTGCAGACGGTAATTGCAGCCATGAAATTCAAAGACGTTTGCTCCCTGGAAGAAAAGTTATGACCAACCTAGACAGCATATTAAAAAGCAGAGACATTACTTTGCCAACAAAGGTCCCTCTAGTCAAAGTTATGGTTTTTCCAGTAGTCATGTATGGATATGAGAGTTGGATTATAAAGAAAGCTGAGTGCCGAAGAACTGATGCTTTTGAACTGTGGTGTTGGAGAAGACTCTTCACAGTCCCTTGGACAGCAAGGAGAGGCACCCAGTCCATCCTAAAGGAAATCAGTCCTGAATATTCATTGGAAGTACTGATGTTGAAACTCCAATAACTTTGGCCATGCTGGGAAAAATTGAAGGCAGGAAGAGAAGGGGATGACAGTGGATGAGATGGTTGGATGGCATCACTGACTCAATGGACATGAGTTTGTGTAAACTCTGGGAGTTGGTGATGAACAGGGAGGCCTAGGGTGCTGCAGTCCATGGGGTTGCAAAGAGTTGGACATGACTCAGCAACTCGACTGAACTGAACTGAAGCTACATGATTAGAAATCCCAGATTAGCACTGTGGTGTGGGTCTCCCTGGTGGCTCAGATGGTAAAGCATCTGCCTGTAATGCAGGAGACCTGAGTTCAATCCCTATCCCTGCGTCGGGAAGATCCCCTGGAGGAGGGAATAGTGACCCACTCCAGTATTCTTGCCTGGAGAATCCCAGGGACAGAGGAGTCTTGTGGGTCTTGTCCATGGGGTAGCAAAGACTTGGACATGACTGAGAGACTAACTTTCATAGTGGCAGCTGACAGCAAGGGAGAAGTAAGAACTACAGTAATTGAAGGTCACAGTACTGACCCTGATTCCAGAAAAAAGTCAAACTCAATTCAGTATATTGTCTACAAATCACAATAAATTTAAATAAATTTAAATATATGCAATATTAAAAAGTATTTATCTCAAGTTAGAAAAGTTTTTAATTTTGGCTTTTGAAGGGTAGGCTTGAGTCACACGAAATTTTCTCAGGCAGAATCTAACTACTTAACCCCAAGCAAATACAAGGATACTCAATTGCTTATTGCCCTAAAAATAAAGCAGACTCTCTTCTTCTCCCAACTTCTACAACACAGTGGCAGCACACAAAAATATAATTCATCATAATCAGTCAGAGTGAGGAGAAGGCAATGGCACCCCACTCCAGTACCCTTGCCTGGAAAATGCCATGGACGGAGGAGCCTGGTAGGCTGCAGTCCATAGGGTGGCGAAGAGTCGGACACGACTGAGCGACTTCACTTTCACTTTTCACTTTCATGCATTGGAGGAGGAAATGGCAACCCACTACAGTGTTCTTGCCTGGAGAATCCAGGGACAGGGGAGCCTGGTGGGCTGCCATCTATGAGGTCACGCAGAGTCGGACGCAACTGAAGTGACTTAGCAGTAGCAGTCAGAATGAAGGTTTTTAACAGATTTTTCTGATTATAAAAGGAATATGAGCCAAGCATATAAAAGTCCAAAAATATAAAGAAATGGAAATTAGAAAATAAAATTACCTATAATCCTACTAACATTAACATCTATATCTGTATATTGCATTTTTTAGTTTGTTTTATTGTTCTTATGAGCTACATATAAAACGTAAGTTTAATAGAAGTAACTTGCAGACAAAGAAATAAGGAGTTGAACACAAGGGGAAAATTGAAGATTACAGTGGATCAGCCAAGTAGACATTTCTAATGGAATAAAAATGCTGTGCCTCGCAGGAACACCACTGCAGGACAAGAGACTCTGAAGGCTCTGTAACAAGGATACTGCACTCTCTGAAAACTGCTTCAACTAACTTAAAATCCTCAAAATGCTTAAGATAAATAAATAAAACCTATATCTAATAATTTAAAGGTTCATTTGGTTTCTTCACTATCTTTTAAGGAAAAAATGTTCTGAGTCTCAGAACAACAGGGTTCCATGGAGATAGCTGCTGCACACTCTTATCAGCTCGGTGAAAATTAACTGTTAGTTGGCTGGTCAAGTGAGTGTGAAAGGGTTCTGTTACAGTCAACCAACAGAGACGTAATACCGAGGAGGGAACAAAACAAAACCTATCAGCCTGAGTTTAAATACTCGCTAACCCACAAATATAGCAGACAACTGGACAGGTCCTTTGGATTCCTCTTTTCTTCAGTATATTGTCTAGAAGCAAATGCTACCTATTTGCTGCAAATGACACTAGTTTAGACAAAAATGTAGTCAACCTTGAATGTTGGTAAGAGCTATCAAGTGCCATTATAGAGTACTAAGGTAAGACAGCCTCTGGGACTAAACAGTGAGGAGTTTGGAAGTTGTTTTGCTTTGTTTTCCATTTTTCTATGAAGAATGAAAGCGTGTGAAATCTGTGGAAAATACTGAAAACATACCTAAAACTATCATGTTCTGAAAAGCAAATGTTTCACAAAAATCTATTTTTTTCCACGGAAATAACCACCTCAAGAACAGACTGATATTTTCAAAAGAGAACCAATCCATCAATTTAAATAAATAAATAAAACTTGATTTTTTTGTTTTGTTTTCTAATTCTCTTAAAACCTCAGGTTTTAGGGAATTATCTGGTAGTCCAGTGGTTAGGATTCTAAGCTTCCACTGCAGCAGGCACAGTTGGGCATGATTCCTGGTCGGGGGAACAAGAACCCACAAGGCACAGCCAAAAACAAAACAAAACAAAACACATTAAAAAAACAAACGAACAGTACAAGAAAGCACCTCGGGCTTTAAAAATGCATAAGGATATACCACCAAGCGCAGATAGTGACTAATGTTTAATATCTGCATCACCAAAATTTTTCCCCAAACAATCCTATACCTAAAGCTTGAGCTTGTCCCCTTATTTTCCTTCAGGTCTTAGCAGTTAAAATCCCAAAAAGCATGTGTTGACAGTGAACAGGACCTTGGGACTCTGACCTGCTGGGACAAACTGTAGAGAGAAAGATCAAACTAGGTTTCCACTGAGGTTGTTTCTGAACCAATCTTTCTAGCTGTAGAACCTCCACTGCCCTCCTCCCCGTCTCACATGATGAACAGTAACCACCACAGACCTTAGGTCAAATTCTTATTTTGCTAAGATTTTATCTTCCCCAAATATCCACCAGCTCCTCCAGGCAGAGACTAGAGATCTGCATCCACACTGAGAAAGACACCACAGGGTCCCTCCCAAAGTACCAAGTGAACACGAGGCAACTGCAAACTTGATTGACCCTCAGGAGCTGAGTTTCTTTAGCAAATCCCTTTGTGAAAAGGTTGTCTCAACTACTCAGCTCTACGTGAACTGAGAAATCTCAGCCACACTTTCCACTTGGTAAAGTGGCGTGATGCTTAGAATCAAGTCAACATGTCTCTTTCTCGTTTCTCTCCAGGGCTAAAATCAAGACTTCAGTGTCATGTTTGTCCACCTCTAAGCTAACCTATTACTGGGCTTCCCTGGTGGCTCAGAGGTTAAAGCATCTGCCTGCAATGTGGGAGACCTGTGTTTGATCCCTGGATTGGGAAGACCCCTGGAGAAGGAAATGGCAACCCACTCCAGTATTCTTGCCTGGTGAATCCCATGGATGGAGGAGCCTGGTGGGCTACAGTCCACGGGGTCGCAAAGAGTCAGACATGACCGAGCGACTTCAATTTCTTCTCCTGTAGGTTTGTTGTTGTTCACTTGTTCAGTCAAGTCTAATTCTTTGTAACCCCATGAACTGCAGCACACTAGGCTTCCCTGTGCTTCACTATCTCCCAGAGTTTACTCAAACTCATGTCCATTGAGTCAGTGATGCCATCCAACCATCTCATTCTCTGTTGCCCCCTTCTCCTCTTGCCCTCAATCTTTCCCAGCATCAGGGTCTTTTCCAGTGAGTTGGCTCTTCGCATCACATGGCCAAAGTATTGGAGCTTTAGCAACAGTTAAAATCTATAAATAAATTATACCTCTCAAGAACATAGGACTTCCCACTAGTGGTAGACAATCTGCCTGCCAACACAAGAGATGCAAGAGACACGGCTTCTAACACTGGGTCAGGAAGATCCCACGGAGTAGGAAACGGCAACCCACTCCAGTATTCTTACCTGGAAAATTCCACAGACAGAGGAGCTTGGTGGGCTTCTGTCCATGGGGCTACTGAGCACACACAAGAACACAAACATAAGACTGCCTTTTCTTTGCACCATCTATAGATACTGTCTACAGAAATCCATGTCTTTTTAAAAATATTTTAAAATCCTAATCATTTTAAAAATGCTTTTGGCATCTGACTGTACAAACCCAAAGCAAAGGACATGTTTAAGATGAATTTCACAAGCTGTATGTCCCTAGAGAGACATCAGAGGGCCACGGATCAGCTTCAGTGTGAACTATCCGGTTTGATGGTCCTTTGCTATTTCCTTGTGCCCAGGTGTACAAAAAAATCAAGAGTATAAAAGTGAAATTACACTGCCAACCACTCACAGAAATGGCAAAAAAGAAAAAAATTTATGCTACAAATTTTAATCAGATAACTAGGAAAAAAAAACGTTTTCCTAACCTGTAGCAAAAACTCAACTCATGAGCCAAAAAAGAGGAACTGCACTTGACCTTAAAAAGTACTCGAAGATTTCCAAGACTAGATCTCAAAGATAACTAAGGTTTGTTTATCATTCATGAAATACATGACAGCACAAAAGGATCTCTCTTTCTCAAAATAATGACATATGAATTCTCTAGCCCAAAGCTGTCAACGTGGTTATCCACTAACCTATTCACAATAACCCTTAACCTACAGACGACACCACCCTGATGGCAGAAAGTGAAGAAGAACTAAAAAGCCTCTTGATGAAAGTGAAAGAGGAGAGTGAAAAAGTTGGCTTAAAACTCAACATTCAGAAAACTAAGATCATGGCATCCGGTACCATCACTTCATGGGAAATAGATGGGGAAAGAGTGGAAACAGTGTCAGACTTTATTTTGGGGGGCTCCAAAATCACTGCAGGTGGTGACTGCAGCCATGAAATTAAAAGACACTTACTCCTTGGAAGGAAAGTTATGACCAACCTAGATAGCATATTAAAAACAGAGATATTACTTTGCCAACAAAGGTCTGTCTAGTCAAGGCTATGGTTTTTCCAGTGGTCATGTATGGATGTGAGAGTTGGACTGTGAAGAAGGCTGAGCACTGAAGAATTGATGCTTTTGAACTGTGGTGTTGCAGAAGACTCTTGAGAGTCCCTTGGACTGCAAGGAGATCCAACCAGTCCATTCTACAGGAGATCAGTCCTGGGTGTTTTTTGGAAGGAATGATGCTAAAGCTGAAACTCCAGTACTTTGGCCACCTCATGCGAAGAGTTGACTCATTGGAAAGGACTCTGATGCTGGGAGGGATTGGGGGCAGGAGAAGAAGGGGACGACAGAGGATGAGATGGCTGGATGGCATCACCGACTTGATGGACGTGAGTTTGAGTGAACTCTGGGAGTTGGTGATGGACAGGGAGGCCTGGTGTGCTGCGATTCATGGGGTTGCAAAGAGTCGGACACAACTGAGCAACTGAACTGAAGGAGAACAGAAACTGAAGGAAGCACTAACAAAACCTTTACAACTGCCACAGCTTAATTTTTTGCCACATAATTTTTAAGACTTCAGGTTGTTTCATAAATAACTACAAATGGCCTCCGGTACCATCACTTCATGGCAAATAGATGGGGAAAAGCAGAAAGAGTGGCAGATTTTATATTTTGGGGCTCCAAAATCACTGAGGACTGTGACTGCAGCCATGAAATTAAAAGATGCTTGCTACTAGGAAGAAAAGCTATGACAAACCTAGACAGTGTATTAAAAAGCAGAGACATCACTTTGCCAACAAAGATCCATATGGTCAAAGATATGGTTTTTCCAGTTGTCATGTATGGATGTACCATAAAGAAGGCTGAGCACCAAAGAATTGATATTTTTGAACTGTGGTGTTGGAGAAGACTCTTGAGAGTCCTTGGACTACAAGGAGATCAAACCAGTCAATCCTAAAGGAAAACAACCCAGAATATTCATTGGAAGGACTGATACTGAAGCTGAAGCTTCAGTGACTTTGGCCAACTGATGAGAAGAGCCAACTCACTGGAAAAGACCCTAATAATGGGAAAGATTGAAGGCAAAAGGAGAAGAGGGTAACAAAGGATGAGATGGATGGAAGGCATCACCAACTCAATGGACATGAGTTTGAACAAACTCTGGGAGATAGTGACGGACAGGGAAATCTGACGTGCTGCAGCTCAAGGGGTCGTCTAAGAGTCAGAGATGACTTAGCAACTGAACAACAACAAATGTCTATACACGTACAAACAGAGAGATGGCGATGACAATGATGATGATGATGATGATGATGGTGATGGAGGAAGAGAAGGTAAATACAAATACTGATGATTTTTATAGTTACCATAAATACTGGTAATTTTATGATTACCAAATAGCTAATTAGTAGTGAAATTCTAGAAGCAGAAAACCAGTCTGACTGTGCAGGCAGAGCCAGAAATATCAGAAGTGCATGCTGGGCAAGATTCAAAGGGCAGCTGACACAAGAACCTCAATTTTATGTTGCAATAGTGATGTGCAATCAACAGTCCTGGGCCCTGCCCTCTGGACCTTGCAGCCCAGTTGCTGCAGTCCCTCCTGTGTGCACTGGACTCACATGAGCTGTCTTTGGGTCCCAGTTCCAGCTATCTGCTACAGAGGCAAAATATTTGAGCCCTAGTGCCATCACTCCACAATAAGGATAAAGGGATTCCTCTCCCATAAAATTATTGTGATGATGAAGTGTGCTAATACGTCCATGAAAACACTCTGTAGCCCTTCATGCACAACACAAACAGAATGTGTCTCTGTTTTACTAGGGAAGACATTGTCCCCTCCAGCCGCCTTTCTCCAGGATGTCAAAGTGTTTGGACAGCACTGAGACTTTCAGATATAACCAGGAAGTACAACCTATAATTAAAGTTACTTCAACCAGCATGTGAGCACTTAGTAAGCACAGTCATATGTTCAGCACTGTACTAGACACTGTGGGAGACAGAAAAAAACAGAAACAAGATTTAGTCCTTTAACTCCAGAAATTAAGTTTCACTGGTGAAACAAAACCAGTGCATGTGAAACAGCAACAAGGCGTAGAGGCCAGCACGTGACTAAGGGGCTAAACTTGTAGGTAGTACTTATTTTAGAACCCAAAAGGAAGGGAAGTGTTTTTAATTTTAATTGACCAAAGTTTACAGAAGGCGTTTCAGCAGAGATGTAGAGTCCAAATACAGGTACAAAGGCAGGAATGTATCTGTGAGTCTGATTAGAGATTATCTCAAGTAGCAAGTGGTAAAAAAGCAAAAATTCTTCAGAGTATAGGGAACATAAACACCAAGAAAAAATTCCAAATACAATTCAACGGGCCTAAAATGAAGACTAAATAGATCTGAAGGTCACAGAAAAATATCACCATGAAAATTTCTGCAAGGGTAAGAGTTGCAAAAGCAAAGAAGCTGATGCTGATTGGGAAAGTTTAATGAGACGCAAAACCTCCATCTGTAATAGGTTTATTTGCAAATCTAAATTCCTTGGCCGATTTTTAAATGCAAACTCCAAAACACAAGAATGGGAAGAAACAGATGTAATTTCTGATAAGCCAGAATAGACGTAAGGTATGACTGTCTCACATGCGGCTTACCAGACTGGAAGCAGCACGTATTTCAGAAGGATCTGGAGATAAGATAGACACATGTTCCAATCCTATGTGAACCTGAATTAATTACTGGGTCTCTGTTCCTCAGTTCCCTCATCTACAGAGTAAAACAGCACATATTCCAGAGTTATCGTGAGGTTCAAAGTTAGAAAAAAATTTCTGAAAACTTTCAGCAGTATCTAAATGTTAATTAAATGAGAATAAAATTGAGCACATTTTGTGAGTTGATGAAGACTCTGAGGACAAGGGCTGTGTTGTATCCTCCAGTGCAAACCTAAAACCCAGCTCAGTCTCTCACATCTACAGGATGGCTGCTGCTGCTGCTGCTGCTGCTGCTAAGTTGCTTCAGTCGTGTCCGACTCTGTGCGACGCCATAGGCGGCAGCCCACCAGGCTCCCCCGTCCTTGGGATTCTCCAGGCAAGAATACTGGAGTGGGTTGCCATTTCCTTCCCCAATGCATGAAAGTGAAAAGGGAAAGTGAAGTCGCTCAGTCCTGTCTGACTCTTCGCCACCCCGTGGACTGCAGCCTACCAGGCTCCTCCGTCCATGGGATTTTCCAGGCAAGAGTACTGGAGTGGGGTGCCATTGCCTTCTCCAACAGGATGGCAGCACATTTCAAATAAATGAATGAGTGTCAAATTTCATGCAATGGATTTCTGGAGCACACCCATTATGTTCTGTGCACTAAGCAGGTCTTGGGTCTAGTGCATGTGTACGCTCAGTTGTGTCTGGCCCTATGGACTATAGCCTACCAGGCTCCTCTGTCCACAGGATTTTCCAGGCAAGAATACTGGAATGAGTTGCCATTTCCTTCTCCAGGGGATCTTCCCGACCCAGGGATCAAACCCAGATCTCCTATACTGCAGGTGGATTCTTTACCACTGAGCCACCAGAGAAGTCCTCAATTACAACCATCAGTTCAGTTCAGTTCAGTTCAGTCACTCAGTCGCGTCCGACTCTTTGCGACCCCATGAAGTGCAGCACGCCAGGCCTCCCTGTCCATCACCATATCCCAGAGTTCACTCAAACTCACGTCCATCTAGTCGGTGATGTCATCCAGCCATCTCATCCTCTGTCATCCCCTTGTCCTCCTGCCCCCAATCCCTCCCAGCATCAGAGTCTTTTCCAATGAGTCAACTCTTCACATAAGGTGGCCAAAGCACTGGAGTTTCACCCTCAGCATCAGTCCTTCCAAAGAACACCCAGGACTGATCTAGAAGGAGTCAAAAAAGAAAGCACAGGGCTACGGAAGTCCAGAGCAAGGACAGGAGCATTTAACCTAGTCTACATGCTCAGAGAGGAGCAAGCAACAGTTATCAATTACTTATGTAATTTCCCAGCAACCAAAGCTATTACAATTTAAATGCCTATTGATTTAAACACAGATTTTTTTTCAAATATTGATTTGGACATCACATTAAAGGGAGGAGGGGAGAGGGAGGTTGTACAAAATAAGTCAGACGGAAGAAAAAGTTTTTCAAGTAAGTTCAAGCGACATCAACGTATCCCACCTACAATACACAAAAGTAACGGAAGCACAGTGTTTACCCACAATCAACATTTTACCAGAAAACCCACAATTACTATAAGTCATCTGCCTCTGTAGTTACAGATTTTTCTTAAGAGGGCACTTATCCCTAAAGCATAAAGATATATGAATCTCTCTTATTTCAAATACATTCCAAGTAATGCTTCTGATTTTGAAGCTATAGTTTTAAAACCCAAGCCGAGTATGAACTTCCAAAATTAATAAGTATCTGAGTTCCTCCCCTCTGTAAAACATCAATAAGCCACTGAAGAAAATGCCTTAAAATAATATCCAACTATCAAAAAATTTACAATCCATATAGGAAAAAATACTTATAGGAGTTCAATAAATAAATGCAAACTACAAAGATATCACGAGACACAATCCCCTGTCTATTCTGATACAAGCCCTAGTTTCAGGCAGTCTTTGCCTTTTTCAAAAAGAATATTTATTTATGTATGCTACTCTACTCTTAGTTGTGGGCTTCCCTGGTGGCTCACATGGTAAAGAACCTGCCTGTAGTATGGGAGACCTGGGTTCAATCCCTAGGTTAGGAAGATTCCCCTGGAGGAGGGCATGGCAACCCACTCCAGTATTCTTGCCTGGAGAATCTGCATGGACAGAGGAGCCAGCTGGGTTACAGTCCATGGGGTCACAAAGAGCTGGACACTACTGAGCAACTAAGCACAAGCACAGGCTTAGTCGTGGCACATGTGCTTTCTAGTTGTAGGGCATGGGCTCAGTAGTTGCGGTGGGCGGGCCCAGCTGCCTGGTGGCATGTAATGTCTTCATTCCCCCGAGTCCCCTGCATTGCAAGGCAGATTCTTAACCAGTGAACCACCAGGGAAGTCTCACCTTTGTCTTTTTAGTTCACTTGTGCAAGTGTCTGGAACAGCGTCTGTCTCAGCAGGCAGCGACTGAGTGAATGAAATTCACACAGTGAGCTGGGAGAGCAATGTTACAACAAAGGGTTCAGGAACATTTTCATGGAAAACAAGAATTAGGGGCCTAAAATGACAGAATCTAGACAATAAAGAAAAGGTGATGGGGGAGGGGAGCGGGTGGAGAAGAGTATCCGGCACTAAGACCAGCTGAGGAGCTGGAAAGTGTGAATGTGACTAGAAATTCAAGCAGAACACCCCCAGGCTAGAAATGTTAGCAAGGATAAGACTGTTCAAAAATTTAAATGTCAAATTGAAGTGCACAGACCTGACCACTTTAGCTACAGAAAATCACCACAGCTTCTTGAGAGAAGGACAGTGTGGTCACCACCTGCCCATTGGAAGAGTCTTGTGTGGGTAGGAGTACATGGCACTACTGCCGTCATTCACAAAAGAGCTGAGAATGTGGACCAGGTGGGGCAGAAGTAGCCTGGATGAAAACAATGAGGAAGCTCAAAACTGCTAACAACCCTCCCATGACTCACTGGAAATTACAACCTTTGGGAGACTACTTACTCAGCATTTACCATGTGCCATGTGTACCACACTAAACACTTTTATGCATACGTTGACGTAATTCTCAAAAAATAACTCCAAAATAATAAGAATTTTATGATAAAACTAAGATTCAAGGAAATTAAGTAACTGCAAGGAGTCCAGCTGTAGTCTGACTCAGAGCTCACTAATCTGAATGAACCACTGTGCTCTAAGTTAGAAAGGGATGCCAGAGATATTTTTTAATTATGAGGTTATTATTTTTAAATCCAAGTGACTAGAAGAAAGATGATACCATTAATAAAAACAGAGAACACAAGAAAGACACAGATTCAGACATCACGTTTGAGGTCACAATACACAGCTAAGAACTGTCTAGCAGGCACTTGGGAATGAAGGAAGTCCAAGATCAAAAGTGGAATGTGTATTAGGGTTAGGATGTATAGACAGACCCAGGAATTAACTTTTAAAAGATAATAACAGAATAACATTGAATTATTTTATCAACAAATATTTTGTGAGCATCTTTCCTATGCCAAGCATAAGGCTAACTTTCAGTTCAGTTCAGTTGCTCAGTCGTGTCCGCTCCTTGTGACCCCATGAATTGCAGCACTCCAGGCCCCACTCCAGTACTCTTGCCTGGAAAATCCCATGGATGGAGGAGCCTGGTAGGCTGCAGTCCATGGGGTCGCTAAGAGTCGGACACGACTAAGCGATTTCACTTTCACTTTTCATTTTCATGCATTGAGAAGGAAATTGGCAACCCACTCCAGTATTCTTGCCTGGAGAATCCCAGGAACCAGGGAGCCCGTCGGGCTGCCGTGTATGGGGTCGCACAGAGTCGGACACAACTGAAGTGACTTAGCAGCAGCAGCAGGCCTCCCTGTCCATCACCAACTCCCGGAGCTTACACAAACTCATGTCCATCGAGTCAGTGATGCCATCCAGCCATCTCATCCTCTGTAGTCCCCTTCTCCTCCTGCCCCCAATCCCTCCCAGCATCAGAGTCTTTTCCAATGAGTCAACTCTTCACATGAGGTGGCCAAAGTACTGGAGTTTCAGCTTTAGCATCATTCCTTCCAAAAAACACCCAGGACTGATCTCCTTTAGAATGGAGTAGTTGGATCTCCTTGCAGTCCAAGGGACTCTCAAGAGTCTTCTCCAACACCACAGTTCAAAAGTATCAATTCTTCAGCGCTCAGCCTTCTTCACAGTCCAACTCTCACATCCATACATGACCACAGGAAACCATAGCCTTGACTAGACGGACCTTTGTTGGCAAAGTAATGTCTCTGCTTTGAATATGCCATCTAGGCTCGTCATAACTTTCCTTTCAAGGAGTAAAGCGTCTTTTAATTTCATGGCTGCAGTCACCATCTGCAGTGATTTTGAACCCAGAAAATAAAGTCTGACACTGTTTCCACTGTCTCCCCATCTGTTTCCCATGAAGTGATGGGACCGGATGCCATGATCTTCGTTTTCTGAATGTTGAGCTAAGTAAAACCAAAAGTTTCTGCTTTCATGTAGCTTAAATGGCTGAAAGATGGGAGCTAATAAGAGCTGAATATACACAGTGTAAATCACCTTTTACACGATTAAATGTGATTAAATATATACATGCAGAATGAGAAAGCACAGGAAGAAAAGGACACCAGATTGGAAAGTAAAATAGTACAAAGTAAAATGAGAAAAAAAACAATCCTATGATTTCAACAAAGCAACTGAAATAGAAGCCACAGTGTGGGTTATAATGAATTAAGTAACAGCAGACCTGGTAAATGGGACCGACATGGTAAATGTGACTATGGAACTCAGAAGGTCTCTACCAATCTGAGTGGAACTAAACAAATCCTGAGCTTTCTGTGAGGATATAATGTTTCAAAAATGTAAGCCTAGACTGTTACAAACCAAACCAGGGTAAACAAAGAAGGAAGTTCAGGATAAAAGGTACAAGATACAGGAGAAACGAAGTATATTTCAGTACATCCCATTTCAGAAGTATTTTCTTGGTGTATCTGAATTAGAGTAACTGGATATTTTAATAGGAAAAAGAAACTACTACAGGAAAACAAACCATAAAGTAGAAAGTTATTTCAAGTATATTTGTAAATGTATTTCCACTGTTACATGTGCCATATGAAGAAATATCAAAATAACAAAAATATCAAATTATCCATATATATTAATGAACTGGATAGTTTAACTCAAGTTATTCTCCAGTTTATGTTTTAGTTAAAATTTATAGAAATAATAAACCATTAGATATTGGCTACAACAAAATACATTTATATTCAAGTAAAAACAAATCACTGACTTGAAATATACTATTTGTCCTAAAAATGAAACTTACATTTACCTTCAGATGACAATATATTTTCATCAAACAGTAATGTATTTTTGTGGAGAAAATTTAATATAACTATTGCTGAAATCAAATTCACTATGGAATTATTATTCTACTCATCAATTTAAGCATACAATTTCATCACTAGAGGCAAGGAATATAAAACATATCAAATCTAGACTAATTCTATTACATGGTCCAATGAATCTATTTTAATGCTATTTCCATGTAGCAGATCAACTCTAAAAGTTTATCTTTTAGCCTATTCTTAATATAAATTAGGTAGTTGTCTATAATCCTGGGTAAATCAGACATCCTTAAGGACAAAGTGCCTAAGAAATTATCTTTTCTGGTCCCACTGTGTTAAAGATGAGAAACCAAGACTAGAGGAGGTTAAATGGCTTTCTCAAGTTGACAAATCTCATTTTAAATAGATGGATGGGGGAAGATGTACATTATGCATTTCCTCCAACTATTATAACATACTTTATATGCATATTTTAAAATAGTTATACATGCAAAACATAGTTATTAACATATTTATACAAAGACATATAGAATCTTTATCTCCATAAATCGTGAAACAGCTTATTAACATTTAAATCAGTTTATGAACCACATTAAACCATGTGGTACCTTAATAATAACAACAGACATAAAATTAAGAAAAACAGAATCAATGTCTCAGAAACAGAACTCAGAAAACACAAATATTTGATACTTAATAAGGGTAACCAAAAAGGGGGGGGGAATCAGTGAGGGAAGAAATTGATCCTGGTTTTCATCAGATAGCTTATTTATGAAATAATTTCTTGAAATCACTTGAATAAAGGGGGAGAGGGTTCAGTGATAATCTTTTCTTTAATAATGGCTGCTCTTATCTCCATATTGCAGAAGCAGGCTTAAGGTCTTTAGCCTGCATTTAAACCAAACAGAAAACTGCCATGCTTTCCTTTCAGAACACTTTGCATAAACTTCAAGACCTACAGCAAAGGCAGAGGGGATTCCCTGCGGAATCAGGCTCAGGTGTGTGATTAAAACAGTAACAGTACTGATACAGTGTTAGCATTATAGGAATTTATTCAACTGATGCCCATTTAACAGATGAGACACTAGATAAAATGCATAGGAGTTCACTGCTAAACCACCAAAAACATAGGTATAAACATGGCCTCCACTGAAAAACTCTAAGACAAACAGACATAAAATTCTTCCCCACTAGGTAATGAGCAAAAAGAGCTATTAAAAGATAAATGATAAAGCCATACCTGGGAGAACAGTCAGCTATAAATTAACAATGCCCTTGTTACCATTTAAGGGTAGTAAACATGTCCACCAACTATTGACTTGGAAGGAGAGACAATATTTTTTGCCAAATGTTACAAATGGTAGCTATGACATGATGATCTTTAAAACTGATATATCTCTGGATAATCTACGATTAAAACAGAAAATTCTGCCCAATTAGTTGAACTTTACAAACTATTTCTCTTTAAGAAGCTCCCCACCTATTCTTTACATTTCACTGTAAAACTATATATTTTTCAAAGAAATTATTTTTAAAAATTTTAAATGAATGCAAAGAAAAAGCAAACATTTCCCTCTCCGCTAGTCAGAAGGAATCCATCTTTTACTGAATTTCCTCACAAGTTGTTTGTACTTTTTAGAGTGATGATCATGTGTTCCCCTCAGGATTATGTCTGTGTGTGCATATGTGTGCCTTATTTCACTTCCAGCTTTTAAACTAGCTGAGAACAGATAAGAGCCTTATCTACATTTTCTTCTCCACACAATATCTTATATTGCATTTTACATATATAAATAATAAAATGCTTATATCTTTGAATAAATATTTTATTTCATAGATACCATCAAAAACCATTATTGCTGGCTTCCGTCTCCACTGCAATTCACCTTCACACTGTTCTTTAAAGGATTATTCTAAAACAAAACTCCAATTATATTATTCCCTTCCTTAAAATCCTTCAGAGGCATCTTACTTCCAAAAGGATCAAGTTTATAGGCATGCCACATAATGGCTATTATAATCCCATCTCCTATCACTGCCACAAACCCACAGTTGGGCTTCAGGAAGGCTGCGTTGTTCCTCCATGTCTTTGCTCTCCTCCTGGTCTACCAAGCACATTCCTATATATCAGTACTCAAATCCAGTCTTTAGACTTCACAATGCACTTTCCTCAAACACACTGCATACTACTAAGCATGTGCCTGTCCTATGGCACTTCTATTATTACAAAGGGCAGGGAGCTGGGAAGGTAAATATGGCTTTTCACCCTCTAAGTTGTAAAAGGATCATTAGGTGATAAAAGCTAGAAACCACCTGCAAGAACGTTTGCTAATCCCAGAACTTAAGAGTAAGACCTGGCACCAATGAAGTCCCAGAAGACAGTAGAAAAGTTTATTCTACTCAAGCATGAGGCCTGCCTGACAACTGACCACCATACTATAGCCAATATCGTGGGCTTAGGGATGCATTTAATTTAAAGCACTTGGGAAAAAAATCTTAAATAGAGGATGAAGCACAAGCTGAATCAAGAATGCCGAGAGAAATATCAATAACCTCCGATATGCAGATGACACCACCCTTATGGCAGAAAGAGAAGAAGAACTAAAGAGCCTCTTGATGAAAAGGAAAGAGGAGAGTGAAAAAAGTTGGCTTAAAGCTCAACATTCAGAAAAACAAAGATCATGGCATCTGGTCCCATCACTTCATGGCAAATAGATGGGGAAACAATGGAAACAGTAGAGACTTTATTTTGGGTGTAGTCAAGATTGCCAGGAGAAAATCACTAAAGATGGTGACTGCAGCCATGAAATTAAAAAGAGACACTTGCTCCTTGGAAGAAAAGTTATGACCAACCTAGACAACTTATTAAAAAGCAGAGACATTACTTTGCCAACAAAAGTCCATCTAGTCAAAGCTATGGTTTTTCCAGTAGTCATGTATGGATGTGAGAGCTGGGCTATAAAGAAAGCTGAGTGCTCAGGAACTGATGCTTTTGAACTGTGGTGTTGGAGAAGACTCTTGAGTGTCCCTTGGATAGCAAGGAGATCCAACCAGTCCATCCTAAAGGAAATCAGTCCTGAATATTCATTGGAAGGACTGATGCTGAAGCTGAAACTCCAATACTTTGGCCACCTGATGTGAAGAGCTGACTCACTAGAAAAGACTCTGATGCTGGGAAAGATTGAAGGCGGGCGGAGAAGGGGACGACAGAGGATGAGATGGTTGGATGGCATCACCGACTCAATGGACCTGAGTTTGTGTAAGCTCTGGGAGTTGGTGATGGACAGGGAAGCCTGGCGTGCTGCAGTCCATGGGGCTGCAAAGAGTTGGACACGGCTGAGCGACTGAACTGAACCGATGATGGTAAATGTTTAGACACATAAAGTAATTCCTTTAATTTTCCAAATACTTAGCTTCTAAAGTAAACTTATCTAATATGCTAGAAGAATTTGCAAACAGGAGGCACTGGATTTATGGTTTTATTTTCTTAATCTACAAAAACTCGGAGTTAAAAGCATAAAGAAAACAGAAATACTAGTGCTGTTCCTTGCTACAATACTAGTTAACAATGAAAAATCATAACCTAGTTATTTCACATCTTAGCTTTTTGTATGTAAGCCAGCAGGCTACACCAGCAGGCTACAGTCCAGGGGGTTGCAAAAGATTCGGACACGACTGAGTGACTATGCATACTGCCTTGTACCTTGCTCTCAAACGTGACCCATAGAATAAAGGCTAAGGCCCGGAGGTTTCAGTAATTACAAAATGCACAGATTCAATTATTTATCTTCTTGATCTGTCAAAACTGCATTTGGAAGAAGGACCATTTCTTCATCTATCACCTCATGCCCCACTCTAGCCAGAGGGCTGACCATTCACTCCAATGGGCTACTCAACCTCACACATACCTCAAGTGCCCAATAACAAGTTGTAATTATGACACATTTATACATCTAACTGCCAAAAACAAACAACAACAACAAAGGAAAAAAACTTCCACAGGGCTAGAAATTAATGTCTTCTTTTCTATCTCAGGATCCAGGGGAAAAAAAAGAAAATAATCACTTAATTATCCCAGAGAGTAGGACATCAAGGGATACTTTAAGGCAAATTTTACTAAATTAAGTTAAAAACTGAAAGTGTATTATCTAACAGAAATCACCATATGCTGAGCACACTGTGGGGTCTGTGTCTTTCACCATTTAAAGATGTATATGGCTATCTATAAAAGATATATTGTATATAATTATATTAGCCTAATTTGGGGTTCTTACAATATAGCCTAGAAAGTGGTGATTTTCTTTTTTACTTTCTTTTTTTCTTTACTTTCTTTTTAAACTTTACAAGGTTGTGTTGGTTTCTGCCATAAAACAACACGAATCAGCCACAAGTATACATATATCCTCTCCCTCTTGAGACCTCTTTTCCTCCTCCTCCCACCCTCTAGGTCATCACGGAGCACCAGACTGGGCTCCTGGGTTATATAACACAACTTCACACCAGTTATCCATTTTACACATGTCGATGCTACTTTTTCCATTCATCCCACTCTCTTCTTCCTCCACTGTGTCCACAAGTCCATTTTATACATCTGTTTCTTTTTCCTTCCTTGCAAATACACTAATCAATCAGTTCAGTCACTCAGTTGTGTCCAACTCCTTGCAACCCCATGGACTGCAGCACGCCAGGCCTTCCAGTCCATCACCAACTCCTGGAGTTTACTCAAATTCATGCTCATTGAGTCGGTGATGCCATCCAGCCATCTCATCTTATGTAACGGAAGCACAGTGTTTACCCACAATCAACATTTTACCAGAAAACCCACAATTACTATAAGTCATCTGCCTCTGTAGTTACAGATTTTTCTTAAGAGGGCACTTATCCTAAAGCATAAAGATATATGAATCTCTTATTTCAAATACATTCCAAGTAATGCTTCTGATTTTTTGAAGCTATAGTTTTAAAACCAAAGTTTAGTATGAACTTCCAAAATTAATAAGTATCTGAGTTCCTCCCCTCTGTAAAACATCAATAAGCCACTGAAGAAAATGCCTTAAAATAATATCCAACTATCAAAAATTTACAATCCATATAGGAAAAAAATACTTATAGGAGTTCAATAAATAAATGCAAACTACAAAGATATCACGAGACACAATCCCTGTCTATTCTGATACAAGCCCTAGTTTCAGGCAGTCTTTGCCTTTTTTCAAAAGAATATTTATTTATGTATGCTCTCTACTCTTAGTTGTGGGCTTCCCTGGTGGCTCACATGGTAAAAAGAACCTGCCTGTAGTATGGAGACCTGGGTTCAATCCCTAGGTTAGGAAGATTCCCCTGGAGGAGGGCATGGCAACCCACTCCAGTATTCTTGCCTGGAGAATCTGCATGGACAGAGGAGCCAGCTGGGTTACAGTCCATGGGGTCACAAGAGCTGGACACTACTGAGCAACTAAGCACAAGCACAGGCTTAGTGGTGGCACATGTGCTTTCTAGTTGTAGGGCATGGGCTCAGTAGTTGCGGTGGGCGGGCCCAGCTGCCTGGTGGCATGTAATGTCTTCATTCCCAGAGTCCCCCTGCATTTGCAAGGCAGATTCTTAACCAGTGAACCACCAGGAAGTCTCACCTTTGTCTTTTTAGTTCACTTGTGCAAGTGTCTGGAACAGCGTCTGTCTCAGCAGGCAGCGACTGAGTGAATGAAATTCACACAGTGAGCTGGGAGAGCAATGTTACAACAAAGGGTTCAGGAACATTTTCATGGAAAACAAAGAATTAGGGGCCTAAAATGACAGAATCTAGACAATAAAGAAAGGTGATGGGGAGGGGAGCGGGTGGAGAAGAGTATCGGCACTAAGACCAGCTGAGAGCTGGAAAGTGTGAATGTGACTAGAAATTCAAGCAGAACACCCCAGGCTAGAAATGTTAGCAAGGATAAGACTGTTCAAAAATTTAAATGTCAAATTGAAGTGCACAGACCTGACCACTTTAGCTACAGAAAATCACCACAGCTTCTTGAGAGAAGGACAGTGTGGTCACCACCTGCCCATTGGAAGAGTCTTGTGTGGGTAGGAGTACATGGCACTACTGCCGTCATTCACAAAAGAGCTGAGAATGTGGACCAGGTGGGGCAGAAGTAGCCTGGATGAAAACAATGAGGAAGCTCAAAACTGCTAACAACCCTCCCATGACTCACTGGAAATTACAACCTTTGGGAGACTACTTACTCAGCATTTACCATGTGCCATGTGTACCACACTAAACACTTTTATGCATACGTTGACGTAATTCTCAAAAATAACTCCAAAATAATAAGAATTTTATGATAAAACTAAGATTCAAGGAAATTAAGTAACTGCAAGGAGTCCAGCTGTAGTCTGACTCAGAGCTCACTAATCTGAATGAACCACTGTGCTCTAAGTTAGAAAGGGATGCCAGAGATATTTTTTAATTATGAGGTTATTATTTTTAAATCCAAGTGACTAGAAGAAAGATGATACCATTAATAAAAACAGAGAACACAAGAAAGACACAGATTCAGACATCACGTTTGAGGTCACAATACACAGCTAAGAACTGTCTAGCAGGCACTTGGGAATGAAGGAAGTCCAAGATCAAAAGTGGAATGTGTATTAGGGTTAGGATGTATAGACAGACCCAGGAATTAACTTTTAAAAGATAATAACAGAATAACATTGAATTATTTTATCAACAAATATTTTGTGAGCATCTTTCCTATGCCAAGCATAAGGCTAACTTTCAGTTCAGTTCAGTTGCTCAGTCGTGTCCGGCTCCTTGTGACCCCATGAATTGCAGCACTCCAGGCCCCACTCCAGTACTCTTGCCTGGAAAATCCCATGGATGGAGGAGCCTGGTAGGCTGCAGTCCATGGGGTCGCTAAGAGTCGGACACGACTAAGCGACTTCACTTTCACTTTTCATTTTCATGCATTGGAGAAGGAAATTGGCAACCCACTCCAGTATTCTTGCCTGGAGAATCCCAGGAACCAGGGAGCCCGTCGGGCTGCCGTGTATGGGGTCGCACAGAGTCGGACACAACTGAAGTGACTTAGCAGCAGCAGCAGGCCTCCCTGTCCATCACCAACTCCCGGAGCTTACACAAACTCATGTCCATCGAGTCAGTGATGCCATCCAGCCATCTCATCCTCTGTAGTCCCCTTCTCCTCCTGCCCCCAATCCCTCCCAGCATCAGAGTCTTTTCCAATGAGTCAACTCTTCACATGAGGTGGCCAAAGTACTGGAGTTTCAGCTTTAGCATCATTCCTTCCAAAAAACACCCAGGACTGATCTCCTTTAGAATGGAGTAGTTGGATCTCCTTGCAGTCCAAGGGACTCTCAAGAGTCTTCTCCAACACCACAGTTCAAAAGTATCAATTCTTCAGCGCTCAGCCTTCTTCACAGTCCAACTCTCACATCCATACATGACCACAGGAAACCATAGCCTTGACTAGACGGACCTTTGTTGGCAAAGTAATGTCTCTGCTTTTGAATATGCCATCTAGGCTCGTCATAACTTTCCTTTCAAGGAGTAAGCGTCTTTTAATTTCATGGCTGCAGTCACCATCTGCAGTGATTTTGGAACCCAGAAAAATAAAGTCTGACACTGTTTCCACTGTCTCCCCATCTGTTTCCCATGAAGTGATGGGACCGGATGCCATGATCTTCGTTTTCTGAATGTTGAGCTAAGTAAAACCAAAAGTTTCTGCTTTCATGTAGCTTAAATGGCTGAAAGATGGGAGCTAATAAGAGCTGAATATACACAGTGTAAATCACCTTTTACACGATTAAATGTGATTAAATATATACATGCAGAATGAGAAAGCACAGGAAGAAAAGGACACCAGATTGGAAAGTAAAATAGTACAAAGTAAAATGAGAAAAAAAACAATCCTATGATTTCAACAAAGCAACTGAAATAGAAGCCACAGTGTGGGTTATAATGAATTAAGTAACAGCAGACCTGGTAAATGGGACCGACATGGTAAATGTGACTATGGAACTCAGAAGGTCTCTACCAATCTGAGTGGAACTAAACAAATCCTGAGCTTTCTGTGAGGATATAATGTTTCAAAAATGTAAGCCTAGACTGTTACAAACCAAACCAGGGTAAACAAAGAAGAGGAAGTTCAGGATAAAAGGTACAAGATACAGGAGAAACGAAGTATATTTCAGTACATCCCATTTCAGAAGTATTTTCTTGGTGTATCTGAATTAGAGTAACTGGATATTTTAATAGGAAAAAGAAACTACTACAGGAAAACAAACCATAAAGTAGAAAGTTATTTCAAGTATATTTGTAAATGTATTTCCACTGTTACATGTGCCATATGAAGAAATATCAAAATAACAAAAATATCAAATTATCCATATATATTAATGAACTGGATAGTTTAACTCAAGTTATTCTCCAGTTTATGTTTTAGTTAAAATTTATAGAAATAATAAACCATTAGATATTGGCTACAACAAAATACATTTATATTCAAGTAAAAACAAATCACTGACTTGAAATATACTATTTGTCCTAAAAATGAAACTTACATTTACCTTCAGATGACAATATATTTTCATCAAACAGTAATGTATTTTTTGTGGAGAAAATTTAATATAACTATTGCTGAAATCAAATTCACTATGGAATTATTATTCTACTCATCAATTTAAGCATACAATTTCATCACTAGAGGCAAGGAATATAAAACATATCAAATCTAGACTAATTCTATTACATGGTCCAATGAATCTATTTTAATGCTATTTCCATGTAGCAGATCAACTCTAAAAGTTTATCTTTTAGCCTATTCTTAATATAAATTAGGTAGTTGTCTATAATCCTGGGTAAATCAGACATCCTTAAGGACAAAGTGCCTAAGAAATTATCTTTTCTGGTCCCACTGTGTTAAAGATGAGAAACCAAGACTAGAGGAGGTTAAATGGCTTTCTCAAGTTGACAAATCTCATTTTAAATAGATGGATGGGGGAAGATGTACATTATGCATTTCCTCCAACTATTATAACATACTTTATATGCATATTTTAAAATAGTTATACATGCAAACATAGTTATTAACATATTTATACAAAGACATATAGAATCTTTATCTCCATAAATCGTGAAACAGCTTATTAACATTTAAATCAGTTTATGAACCACATTAAACCATGTGGTACCTTAATAACAACAGACATAAAATTAAGAAAAACAGAATCAATGTCTCAGAAACAGAACTCAGAAAACACAAATATTTGATACTTAATAAGGGTAACCAAAAAAGGGGGGGGGCGGGGAATCAGTGAGGGAAGAAATTGATCCTGGTTTTCATCAGATAGCTTATTTATGAAATAATTTCTTGAAATCACTTGAATAAAGGGGGAGAGGGTTCAGTGATAATCTTTTCTTTAATAATGGCTGCTCTTATCTCCATATTGCAGAAGCAGGCTTAAGGTCTTTAGCCTGCATTTAAACCAAACAGAAAACTGCCATGCTTTCCTTTCAGAACACTTTGCATAAACTTCAAGACCTACAGCAAAGGCAGAGGGGATTCCCTGCGGAATCAGGCTCAGGTGTGTGATTAAAACAGTAACAGTACTGATACAGTGTTAGCATTATAGGAATTTATTCAACTGATGCCCATTTAACAGATGAGACACTAGATAAAATGCATAGGAGTTCACTGCTAAACCACCAAAAACATAGGTATAAACATGGCCCTCCACTGTGAAAACTCTAAGACAAACAGACATAAAATTCTTCCCCACTAGGTAATGAGCAAAAAAGAGCTATTAAAAGATAAATGATAAAGCCATACCTGGGAGAACAGTCAGCTATAAATTAACAATGCCCTTGTTACCATTTAAGGGTAGTAAACATGTCCACCAACTATTGACTTGGAAGGAGAGACAATATTTTGCGCAAATGTTACAAATGGTAGCTATGACATGATGATCTTTAAAAACTGATATATCTCTGGATAATCTACGATTAAAACAGAAAAAATTCTGCCCAATTAGTTGAACTTTACAAACTATTTCTCTTTAAGAAGCTCCCCACCTATTCTTTACATTTCACTGTAAAACTATATATTTTTCAAAGAAATTATTTTTAAAAAATTTTAAATGAATGCAAAGAAAAAGCAAACATTTCCCTCTCCGCTAGTCAGAAGGAATCCATCTTTTACTGAATTTCCTCACAAGTTGTTTGTACTTCTTAGAGTGATGATCATGTGTTCCCCTCAGGATTATGTCTGTGTGTGCATATGTGTGCCTTATTTCACTTCCAGCTTTTAAACTAGCTGAGAACAGATAAGAGCCTTATCTACATTTTCTTCTCCACACAATATCTTATATTGCATTTTACACGCATATAAATAATAAAATGCTTATATCTTTGAATAAATATTTTATTTCATAGATACCATCAAAAACCATTATTGCTGGCTTCCGTCTCCACTGCAATTCACCTTCACACTGTTCTTTAAAGGATTATTCTAAAACAAAACTCCAATTATATTATTCCCTTCCTTAAAATCCTTCAGAGGCATCTTACTTCCAAAAGGATCAAGTTTATAGGCATGCCACATACGGCTATTATAATCCCATCTCCTATCACTGCCACAAACCCACAGTTGGGCTTCAGGAAGGCTGCGTTGTTCCTCCATGTCTTTGCTCTCTCCTCCTGGTCTACCAAGCACATTCCTATATATCAGTACTCAAATCCAGTCTTTAGACTTCACAATGCACTTTCCTCAAACACACTGCATACTACTAAGCATGTGCCTGTCCTATGGCACTTCTATTATTACAAAGGGCAGGGAGCTGGGAAGGTAAATATGGCTTTTCGCCCCCTCTAAGTTGTAAAAGGATCATTAGGTGATAAAAGCTAGAAACCACCTGCAAGAACGTTTGCTAATCCCAGAACTTAAGAGTAAGACCTGGCACCAATGAAGTCCCAGAAGACAGTAGAAAAGTTTATTCTACTCAAGCATGAGGCCTGCCTGACAACTGACCACCATACTATAGCCAATATCGTGGGCTTAGGGATGCATTTAATTTAAAGCACTTGGGGAAAAAAATCTTAAATAGAGGATGAAGCACAAGCTGGAATCAAGAATGCCGAGAGAAATATCAATAACCTCCGATATGCAGATGACACCACCCTTATGGCAGAAAGAGAAGAAGAACTAAAGAGCCTCTTGATGAAAAGGAAAGAGGAGAGTGAAAAAGTTGGCTTAAAGCTCAACATTCAGAAAACAAAGATCATGGCATCTGGTCCCATCACTTCATGGCAAATAGATGGGGAAACAATGGAAACAGTAGAGACTTTATTTTGGGTGTAGTCAAGATTGCCAGGAGAAAATCACTAAAGATGGTGACTGCAGCCATGAAATTAAAAGAGACACTTGCTCCTTGGAAGAAAAGTTATGACCAACCTAGACAACTTATTAAAAAGCAGAGACATTACTTTGCCAACAAAAGTCCATCTAGTCAAAGCTATGGTTTTTCCAGTAGTCATGTATGGATGTGAGAGCTGGGCTATAAAGAAAGCTGAGTGCTCAGGAACTGATGCTTTTGAACTGTGGTGTTGGAGAAGACTCTTGAGTGTCCCTTGGATAGCAAGGAGATCCAACCAGTCCATCCTAAAGGAAATCAGTCCTGAATATTCATTGGAAGGACTGATGCTGAAGCTGAAACTCCAATACTTTGGCCACCTGATGTGAAGAGCTGACTCACTAGAAAAGACTCTGATGCTGGGAAAGATTGAAGGCGGGCGGAGAAGGGGACGACAGAGGATGAGATGGTTGGATGGCATCACCGACTCAATGGACCTGAGTTTGTGTAAGCTCTGGGAGTTGGTGATGGACAGGGAAGCCTGGCGTGCTGCAGTCCATGGGGCTGCAAAGAGTTGGACACGGCTGAGCGACTGAACTGAACCGATGATGGTAAATGTTTAGACACATAAAGTAATTCCTTTAATTTTCCAAATACTTAGCTTCTAAAGTAAACTTATCTAATATGCTAGAAGAATTTGCAAACAGGAGGCACTGGATTTATGGTTTTATTTTCTTAATCTACAAAAACTCGGAGTTAAAAGCATAAAGAAAACAGAAATACTAGTGCTGTTCCTTGCTACAATACTAGTTAACAATGAAAAATCATAACCTAGTTATTTCACATCTTAGCTTTTTGTATGTAAGCCAGCAGGCTACACCAGCAGGCTACAGTCCAGGGGGTTGCAAAAGATTCGGACACGACTGAGTGACTATGCATACTGCCTTGTACCTTGCTCTCAAACGTGACCCATAGAATAAAGGCTAAGGCCTTCGGAGGTTTCAGTAATTACAAAATGCACAGATTCAATTATTTATCTTCTTGATCTGTCAAAACTGCATTTGGAAGAAGGACCATTTCTTCATCTATCACCTCATGCCCCACTCTAGCCAGAGGGCTGACCATTCACTCCAATGGGCTACTCAACCTCACACATACCTCAAGTGCCCCAATAACAAGTTGTAATTATGACACATTTATACATCTAACTGCCAAAAAACAAACAACAACAACAAAAGGAAAAAACTTCCACAGGGCTAGAAATTAATGTCTTCTTTTCTATCTCAGGATCCAGGGGAAAAAAAAAGAAAATAATCACTTAATTATCCCAGAGAGTAGGACATCAAGGGATACTTTAAGGCAAATTTTACTAAATTAAGTTAAAAACTGAAAGTGTATTATCTAACAGAAATCACCATATGCTGAGCACACTGTGGGGTCTGTGTCTTTCACCATTTAAAGATGTATATGGCTATCTATAAAAGATATATTGTATATAATTATATTAGCCTAATTTGGGGTTCTTACAATATAGCCTAGAAAGTGGTGATTTTCTTTTTACTTTCTTTTTTCTTTACTTTCTTTTTTAAACTTTTACAAGGTTGTGTTGGTTTCTGCCATAAAACAACACGAATCAGCCACAAGTATACATATATCCTCTCCCTCTTGAGACCCTCTTTCCTCCTCCCCTCCCACCCCTCTAGGTCATCACGGAGCACCAGACTGGGCTCCCTGGGTTATAACACAACTTCACACCAGTTATCCATTTTACACATGTCGATGCTACTTTTTCCATTCATCCCACTCTCTTCTTCCTCCACTGTGTCCACAAGTCCATTTTATACATCTGCGTTTCCTTTCCTTCCTTGCAAATACACTAATCAATCAGTTCAGTCGCTCAGTTGTGTCCAACTCCTTGCAACCCCATGGACTGCAGCACGCCAGGCCTTCCAGTCCATCACCAACTCCTGGAGTTTACTCAAATTCATGCTCATTGAGTCGGTGATGCCATCCAGCCATCTCATCTTATGTCGTCCGTCCCCTTCTTCTCCCGCTTTCAATCTTTCCCAGCATCAGGGTATTTTCAAATGAGTCAGCTCTTCGCAACAGGTGGCCAAACAGCTTCACCATCAGTCCTTTCAATGAATATTCAGGATTGATCTCCTTTAGGATGGATTGGTTGGATCTCCTTGCAGTCCAAGGGACTCTCAAGAGTCTTCTCCAACACCACAGTTCAAAAGCATCAATTCTTCAGCGCTCAGCTTTCTTTATAGTCCAACTCTCACTACATGACTACTGGAAAAACCATAGCCTTGACTAGATGGACCTTTGTTGGCAAAGTAATGTCTCTGCTTTTGAATATGCTATCTAGGTCGGTCATAACTTTCCTTCCAAGGAGTAACCGTCTTTTAATTTCATGGCTGCAATCACCATCTGCAGTGATTTTGGAACCCAGAAAATAAAGTCTGACACTGTTTCCACTGTTTCCCCATCTATTTCCCATGAAGTGATGGGACTGGATGCCATGATCTTCGTTTTCTGAATGTTGAACTTTAAGCCAACTTTTTCACTCTCCACTTTCACCTTCATCAAGAGGCTTTTTAGTTCCTCTTCACTTTCTGCCATAAGGGTGGTGTCATCTGCATATCTGAGGTTATTGATATTTATCCCGGCAATCTTGATTCCAGCTTGTGTTTCTTCCAGTCCAGCATTTCGCATGATGTACTCTGCATATAAGTTAAATAAACAGGGTGACAATATACAGCTTGAGTGATATTCCATTGTATATATGTGTACCACATCTTCTTTATCCATTCATCTATCAATGGACATCAGGTTGCTTCCATGCATTTGCTATTGTAAATGGTGCTGCAAGAAAATCATGATTTTCTAAGCATCATTGGCAACTCAGTTTTTAAGACCTTTGAGAAAAATTTTATCAATTTTTTTTAATTCAGTATAGGAACTGAATTTAAATCAGTTCCTATACTGATTTAATACCCATGTCTAAATAATAATTGAACTATTAAAAAATTTAACCACATATAGAATTTTGAGGAGATGCCCTGGTGGTCCAGTGGTTAGAACTCTGAGCTTTCACTGCCAAGGGCCCAGGTTCAATCCCTGGTGGTAGAACTAAGATCCCACAAGCACAAAGCAAGGCCAAAAAAAAACAATTTTGACAGTTATTAAAAGATAAATATCAGCTTGATAACCAGTTTTACCCTCCAATCAATATTATGTCAAAAACTATTAACTAATAAAGCTTTTTTTAATGCTGATTCTCTGTATGGCTGCTGCTGCTGCTAAGTCACTTCAGTCGTGTCCGACTCTGTGTGATCCCACAGATGGCAGCCACCAGGCTCCCCCGTCCCTGGGATTCTCCAGGCAAGAACACTGGAGCGGGTTGCCATTTCCTTCTCCAATGCATGAAAGTGAAAAGTAAAAGGGAAGTCACTCAATCATGTCCGTCTCTGTATGGCTAATAGGTCTCTAAGATGGCATAAAAATTGCCTTATCAGCAAAAAAGGAATTATGTCTCCTTGCTATCTCCCAGCTTCTGCCATCTTCTCAACATATTACCACCAAAACATCTACAGCATTTGAATTTCTGATCATGCATGTACAATACACACTAAGAAAATTTAAGAAGCTGTAAAAGCTTATATATGACCACATTCATTTTACTGACAGTAGCTATAAATACTGCCTGCATATCTATTTGGAAAGTTGAGGCTATGATCAAAGTGTTGATCCTGTTCTTTACAGGTTCCATGAGGGTGGGAGGAATAGGGCCACATGTTCCCTAAGAATACTTATTGTATTAATTATTAAATAGTACTGAATAATGGAAGAAAATTGAGAAGAACATTTGGAGAAACTCCTGGCAAATACTGTGTGAGACAGTAATACACCTAGAGTTACAGGACAAAGCCACTCTTAATTCTATACCAAACAAAAGAAGTACATATGCCCACTAAATTACATGTACTGATATTCAAAGCCATATTAGTAACACCAAAAATTGTTAACAGTAAAATAGATACATTGTGGTATATTCATAATATGAAAAAAATATACTAGTTTAAGAAACAATGTGGATAAACCTCTAAATATTGAGTGAAGATGTGAAACACAAAATAGTACATTATGTACGATTCTATTCCTATAAAGTTTAAAATAAGAAACAAGAAAAACTACAAATTTGAAGATGACATTAGAAGTACCTTTGAGGACTAAAGAGACAAAAGAGGGATTTGAGGGTGCTGGTAATATTCTCTGCTAATAATAGAGGTGAGTTTGTAAAAATTTAGTGAACTCTATACTTATATACAGAAAAGTGTACAAATCATATTATGCTGTAATTACAAAACTAAATTTGTACTCCCATGTTCATAGCAGTATTATTTGCAATGGTCAAAAAGTAAAAACAACCCAAGCGTCCATCAGCAGATAGATGCATAAATAAAATGTGGTATATATATTCATAATTAAATATTATTTAGTCTTAAAAAAAGGAAATTCTGACACTTGCTACCTGTGGATATAACTTTTAAGGCTAAGTGAAATAAGCCAATCACAAAAGGACAACTATTGTATTATTCCAGTAATGTGGGGTACCTCAAGTAGTCAAATTCAAAGGGAGAAAAAATAGAATGGTAGTTTCCATGGGGGAGGAATGAGGGGGTTTTGTCTCATGAGTACAAAGTTTCAGTGCTGCAAGATGAAAAGAGTTCCAGACAGGCACGGTGGCTGTGAGAGCTGCATGACAATACAGATCGAGTTGATGCCACAGAACTGCACACTTAAAAATAGTTAAAATGGTAAGCTTTATGTTATGTATCTTTTACCAAAATTTTAAAAACTGATGTAAAAAAATAGTTCCTGGAATCACTAAGGGATTCCCACTGGCCAAACATAGGACAGTTAGAGTGCCGAAAAGAACAATGACTACTTCAATGAAGACACACTTAATGTATAAAAACCCACTGATTCAGAATGAGACAACAAAATAGAAAGACGCCTCACTTCCCATTTCCAGGCCAAAAAGAATGCACTGGTCATTACTTGAAATAAGTAGGGCATCAACTCCTTACTCTGGAAATTGGGCATCAATGGGAAAGAACCATTTTTCCTGCCTTTCCCATATAAATTATACTTCAGAGTTACCAAATACCTAAGATAAAGAATATTCTTCTTTCTTTACTGAAATATTCCAGTCAAAAATGTGGAAGAAATAATGACAATTTTTTAAAAACAAAACTTTGCAAATCAATAAAATAATTGCTTTGGGCAAAGATTAATAATCAATGACACGATTGATGAAAAGGTGACAAAAAACTCTACAATATAGGAATGAGACTGCCATCACCTGAATCCACTGATCAGTCTTAGCGCGTCTACAAGCGGCACAACCAGACATGATTCGTCTCTCAGATGATTTTAAACGAAGTGCACTGCACCATCGTTGCAAAAACAGGGACACATGAATCTATTGAAACCGCTGGAGCTAATACTCAGTTTAAAAGAATTCTATATTGTAAAGTAATTGGCCTCCAATTAAAATAAATAAATTTAAAAAAAAAGAATTCTAGTCAATAAAGGAACAAGTCAACACCACCATGAAGAAGCAAAACAAACCAGAATGAGGGATATTCTACAAGACAAGTGACCACGTTTATTTACCATGTCGCCTACTTGGAGAAAGGGTAAGAGACTTAGGACAAGTAAAATCCAAATGCAAAGTACAGGTTGTACTTGAATTCTTATTTGGACTAATTAAAAAAAAAAAGAGACAATATAAGAAGTCTGAATGTAGACCATATGTGAGATTATACTGAGGCACTGTTCTTTTTGCTAGATGTGATCATGGCATTCTGGCTAGTTATGAAAATGCTAAAACATTGAAAGGTGCATGTCAAAGCATGCAATGAATGTCTTAGGCAATAAAAAATAACAACAAAAAAGACATATCACTGAAGAATATATGGTTACTTCGAGGATTCCCCTGGTGGTCCAGGGGTTAAGAATCCACCCGCCAATGCAACGGACACAGGTTCAATCCCTGGCTCAGGAAGATCCCACACGCCACAGGGCACTGAGCCTGTGTGCAACAACTACTGAAGCCTACACACTCCAGAGGCCCTGTTCCACAAAGAGAAGCTACTGTAACGAGAAGCCTTGCACCGCAGGTGGAGAGTAGCCCTGCTCACCGCAGAGAGAGACCGTGCAGCGCAGCAAAGACCCAGCGCAGCCAGAACGTAACCAACTTTTTAAAAAGAATATATGGCAACTTTAATAACTGGTGAAGTCAAGTGATGTGTTCTGGGAGATCATGTGCTCTCTTTGAAGTTTCTCATTAAAAATAATTTTAGATTATTTAGTCGATGCAGACTATGCTAATACATACATCAGATTGTCCATCAACTTTAAAACAAAAAATTAAAATAGTCTAATAAAGAATTACAGTCAGATACTTCATTTTATAAATAAGGAAACTGAAGCCCAGAGAGCCTCACTGGTCTGCTGGAAATCCTACAACTATCAGTAACAATCAGCACCTGAACAACTAACACTGCACTGTGGAAACCCAAATTCCATGCCTCAGATTTGCGGGGTTGCTAAAGGAAAAGTGGGAGGAATTCTCAGTAATTTAACTCTCATACTATTTTATTTCAAATATGTACTTTTGAACAGTAAGCACTGTCCATGTGCAACTCATTTGAGAAATAGCTCTATATATTAATATTTATCTATTTATGTATTAATATTTATCTATTTATATATTAATAATATAAATCTATCACATGCTTAAATATTTTTCTCACAGCCAGCCGGTACAGCACATAAGACTGTGATGCTCACTTAGGCAATGACAATCTACGTGGTTCATGGCTCTGGGCATTCCTGGTGCTTAAACTATGTTTTCATCAGGGTTCAGTGGCCTATACCACAGTGACCTCTGGTTCATTTACTCTACCTGCTATTATGTTATGTGTTAGCAATGATTGTAATGCATCATAACAACTCCAAAGATATGCAAACTGTAGTACTAGAAATGCCCCACAGGTACCAAAGTAGATGTTAAGAGATAACTTTTCAGAGTTCAAAGCAAATGACAATGCATCCTACTCACACTGGAGTGGGTGTAAGAGGTTTGTTTTGTTGGCAGTGGTATGGCAGTGGTACTTCCCTAAAAGACAGTCTCTCTCCAGAAACCACTTGGTTTTCCTCTACCTTCATCAGCAAAGAACATCTTAGGCCCAGGGTTCTTTAAAATCTACTTGTTTCAAATTCTGAATACAAATGTCCTCAGAGTCAGTTCCTTAATTAGCTCACTTCCAAATTTAGAGATTAAGAGGAGGGGAGAAAAGGAGGGCTCATCTACCCATTCCCACAACCACATTTGCAACACTTCAGATTTTAACTGAAGCATAAAATTTGAATCTCATTACTTAATACAGGGAAAAAAAATAAAATATACTATCAGTAAATAAAGAAATGTTCCTGTACACATCGCTACATTTAAAATACATTAAACATCAAGGACCTTCTGTATAGCACAGGGAACTCTGTTCAATACCCTGTAATAACCTAAATGGGAAAAGAATTTGAAAAAGAATAGATTACATGTATACGTATAACTGAATCACTTTGCTGTACACCTGAAATTAATACAACCTGTTAATCAACTATACTCCAATATAAATTTTTTTTTAATTTATTTCTTTTAAGGCACTTCCCTGGCAGTCCAGTGGTTAAGATTTCACCTTTCACTGCAGGGAGAACAGGTTCAATCCCTGGTCAGGGAGCTAAGTGCCTCATGGCCAAAAAACATAAAACAAAAACATATTATAACAAATTCAATAAAGACTTCAAAAATGGTCTACATTAAAAAAAATCTTTTAAAACATTTTAATTAAAAAACATTTTGTAAATATTCCTTTAGTCATAGGTAAGGAGGAATGTTACATTTTCTTCCTTGGCCTTTAGCATAAGCCTGGCTCACTCAATGATCGGATTAAAATCTGACAGCTCCACCAAGCTGTCTTGTTTGAATAGCAAATACAAAATGGTTTTGACCGTTATCTTTATGACCATACTCAGAAGCCTCCACTTCTTAATTTCAATTCAAGAAACTTTGATTTCCTCAAGGGAATTAAAAAGGGGCCTATATGCTTATCTTGGGGTAGTAACAACTCCATAGTTTCATTTAAAATATGTAAAAAAAAAAAACAAAAAGTTTAGTCACTCAGTCATGTCTTTTTGCAACCCCATGGACTATAGCCTGCCAGGCTCCTCTGTCCATGCAATTTTCCAGGCAAGAAAACTGGAGTGGGTAGCCATTTCCTTCTCCAGCGGATCTTCCTGAGCCAAGGATCAAACCCAGGTCTCCTGCATTGCAGATTCTTTATCATCCGAGCCATCATAGATACCTTTTAATACTGGTAAGGATGTACTCTTTAAAAGTACTCTGTAAAATGGCTACATATAAATGTTGCAAAAACTTTAGACTTTCCCAGATGTCATCTCTAGAATAGAAACAAATATACCTCTACTAAGCTTAAAGTTATACATTCTTTAAGGTGATAGGAAAGAATACTGAAAAAAAGGTTGATCTGAGAACAGAGTATTTTCCCACTCTTTCCTGCCCTAAAACACACACAGAACTAAACAGATTCCATATCTTTCATGTGTGGAATTATTTTTCTGAGCCATTACTGCTGCTGCTGCTGCTAAGTCTCTCCAGTTGTGTCCGACTCTTAGCGACCCCATGGACTGTAGCCTACCAGGCTCCTCAGTCCATGGGATTTGCAAGACAAGAGTACTGGAGTGCGTTGCCATTACTAGTGAATCATAGAAACAATTACTTAAGAATTTCTAATTATTTCAGGCAAAGAAAAGACATCAGGAGGAATGGTTCCTAAGAAAAGTAAACTTCTAACAAAAAGTCAAAAACAGAAAGTTTTGTTAAAAATAATACCCATCTTACACACAGACACACACACATACAACCTGCATTCTTAAATAAAGAAAACCTGATTGGCATATTGAAATCTATACATATTATTAAAGGGTTAATAAAGATGCTTTTAATAAAAAAGAAAAAGAAAGAAAGAAAAAGAAAACCTGCATTCCCAAAACAAGTTGTGACAAAAACTTAACCACTTAAATTATGCGCTGTTTTTAGAATTTCCAAATATTACATTCAGGAAATTTCAGACTTAATACATCCTCTTTGAAGAATTTTATAAATCATTATATTATTATTAAGATAAAACCATTACGCTAAATAAAATATAGCTGTGCACCAAGGCATATGAGAGGAGAAATATTGCAAGAAAGAAACTCCTAAAAAAACCTAACTACAAGAATGTCTATAGCTTTGAATAGACCACAGGAGGGTGACACTTTTTCAGGGCACTTAAAAGTTTGTCTCAGATCCCATTGAGTACTAGTAATAATAGCTTCGAAATTTCCTCCATCCCTTTCTGCCATACGATATATTCACCTCTCATAGATTAAGCTAACTGATGGAGCCAGGTTACAGTTGGCAAATATCAGTATTAGCCAATTGGTCAATGAGATGGTTGGAAGGATTCTACTTTCAAGATAATTCCCTAAGGTTTTCTCCATGGGCAAGAACAGCTGCACAATTCAAGACTCCTACAGCTCTGCAAAGCAAAGCATTTACTTGTAATTCATTCATTCATTTTAAAGCAATTATGTCAAATGTGATTTAATTCCATTCATGTCAAACACTGAGCTCTTCCTAAGGAAAAAAAACCCTAGAAAAGCAAAGAACGTATACTTCAAGCAACAGTTAAAATGCAGAGCAATGAGGCTTCAGTTCAGTTCAGTCACTCAGTCATGTCCGACTCTGCAGCCCCATGGACTGCAGCATGCCAGGCTTCCCTGTCCATCACCAACTCCTGGAGCCTTATTCAAACTCACCTCCATTGAGCTGGTGATACCATCCAACCATCTCATCCTCTGTCGTCCCCTTCTCCTCCTGCCTTCAATCTTTCCCAGTATCAGGGTCTTTTCAAATGAGTCAGTTCTTCACATCAGGTGGCCAAAGTATTGGAGTTTCAGCTTCCACATCAGTCCTTCCAATGAATATTCAGGACTGATTTCCTTTAGGATGAACTGGTTGGATCTCCTTGCTGTCCAATGGACTCTCAAGAGTCTTCTCCAACACCACAGTTCAAAAGCATCAGTTCATCAGCTTTCTTTATAATCAAACTGTCATATCCATATATGACTACTGGAAAAACCATAGCTTTGAGTAGAGGGGCCTTTGTTGGCAATGTAATGTCTCTGCTTTTTAATATACTCTCTAGGTTAGTCATACCTTCTCTTCCAAGAAGCAAGAGTCTTTTAATTTCATGCCTGCAATCACCATCTGCAGTGATTTTGGAGTCCAAAAAACTAAAGTCTGTCACTGTTTCCACTGTTCCCCCATCTATTTGCCATGAAGTGATGGGACCAGATGCCATGATCTTAGTTTTCTGAATGTTGAGCTTTAAGCCAACTTTTTCACTCTCCTCTTTCACTTTCACCAAGAGGTTCTCTAGTTCTTCTTCACTTTCTACCATAAGGGTGGTGTCATCTGCATATCTGAGGTTATTGATATTTCTCCCAGCAATCTTGATTCCAGCTTGTGCTTCATCCAGCCCGGCATTTCACATGATGTCCTCTGCACATAAGTTAAATAAACAGGGTGACAATATACAGCTGGACCTACTCCTTTCCCAATTTGGAACCAGTCTGTTCTTCCATGTCCAGTTATAACTTGCTTCTTGACCTGCATACAGATTTCTCAGGAGGCAGGTCTGATGGTCTGGTATTCCCATCTCTTTAAGAATTTTCTACAGTTTGTTATGATCCACAGAGTTAAAGCCCTTGGCATAGTCAATGAGGCTTAGGAAAGAGGTAAAACATAACCGTTCCCTGGTGGCTCAGTGGCAAAGAACCTGCCTGACAATGCAGGAGATGCAGATTCAATCCCTGAGTCGGGACGATCCCCTGGAGAAGGAAATGGCTATCCACTCCAGTATCCTTGCCTGGGAAATCCCATGGACAGAGGAACCTGGTGGGCGACAGTCCAGGGGGTCACAGAAGAGTCAGACATGACTTAGCAACTAAACAACAACAACAAAACATGTTTTGACAGAAGTCGAGCGGCAGCATCCACAGTGCAGAGACCACTGTGGTCTCTCCTACAACATTCGGGGCAGCAAGACACTCAAGGAACAAGGGTAACAGAGAAGGAAGCGTATGACAAACACATAAAGCTGGTCCTCATTCACAGAGATTAGGGATACATTTCCACGTCAGAATAAAGAGGACATTTTGTCCATTCATTCACTCAAGTTACCGAAATGAATAAGAAATCATCTGTTCATTGAAGAGGTTCACAGATTAACTGTGGAGAGAGAGGGGACAACAGGGCATGGTGAGTGCTACGACAAAGAAGGTAAGCTAGTAGAGCAGACGGAAGAGGCATTTCTAAAACTGTGTGGCGTCCCCCAAGGCCATCACCCGTGTGAGTTCCAAAGTCATCTGGGAGTTAACCAGCAGATCTGATGGAGAAGATGTGCCTTTCCTAAGAGCGGCAGATGCAGGGACAAGGAGATGAAGCATAACGTGGCCTGTTCAGGCCAAGGTCTGATGGAAAGGACAGGGGTAGGGAAGGAGACGAGCGATGAAGCCAACACGGTGGGCAGGGCTTTGTTGAATTAAAATATTGGAGATTTTCATCCTGAAGATATTGAAAGATTTCATTCAAGAAATCTCAAAAACCATAAATATTTTAAGAAAAGACACTGTACCCAGAGGCTGTAGAACCAAGAAGCAGCAGGAAGACCACGTGAGAAAAGAAACAAGTCTCTGAAACTACAGCAACATCAGAGAAGCAGAAACATCAAAAAGGTGAAAATATCTGAATTCCGCTGTTGCTAAATCTGAAGCAAGTTGACAGATAAAGGAGAGTTTTGTTTTTTTAATATGTGAAAGGCGAGGGCACATCAGTTCTATGATTTGGGGCGGAGGGAATAATTGAAGTCGCTAGACCGGAAGAACTCTTTTAATGTGAACTGCTGTCAAAAATACCCTGAAAGTATACAAACAATGTTTAAATACCTGGAAAATAATCTAACTTATCAATAAATGCCTTAAGGCAACTTACATTTCTGAATGCTAACGGGAAACCTCTACGACTTAAATTTGAGGAAACTGCATTTAGCCAATGGTGAACTGTGCATTGGATTAGAAATAGAAGAGGATTAGCTTAGAATCGAAAGGTAAATCAGATTCCAGGTCTAATTTTTAGACTATAAATCAGCGATCTAGATTCTAACACTAACCAATTTTTCTTAGAGAATTTTTAAAAACAGAACAATCTGGAGAAACAGCAGTGACACTATATGCAAATTCATTCATTAGCTCTGCTTTGCAACTTGTGCTTTTGGTTGTTTCATTCATTTGCTTAATTGACTGTAAGGAAACCAAAACTGGCCAAATGAGTCATGGATGAGTCACAGCTCACCTCCTGGAGCAGCCACAAGCCCGACTACAGCTCACTGCACCAAGCCTGAATTTCAAGTTGAAGAAGAATGTTGGGGAGGGGGCTGGAGGGAGCCATGGCTGTGGAGGATGTCAAAGAAATTGTTGGGGGAACAAGGACATCTTCAGAGCAGGCTTCCCTGCACATCCTTTCCAGGCTGGAATTTATGGGCTTACATCTCATCCCTCATCACAGATGAAATATACCTGCATCCAACCTGCTCATTTTCCAACTGATCCTGTGACACACGGTCATTTGTTAAAAGGAAGGGACAACTCAAAGTGCATCTCTGATGCTGCCTTCAGACTTCCAAACGCTGTGGGAAACGGGAGGACCAGAGTGACTACCCAGATTGCCACACCTTACAAACGGATAGGTAGAAGATACCCAGCAAGGGGGACACAAAGTCCATACATCCTCTCTCCCACCCTGAATAAAAGTTCCATCATTCATACTATAATCCTGTTTTAATAAATAATATACAGGTGACCCACAAAATCACAGTATCTGGATATTTGAAAAACAGATACCACAAAATATATATGATGACTTAAAAAAAAGAAAAAGAAAAACACCACCGAGCTAGAGGCAGGGATGAAATCAGTGCGTGACACACTGTTTCCTGACATATTGACTCAGGAATGCTCCTGCCTTTGCTAGTGAGTGTGGCCAGTGACTGCAGCAGATGTAAACATCAGCACAGAAGTTGTTCACACTTCCATCTCTGCTTGCCAAATACTAACATCATTTCCTTCCTGCTGGACTCAACATTTTCTTCTTGAGGAAAATGACCATATAAGTCTTAACACTGGCTGGTATCCTCTACCATTTGAGTTAAGCAAAACGCATCCAACAAATGTATGTCAAATGAGAAATGAGTAGGAAAAACCTACAACTATTTCTCGGCTGTTTACACCTCCCGATCACCGTGCTAATACAACGCTGCTGCTCTTGCTGTTCAGTCACTCAGCTGTGTCCAACTCTTTGCAACCCCATGGACTGCAGCATGCCACACTTACCTGACTTTCACCATCTCCTGGAGCTTGCTCAAACTCATATCCATTGAACGAGTGATGCCATCCAAACATTTCGTTCTCTGTTGCCCCTTTCTCCTCCTGCCTTCTATCTTTCCCAGTATCAGGGTCTTTTCCAATAAGCCGACTCTTCACATCAGGGGGCCAAGGTATTGAAGCTTCAGCATGAATCCTTCCAATGAATCCTCAGGGTTGAATTTCTTTAGGATTGACTGGTTTGATCTCTTTGCAGACCTCTGAAGACTCTCAGGAGTCTTCATCAACACCACAGTTCAAAAGTATCACTTCTTTGGAGCTCAGCTTTCTTTATAGTCCAGCTCTCACATCCATACATGACTATTGGAAAAACCACAGCTTCACTAGATGGACCTTTGTTGGCAAAGTAATGTCTATGCTTTGTCATACGCTGTCTAGGTTTGTCATAGCTTTTCTTCCAAGGAGCAAGCATCTTTTAATTTCATGGCTGCAGTCACCATCCACATATATATCATTATCCTACTTTCAAGCATTATAGCCAAAATGCTCTTTAATTTCACCATAAGGTTTTCAGGAGCCAATACAACAATTTCACAAAATGTAAAGAGATTCATGTTTTTAAAATACCTATATTTTACTAACACCCATACAGGTAAGCCTCAATTTACTAAAAACTTTTAAATATACTCCATTAAAGTTTCTAGTCTTTAGAATTTAGGATACATTCTCCCAATAAGGCTAAGTTGGTCATGCTCTTAGGCCAGCAGCCAGGAGCTCTCACTTCAAAATAAAGAAACTGAAAGTAAAATCATTTTGGCATTACTTCCTTGCTTTCAACATGATAGAATGCACTTATCATATCAGATCACGGCTGTCATCTTCTTGGCATTTCTGGTATGGATCTAAGCCCTAACCCTCATGGGAAGCCAAGGACTACAACTGTTCCAGACCCCTCAAATATGAAGGGACTGGGAAACAGAGAGAGAAGAATGGAAACAGGGAAATAATAATACTAAAGAATGGGAGAGGGGCTTCCCCAGCAGTCCAGTGGTTAAGTACCCACCTGCTAATGCAAGGGACTCGGGTTCAATCTCTGATCCGGGAGAATTCCACACACCTCAGAGCAACTAAGACCATGCCCCACAACTACTACAGAGCCCCAGGCACCTAGGGGTTGTGCTCTGCAACAAGAGAAGCCACTGCAGCAAGCAGCCAGTGTATTGCAATGAAGAGTTGGCTCCTGCTCACTACAACTAGAGAAAGTCCACTTGCAGCAATGAAGACCCAGTGCAACCAAAAATTTAAAACGTATAAGCAAATAATTTTTAAAAAAGAAGGAGATCCCTGAGCCAGAAGAACAGCCGGTCAACTTAAAGCAACACTTCTCCATTCTATCCTTCAGACCCAGGGCCAAGGGAACCCCTGCCAAGGGAGGCTGAGGAGGGAAAGAGCTGCCAGACAGTACCACAAAGGCCAGAGGCCCTCTGGAATCTACTAAGGGAGCATACTAAAACATCAGGGATAGCTGGGGAGACAGAGGGCGAATTCCCAAAAGACTGAAATATCTGTTCCCTGCACAAGCAGGGGTGTGGACAGAAAAGGGAAGGAACAGGAGAAAGGGAAGAAGTGCCACTGCCTTCTTTATACATCTAGAAATGTGCAACGGTGGCAGCCCCAGCCCCTCGGGCCCTAATTGTGGAAACTTTCTTTCCCAACCTGCATAGGCAAAGACTCTTAGCTGCAGTGGCTCTTTGAGTCCCACGTTTCTGGCACTCACTCACTCACATACCGAATGAACGTGGGCTCTGCCTAGTACAGTCAGCCATCTCCACAGTCTTTCATAAGAAGGAATGCTTTGTCTTGGGCCTTAGCATCTGTTGCAACTGCCTTTTCGGTGTCATGGCTTCAGGCTGTGAGAAGCGCCTTCTTAGGAGAATCATGTTGGTCCCCACATTTCTTCCAACTCAACTTGAGCAGATTCCAACGCTGTTTCCACTGTTTCTGAAGCCACATCCCTGGAGTTCTGAGGACTGGCATCTAGAGGCACCAGAGAGGTCCCTACACATTTTAATGACCAGGTCCTCAGTATCTTTCTCTTTCTTTCTTTCCCTTTTTTGCCACAAGTCAGGCCTCATCAACGCAATGAACATGAACTTGGGCAAATTCCGGGAGATGGTGAGGGACAGGGAGGCCTGGCGTGCTACAGTCCATGGGGTCGCAAAGAGTCAGACACGACTGGGAACTGAACAATGAGCAACAGCAGGCCTCATACTTAATTTTTCTCTGTTGATTCCATTTTCTTTTGAGAAAGATTCAGAGGCCCTGCCTTTCTTTCTTTTCCACTTTAGAGCTACCACTGTTGGACAGAAATGAATGGTTTACTTCCCAAGTCAGATACTCCTATCAAGCCACCTCTAGCCAGGTCTGGGCTGGCTCCTAAAATGCACCTTCAACTCCCCTGTGCCTTCCCTGAGAGTCCTAACTCCATAAAGAACCCGAGCAGGAGCCGTCAGGGCATAAGTGATCCTTGCAGGCCCAATTAAACTTGGTTCCTTTACCTTGAGACTCACTCACTGAACTCTTCAGTACTTTGTAACTCTCTCTTAAAAGCAAACTTGCTGTAACCACTTGGTGTTACTATTCCAGAGCCATCTCAAGGCAAAGGGCAGAAGAATGCTTTAAATGCCTCAGAAGGTGCTCCCTCATGAGCACAAGTAAAGCCTGGCTTGGATCCACCAGGAAAACAAAGTCAGTTGCATTTCAACCTCTGCTGGCAAAAATCTTTATGCAATACACAAAACCACACCCAGCTCTGAGCTATGAAAATCTACTTTCCAACTGCTCCTATTTCAGACTCTAGCTGAATCCTTCAAAGGGCACTTTGCGTTATTTTCTGAATCTTTGTGAAAACCTTTCAGAAATTGTTCCGGTCTTTGTCTTTTTTTTCTCTTTTTAAACTATATTTCTACAGCCCTACTACCCTTTCTAATTTGTGCTATTAGAAGGAATCTCCTTTCCTTTTTGTATCTGTCTATCGAATGAGCGACTGAACTGAACTGAACTGATCCTGAGGTAAGACCTCCCTTTTCCCTTCATATCTCTCACAAGATGTGAACCTTTTGCCTGGCTTACTTAGTCCTTTCAGACTACCACTGCTCCTTTTCTGATGACTGAAGTTACAGTCAGCTCAGTTCTGTCCAACTCTTTGTGACCCCATGGACTGTAATCTGCCAGGCTCCTCAGTCCACAGAATTCTCCAGGCAAGAACACTGAAGTGGGTTGCCAGATGATACCAAAGCATATTTTTCCAAGCCACTCTAGTTCCTCCTTGATTCTCTAAGAAAACCTAATCTTTTTGAATCTGAGTGTCACAGGCACAGGCCTTTGTGATTACAAACATCTTAAGATTACAGACATCTTAATGTCTGGGTTTGCAATAATTTCACTGACTCACTGGTCTATCTAAACCCAAGAATGCAGAACATACTTCCTAAGTAAGGATATTCCCCTTCCTTTGTGTTTGCTTAAGAAATTCTTTAACTCTTCTATAGGTGAAGCCACAGTTCTATGAGCCAATGTCAGGAACTTAAGTAACAAACCAAAGTCATGTTTGACAGAGCAGAGGAACTTGTTAAAGTGTCAGAACACTGCTTCTGTCCCGCTGAGCACCATGAGCCTCAGCTCCCTCTGGGGCTGTCTCTGCAGCCTGCCCCGCTGCAGAGATGGCACTTTCCTGGTCTGCTTGAGGTGTGTATGTGGGAGGGTGGTGGCGTTGAGGTTGGTCATATGATGGTGTTGGTGGTGATTTAATTGCTAAGTCATGTCTGACTCTTTGCGACCCCATGGACTGTAGCCCCACTGGGCTTCTCTGTCTATGGGAATTCTCCAGGAAAGAATTCTGGAGTGGGTTGCCATTTCCTTCTCCAGGGGATCTTCCAGATCCAGGGTCAAATCTGGGTCTCCTGGCTGCAGGTGGTCTCCTGCATTGCAGGCAGATTCTTCACCAACTGAGCTCCCAGGGAAGCCCGTGGCCATATGATGATAGGTGGTCTATTAAGATCTTGGATAAACTGCAAAATTACCTTAGTCTCTCCAGAGCCCTCCTCTGTCCTGGAATGAAATTAACTAAATGTGGTGAGGCCACTTTATCACTTTCTACCTTGGCCTCATTCTCACAGTTTAGAGGAGGAAGCTCACACAGTAGCCCTCATGAAACCTCATCACTACTGGTCTGAAGTACTGGCCTGCAGCTTTGACTGAAACACAGTGAAAGCAGCAAATGCTATTCCGCCCCAAATAACTAAAAAGATCCAACCCCTCCCCCAGCCTCACCTGCAACTAAAGTCCAAGCTGAACCCACAAAACCCAAGTGCAACATACAAGTGCCTCAGCTCACCCACAGAGCCCAGCAAGGACCATGAATCTTGCACTTGGCGAGGCCTAAGCCCCATCACCAATAGCTGAGTCTAGTGGAGTCACTGGTCTATGCACTGGGCCATCACAAGCTTCACAGTCCCCCAAGGGCAAAGCAATAAATGTTTCCCTTTCTACTGAGGGAAAAACTTAAATGAGCAGTAGATATCACAGAAACAGAAATAAGATGTGAATGGGAACTATTCATTGATAAAAGCTAATATACACTGGAAAGTGTGGCTGAAGCATGCAAGTTCTCCTCCTGTTCCCCTCTACCTCCAAAAAATACTGTAAGCCTTCCCCTCCTTGAGGCCAGCAGCTGCTCTGTTTAGTCTACCCAATATATGAGAGGACAACAGAAAAACATCACCCTCTCTGCAAGTAAGCAGGTCTCAAAGAGCAGAACCAGAAGAGGCTGAGTCACACAGAGCCAGGTGTTCCTCTAACACGTTAACAGAAGTTCTTCCACAGGGAAACAAAGTATAGGAAAGGAGATGATCGTGCAAAATAGACCCCTCCTATAACTTCAGCTGTTTGTTATACATTCCGCACCTAATTAGAGTTTGAATTTAGTATGAGTTCAATCAACTGAAAGAATGAACTCTGCTTCTGAATGAACAAAATATGGCTTTACACTTGCGGAAGTTAACAGCATCATATTAAATAGCTTGCACTCCTAAGAGATACAAGCCAAAACGGTAGGAGGTCTCAATTGCAAGGAAACAGACCGAATATAATCCAATCTCTTAGGAATGTTCATCTTCGGCATCAAGTCCTTCTGCTGTTTGGCTCAAGATGGTTCTGTGCCAAGCCTCCCAGATGGCTCAGGTAATGCTATTACAGGTCTTGGATGAAGATGTTGGCAAAGATGAAAGATTGCCAGATATTAAACTAAGTTTGACACAAGAATGTGCCCTCTTCTCTTCGGACTTGCCCTCACTGACATGAAAGATTATATAAGAAAAAAAGCAGGCAAGATCTTAATTACAAGATACATGCGAGTTTTATAAAGGCCCTTGGAAAACCCCTAGACATTTAATTTCATAGAGCAATTTGAAGTCACAAACGCTTTTAACAAATTAGACCTAAGATTCTTCTCTGTTGTGATCATTGCTAATAATAAGTTACTATTATACATTCCTAAAGATTTACTGAGTGCTCCATGCTGGGCTCTGTGCTGGTCCCCAGGAATTTAGCAGTGAATAAAATCTCACTGGGCCCTGCCATCACAAGGCTTAGGTCTACTGGGGAAAAAAAAAAATCAGTCTTTAAGCAAAGATCTCTACCAATGATGAGCTGCACAACAGGAAAACTTAAAACCCAAGAAACAAGACAAATGGCAAGTTTCAAATCTAGAAGAAAAAGAAGTGGTGACAAATGCTGGTAGTGGAAAAATATTTACCAACATGGCTATAATAGAATGAGCAAGAAAGAGGGAGACTGAGGATGGAAGGAAAGATCACAGGGGACCCTATTCAGGGTTCTGGACTTCACCCTCAGAGCATGGGAAGCTTTCTAAGAGTAATGAAAGGGTTCATGTGATCAGATTTAAGGATCCTTTTTTCAAGGTTGAAGACAGTAGGAGAATGCACTGGCATAGACAGACCATCAGAGTATACGCCAAGTTGGAGGAGGCAGAGGGCCAAGTGAGAGCGGACGGGAGTTGGGGAGGAACACAAATGGACTCAAGACAGATGGTGAAGGGGGAGCACTCAACACCTTCCACAGACAAATACTTGACAGTTACCGTGAGGCAGCTACTTATAGCGATGAAGAACCCACCTGCCAATGCGAGAGACACAAGAGACGTGAGTTTGATCCCAAGGTCAGGAAGATCCCCTGGAGGACAGCATGGCAAGCCACTCCAGTATTCTTGCCTGGAGGATCTCATGGACAGAGGGTCCTGGCAGGCTACAGTCCATGGGATTGCAAAGAGTTGGACATAACAACTTAGCACAGCTCACAGCACAGCTACTTATCACCCATTTTACAGGTGAAAAAACAGACTTAGTCAGGTCAAGTCATTTGCTCATTTAGCAATAAGCAGCTGATATATGAATCAAATCTAAATGACACCAAAGTCCTTGTTTTCAACGAAGACTTTGAAGTCTTGCCCTTTCTTTGTCCATTAGAAATATTTCTCTACAAACCATCTGACAGTATGTTAATAAGAACTGCAAGAATGTTTTATATCCTTTGACCTGAAAACTTCATTTTGGAAAATAAAGCTGAAGGAAATAATCCAAGCAGGGAAAGAGGAATAATCTGTACAAGGGCATTTATAATCATACCATTTATAAAAGAAAAGAACTGGAATTATAGCCAAGCTCCCGGGATATACCATAATGGAAAAGAATATTTTAAAAAGACTGCTTATGTATAAAACTAAGTCACTTTGTTACATAGCATATTAGCACAACACTGGCAAATCAACTGTACTTCAATAAAACATAAATTTAAAAACATAGATGAAACTAAGAGAGAGAGAGAGATCTGTAAGTAACCCAAGTGACAATTATGTAAACAGGAGAGGACTCATCATCATGTTCACAGCTACATACTACTCCAGTATTACTTTCTATGTGATCCTGAAAAAGGATTCAGTCCTTGCTCAAGTTCTTCAGCTGTAATGATTAAGTTATCTTAATGAATTTCTCAAGCATCTAGGGAAACTGGCATTAATAATACCAACCATAACTGCATTTAGTTGAAGAACTGTTATTACCTCTCTCTAATGTGCATATTGAAATGCAGAGACATTACTTTGCCAACAAAGGTCCGTCTAGTCAAGGCTATGGTTTTTCCTGTGATAGTGTATGGATGTGAGAGTTGGACTGTGAAGAAAGCTGAGCGCCAAAGAATTGATGCTTTTGAACTGTGGTGTTGGAAAAGACTCTTGAGAGTCCCCTGGTCTGCAAGGAGATCCAACCAGTCCATTCTGAAGGAGATCAGCCCTGGGGTTTCTTTGGAAGGAATGATGATGAAGCTGAAACTCCAGTTCTTTGGCCACCTCATGTGAAGAGTTGACTCATTGGAAAAGACTCTGATGCTAGGAGGGATTGGGGGCAGGAGAAGGGGACGACAGAGGATGAGATGGCTGGATGGCATCACTGACTCGATGGACATGAGTTTGAGTGAACTCCGGGAGTTGGTGATGGACAGGGAGGCCTGGCGTGCTGCAATTCATGGGGTCACAAAGAGTCGGACACGACTGAGCGACTGAACTGAACTGAATGTGCAAAGCTCTGAGGAAGGAACCTGTCATATATCATCTCACCTAACAAATACCCTAACAACATACAGAGTAGACGGTGCTGTTCTCTACAGGCAGCTGAAAGAATAGAGAGGCCAAAGAGCTGCCCTAGACCCTACAGCTAATCAGTACCACATCAAAATCAGGATTCTAAAACCCATGTTCTCTTCACTATAAATGCCACTCCCTGATTATCAGAGGAAATGGAGGTTCAGAGAAATTGAACAAACTAAGACTCAGAGATCAGAAAGCTGGTTAGTGACAGCACGAGAATTTCAATGAAGGTCTCCCAATTTCAATATAGACCTCTTGTTATATCACAGTTGTCATAGGAGAAATCACCAATAGATAGATAAAACTATACATATTAAATCACATTTAAGCCACAATATTCTAAAGCTTGGATTCAACTGACCTAAAGAAAACATCTGCAGAAAGACAGAATACAACAGAAAATAAAAATTTGCAAAGGCTAACAAAAGGTTATCCATTCAAAAAGCTGTAGGAAAAGCCCTGTATCAAGAAAAGATTACATGGGGTGGGAGACAGAGGACCTCCCATTATTACTAAGTGCCTACTATGTCCTAGTACTGTGCTGGCTGTTTTGCCCAACAGAATTTACTTGCTCTTTGCACCACTCTGCAGGAAGAATCTTATTTCACAAGACAGACAACTAAGATGGTGAGAGATTACAGGATTTGCCTATAGCCACAGCCCAGGTGGTATGGTGTGAACCCAGGCCAATCTGATACTAAAGTTCATATTTTTTCAATAAACCACACTGCCTCCCACTGCAACACAATTGGTAGAATTATATTTTTTTGCATTCTGTGATTAAAATGAAGGACAGAATAATATCTGGCATTCTTGTCCAAGCAACATTAAGGCTAATGTTATTAAATAGTCATGCAACAGCCATTCATACGAGCACTCACTCTGTACCATGTATGACTTGGGAACATAAAGTTGAACAAATGGTCCCCAATCCCATGGAACTCAGAGTCTAGGAGAAATAATGCTTTTGTGCCACCATTAATGAATATCCATATTCTTGGCAATTTGGGACACATCTGTGATATCTCTTTTGAAATGGCAAAAGCTCAGCTCTCTTAGGAGCTGAGTAATTCTGGATGGCTAAATTTCTGGATAGAATTTGCTCTTTGAAGCATGAGATCTTTGACTTCACAACTTTTCTTATTTAATCATTTCTCAATGCTTTTGTCAATTCTCTCAGGACATTCTGAGTTCCAATGCCTGAGATCTTGTGCTCCCCATTCTCACTGATTCCCCTTTACTATTCTGTCCAATGAATGGACTGATAGATGGATGGGAGTGAATAAGATCTTCATAATAAGTACCTCACATAAGCAATTCTGAACTCAGTCACTTTCCAATCTTAGAGAGTTTTTCTGGTTTGTTTTTTTAAGGAATAATACAATTTAAACTTATCTTGAAGTTCTGGGTCATTATTAGCATTGTGATCTGAGAAAAAAAATAATGTGCTATGATTCAGGAAACCAAGTAAACTTGGGAAAACTGATGCATATATTAGGGGTCTTAGACTGATCATTTTTAAAATGAAGGAGCTGAACTACAATTACCTCTGAGGCGTCTTCCAGCTCCACAACCGTATAACTCTTTGAAAATAAAATCAGTTACTATAATGGTCGATTCACACAGAACCATCCTTCACCTGAGCCTTATGCAGTATGTTAATTAGTTTGGCTGCATTCTCCATAGTCCAAGATGCACGTGGTTTATGAGCTCCTGAGTCCATGATTTACAGTTTTGACTCCTGGCCTAACTTTCAGTTCTCTTTTCTCATTTTAACTTGCAACTTGTAATCTCCTTGAACTTGGAGGGGGAAAAAAAAAGGCTTAATGAAAGGAATGGAATCTACATTTACTGAGTATCTTCCAAGTGCCAAATAAAATATGCATGACTTTAATTAATTTAATCCTTACAACACTGCAAATAGGTATTATCTCTATTTAATAAATGTGGAAACCCAAGATCAGAGTTATTAAGTTGCCTAAGGTTGTAAGTAGCATAGCTAGGGTTCAAAGCCAGGCTGATGGCTCCAAGGCCCACGTGCTTTCTACTACACAATGCCACGTATTAGAATAGGGAGTAAATTAAAGGTCCTCAGCCTTGAAGTCAGAATCTAGGAACTCTTCCTAATGATTACATAAATTACATTTAGCTTATTGCAAGTACATGGAGTTTAAGAAATTCATTTTCCCTCTTCTTCTGTAGAGAAGGGCTTTATTAGTATTATTTATTATTATTTTTAAGTGCACTTTTTTACTTAGCTTATTTTATAGAAAACCCAGGAGGGCTTCAGGTAGTTATCAAATAAGCGAGGATACCAAAAAGCTTAGTGCTAGCTAGGTGAGAATTTATATATATCATTTAAACCGGTGAATCATTTACTAAACATTGAAGGGAAAAATTAAATCCTTTACCAAATTTTACTACTTTTCTCTTAACTAAGGTCATTAAATATAACCATATATTTTAAAAGATTAAGCTTTACTATCAGGGCTGCTGCATCAATATGCTCAAGAATCCAGCTTCATGTTCTAGAATTTATCAGGATGAAACAGATAAACAATAATTATATCACATTCTTTCCTTAAACACTGTCTCTGGAGGCACCAAAATCTTTCATGTAGGTGCTCATCCTGAGCTCCAGAAATCTCAGTACCTACTTCCTCTTCACTGCAGATGAATGACTTATATTCCACTGAATCTCCAAGTATAGTTTATGGGCAAATGCAAGGTTCTATTTTCAAGTACTCTGTCATTCAACTTCAAAAAGCTGAAGTCAAGCATTTCTTGTGTGGCTGACTACGAACTAAGCTAACAAACTTTAACTAGCCAACAAATGCTTTTTCATATGTGCAAGTCAAATGCCAGGGAATTTAATAATCATCTGCTAAATCTGCACTTTGGAGTATCAGTAAGTGATCAATAATTCTAGATCTACTTTCCTTTGTTAGGCACCACATATGTGATTAAGTGGAAGTTGCACTAATTGAAAGATAACATTACCATTAAAAAAAGGCTCACTAAAATAAGCAGACACTGTGAACTGTTTACAAGGGGGGACATGCAGCCTCAGTCCTGCTGGGAAATGACAAAAATGACTTGGGAGCTTCTGGTTTGTCGGTTGATGTTCACTCAAACACACCACTGGGTTCTGCAGACCACAAACCAAAAGAAGTACTGCTCATGCAGAGTGCTAAACTTCTCAGAATCAAAGTTTTCATAACACCTGGTTCCCTCGGGGATTTTCATTGATTAAATATTCCCTTCGAGACCCCAATTCCTCTCTTGGGAGTCAGAAGGCCAAAAACTGTACACACGTACTTGGAAAGTTCGCGACAATCACTCCCTCTCGTAACAGTGATAATGGTCACCATCACAGGGAGTGGATACGATGGACTGGGCCAAGGACGAGTTCAGGAGGGTTGGGTGGTCATGGTGAGAGCCAGGTGAACTTGCAGGGACTGGGGGAAAGTCGGGGACTCAGGGAGTCTGTCTTTAGCAGACTGGAGTCTGAAGTGGGAATGAGAGGAAGCCAGAACATGAGGTATTACAAAGCGGTGAGAAAAGAAGCATCAGGCCACAGTGAAGCTGGACAGTGAACGCAGGCTGCGGTGCTGACTTCAGCAGCTCTCTTCAGCTCACATGCGAGAACAGGAAAGCCTATGGAGCAGGGGGCTCCAGGAAAGCCCCTCTGAGGTCACAGAAGGCGAAGGGAGTCTGGGTGAAAGCGGCTGGCTGCAGATCCAGACCGGACTGAGGAGTACACGGCCAGGGGCAAATGGACCAGGGAAGGAGGAGTGGTCAATCAACTAAAGAGCACAGGGAGGATGAAGAAGGGTTCAGACAGGTGTGAGGGCGGGAGAGGTGGCCAGCCAGGAGGTTAGAGGGAGAGCGAGCAGGCCTCCACATCCTCTGTCTCTCACACACACACCCCACCCAGTTTTCTTTCACAAACCTTCTTCCTCTCTAGTAACCACTCGCATCTGTCCTCTTCCTGGTCTCGTCTCGTCTCGTCTCACCCAGTTGCGTGCACTTTTGCACTGACCTTGTGGCATCCAGTGACTTACCTTCTGTCTGCATTTTTGCAAAGGCCTCCCTCCAAGATCAAACCTGCTTTCTCCCAGCCCCTCAAAAGCAGAAACTCCCTATAATTTACCTGTATGCCTTCAGTGCCCTGCACACAGGGGGAGGCACTAGATAAATGTCTATGAAAAGAAATACCATGAGCCAGGCACACACGCAATCCACTTTGTGCCATTAATGTCATGCCCTGCACATCAGCAAATTAACAGTGCATCCAAAAGAGCATCACTCACCTACCAGATATTTGCCATGTCCATCATTCTAACTCACGAATCCCTTCCCATCCCCCTGTCTTATAAGGGCACGTCCGAGGTAAAATCCATGCTCTAGACTGAAAGCAACACAGGGTCAGGGACTGACTTTTATTCACCTTCGAATCCTAAGCATCTACTACAAAGCCCAATATTTAGCAGACAAAGGGATAATTTGATTCATCAATCAGTCATATGTACAAATTCCCATGAAAACAGAACCAAACAGAAAGCAGAAGAGCTCTGAAATTACCAAAAAGCAAATAATCCACAAACTAGATAATCAGACTCTAAAATGACTGAAAACTGCTTTTACTATGTTAAATGCTTCTATTTTAAACACAGAAAACTTCAGTACCAACATAATAATGTCACTTTACGTTTTCAGAGTAGGTCTTGCTTTCTCCGAGCTCCTGCAATTCACCATCCATCAGCTAAGCTAAGCACCAGGAATAGGAAACTTCACTGAATTTGGAATTAGGACAGCTGGACTCAAGTCCTGTCTTTACCACTTCCTGTCTGTGACCTTGAGAAAAGTCCTTCAGCCACTGCACATCTCAATTTCCTTCTCTGCAAAGCAGAGATAAGATCTTGTTCTTCCTGCCTCTTAGACCTAAGAGGATCAAGGAGGTAAGGGGAGGAGGAAGGAAATAAAATCTTGCTGAATACTTACTATACCCAGACATTTTACATATATTACTGAATTCTCACCACAATCCTGCAAAGTAGATTTTTACTATTTCTAGCCTATTATAGGAGGAAATTGAGACTCAGCAAGGAAACTAACAATTTTATGAACTTGGGAAAAGTTAAGTGCCAGAGGTAGGATTCAAATATTTCTGGCTGGTCCCAAAGCTCTCCTTGTGAAAGATTAAATGAAATCTAAGTATGTGTAAAAAAATTTAGCTGCTTTTTACCAATTACCATATATGTAAGTATTTTCTATCATTGCTTTAAGTATGGAAGGTGGAAACAAAGAGAAGCAGCTATTTGCTAAGGCCACATGTCAGAGACAGAGATGGGGCCAGAACCTGGGTCTCCTGACTTGTGGCCTAAAGTCTTTTCATTAAACCACCCCACCCCACACCCCCAGGAAAAGGCTCCTGACATTACTGGGCACAGAGGCATGATGCTTGTTTTTTCAGACCAGCTGTTACAGATCTATTTTAGGACAAGCACTTTGAAAATCATGGAAGGTGAGTATCAAGTGTTTCATTAAATATTCCATATTAATTGACCCTTTAGAGAACTCCCATGTGAGCAGCATATGCTGCCGGCTTCCTGTTAAGCAAGCCACTGAGAAGCTGACTACACTTCTTGCAACACATATTTTGAAAGCACATTCAGACAGCAGCACAAAGTACAATTTGAAAATAGTTTTCCATGAAAATCAGAAGTAGCTACTACTTCTCTGGCCATGCTTCTGTCCATTAAATGCTCATGACTGGGGAAAGGCAGAATGTAAATTTGTGACTGTCCTTAATTCCAAGCAGGGTCTGTGTTAACAGGGGGAAAAGAAACAAGAGTGGGATATAATACTCCAAATAACAGCTAACAATAGATGTCTGTGAATTTATAAGAAGAATGGTTATAATATGGAGGGTGGGGGAAGGGGGGAGGAATAATCATGTGAAAACATGCCATGTAAACAATGGTATTCTGCCCAGGGAAATGTGAGCAGTCCTGACCCCACTCAAGAGCAGGGCATTAAACTACATCCTGAGAACCAGCTGTCACAAGGCACGGTGTTAAAAGGCCAGAAAGGACCTGCTATACACTCATTGTCTCCTTTCCTCTTGTTACCTTTCCTCAGCTTTTCTGCCTTTGTTTCCTTTCCCCATCAAATACCTGTCAAAAGCCTCTCTCCCATTTTACACTGATACATGTGAAAAATATGGATAAAACCATCCAGTTGATACATTCAACTGTTGTTTAGTCACTAAGTCCTGTCTGATTCTCTCGCAACTCCATGGACTATAGACTGCCAGGCTCCTCTGTCCATGGGATTTCCCAAGCAAGAATACTACAGCTGGTTACCATTTCCTTCTCCTGGGGACCTTCTGGACCCAGGGATCAAACTTGCATCTCCCACATTGGCAGCCGGATTCTTTACCTTTGAGCCACCAGGGAACCCCGATTCAATACCCTAAACCAAAGTTGCTACTCACCATGCAAATTCATATGGCGGTGCTATGTTCAAGAGCCACAGAATCAATCAGAACATTCTTCCGCAGGAATGCCACAAGAGCAAAAGACAGAGGAAAAAAAGAAAAATTCCTCATAGCTCACTTTCAAATTTGCCAATAGCCTTGCAATTGGGATCGCAGTTCACTTTAAATGTTTTCATTCTAATCTTGCCTCTATCATGAACTACTTGTTAGGACAAGTTACTAACTCTTCTTAGCCTTGAAGAGTATCACAAGGATGAACAGCAGTGTCCCTCTCCTGGTGCTGTGATGACTGGCTGAGATAATGTGAGCAGTGTTAATACATTGCCTGGCATGTTTCTGCAAAAGCAGTAGTAATAATCGTCGTAAACGTAGTTAACATTTATTGAGCATTTGTTATGTGCCAAACACAGGGATAATTAGTTCATTTGGTCCTTTCAACCACTCTAGTTCAAAAGAACTCTAGGTAGGGTCTTTTATTAAGTCTGTTTTGGAGATGAAGAAGTTGAAGGACAGACAGGTTCAGGCACTTTCTGGTAGTCACTCAGGGGGAAAGCAGCAGTATGTAGCAGAGTAATGTTATCTGCTACTGTTAGTAATGCTGCTTAAGGAACAGATGTTTCTGGCTTGTAATGACATAGTGCTCAGCACATAGTATTACATTTTATACAGGTGTGTTTGACAAGGTAGTAAAGAGTGAGTTTCATAAATACATCAATAAGTTTCACTAATGCCTACTTATGTATGCAAGAAACGTATGAGTCCCTGGGTCAAATTCTAGAGATGCATATAAATGAAAAAGCCTATGATAGCCTCAAGCAGGCTCACAGCATGGAAGGGATAAAGATAAGAAAAAGCTTGCAAAACAGTGCCAGGAATGCTGCCCTCCACCCCTGTACACTGTACAGTGTGGCACAAAGCAGTAAGTAAGCCACACACGTGGGAGGGGTAGGGTGACCCTCACTGCAAAGTGCCCTTGAACCAAATCTTCACTCAGACTAATGAGAAAGGGCATTTCACGTGGAGAAATGGGCAAACGCAAAGGCAGAGAGACATTTAACAGCACAGTTCATTTGAGAAGCCACAGAAAGGTCAGGAGCAGAGTTGAGAAAGCTTTCAGACATGAAGCAGTACAGCCCATGGGCCCCTAAGTGCTTACTGAGGAGCTTGGATTTTATCCCATGGTCCATAGGAAACCATTAAACAGTTATAAGGAGGTAGACGGCAGACCTGCCCTAGTTGTTCAGGTTAAGCTTTAGGAGTCCTTACTCACTCTCCATCACTCCCGACGGTCATGGGCAAGTCTTTGTGTCTCTATCTTGAAAACGCATCCTGTGCATGCCAACAGAAAGATCCAGGAGACAATAAAAGACATAGGAAAGCACACAGATAGGGTGAAGGAGGGCTGGCCTTTGCTAAGAGCACTGATAATTCATCCACAGAACACGAGAGAAAGCATCGTCTACGGGTTAGATGCAGGAAGGTGGGAGCCTGAAGAAACTCTCCTCTGACTGTGTCTGTTTTCTCAGAGGAGTAGGAAGCAAGATCACCAAGTTGAGAGGAAGAATGGATATGGAGGTTCAAGAAGAAAAGGTACCAAATAGGCATCTGGGAGAGTCAGAGACTGAATGGTCTAGGGAGGTTTTCCAATTGGTCTCAGTACCCCGTTATACTCCTAACAACATAATTATTGAGAATCCTCAGTAGCTTTTGTGTTTGGGAGTTTATCTATCAACACCTAACATACTGGAACTTTAAAACGGAGAAATCTTTAACATATACACAAACATACAACCACAGCAATGACAGCAGCATGTAGCTTGGGGAAAACTCCACTATACACCTGTGAGAAAATGAGAGTGAGAAAAGGCAAATAATGTCTTAATATTATTTTTAAAAGTTTGACCTTAGGGAAAAACTAAAAGCATTTGAGGGGCTATCAGAAGTCTCCCTCATAACTCAGTTGGTAAAGAACCCACCTGCAATTCAGGAGGCCCTGGTTTGATTCCTAGGTTGGGAAGATCCACTAGAGAAGGAATAGGCTACCCACTCCATTATTCTTGGGCTTCCCTTGTGACTCAGCTGGTAAAGAATCCGCCTGCAATGCAGGAGACCTGGGTTCAGTCCCTGGGTTGGGAAGATCCCCTGGAGAAGGGAAAGGCTACCCACTCCAGTATTCTGGCCTGGAGAATTCCATGGACTGTATAGTCCATGCAATCACAAAGAGTCGGACACGACTGAGTGACTTTAACTTTCACAGAAGTCTCCAGATCATACTTTGAGAATGTGTGGTCTAGAGAAATGTAATCAGGTGGCTGAGTCACCTACCTGAGGACAGGGATGTGGAATTTAAAGTTAGTGCACGTAGGAGGCATAGGTTTTCCTCCACTGGGTTCAGCAGCTGAGCTACAGGCAGAAAGTGGAGAGCTGGATTTAACCAGGGTTGTATTTTAAACAGATTGAATATCCCTACCCAAGAGAAGCTAAGGAAGTAGCTACAATGGCCATGGTATTTAAGATGAGCAGGAAGGAAATGAAGACATGAAGGCAGTGAAGAGGTGGTAGGACCAAGAGTTCAAAAGATTACTGAATTTTAGGTATTAGTAGAATAATCCAAAAAGGAAGGATTAGTAAGAGAGTAGGATGCTTGAAACAGAATACGGAAGGTAACTGGTAACAACTTCAAACTCAACATCCAAACTGTCTATATGCCCTTCTCTCTGAAATCTGCACCTCCTCTCTATTCCCCTAGTCACCCAAGCCTAAAACCTGAGCTCATCCTGGATACTTTCCACTCTCACTGCATCTAAGTGGTCCCAAATCTGATCCATTACAACTCTTCATCATCTCTCATCTTTCTTGCTCCTCCCTGTGCCTTCACTCCAGCCCCTTCTCATCCAGCGGCCTCATCTACGCTTGACTGAACTTCAGCAGGAGTTCTTCTCACACTCAGCTCCATCCTGCCCAATTCACCCTTCACTCTGCTGTGGAAGAACTTTCCATGGTGAACTCTGATCATGTGATCTTCATGCATCCATCTATTCATGAAGAAACTATAACCCCAGAGATGGGGACATAAAATAGGCAGATATAGGCTATCATCATGAACACCAGGTCCATCAGAGTATGAAAAGGAGGTAATAACACAGTGTCATGAAATAATACAGAGGATACACACAAAAAAAGGCAACAAAATAGAAAACTCAAAAATTCTCAAGGTGTTTATAGAGAAGCCAGTGAAAAAAGTTAAGAAAGAACATAAAAAATACAAAAGAACCAGAAGAGTGTAGTGTAGTGAGAATTAGAATTTCAGGACAGAAGGAAAGTTAATAACACAAATTGCCACTGCAGGTTTAAGGGAAAAAAAAAAAAAAAGAGTATGTTGTATTTGAAACTTAGGATCCTATTAGCGGTGATCTATACTGGATCAACCCTATTTGCATTACAAATATGATATAATTTTCTCCATCTTAGGAAAAAAAAAAAAAGGCACTGTCTCATTTTCTTCACCCTGACAGACACAGGATTGTACCTTACCAGTAAAGCTTTGGCACGCCAATCCTTTATCCCAGGCTCTGGTTCCTAGAGAGCCCAGGTTAAGCCATCAAGTATGCAGACAGACAAAGTGCTTAAGATGCCTGAGCTACTTCACATGAAAAGATCTTGATTGGTGTCAAATTTAAAATTATGCTGGCCAAAAGAATAAGCCAACAAATGGCAAAGAGGTTACTGACTCCTGAGAAGAAAAACTAAATAATGACATTATTCTGAACTGACTGGCTAAAAATGTACCGGCACACCACTCTTTTCGGACAAGGATAGCCCTTTTTTCCCCTCAACCATATAACCCAGTAATCTTCACACAGCAGTAACCTGGCCATAGGGATGCAGACTTGCATTTGGAAAGCACATCTTAATATAATTATGGTTTTCAAACAATGTACAGTTATGTATAGCAGAAATAAACTTCTCTTTAAGCAGTAACAGCCATAAAAACCCAACTGTGTAGGTGAAAAAGACAATCATTGTAATATCAGTTGTAAATAAACTAAATACTAATTGAAAAAAAAAAAAAAAACCCAACTGTGTGTTAGGAGCTTTGAAGGAAATCCTGGGGACAAAAGTGAATTCTTTAAGAAATGCTACATTACCAATGCTTAGTACTCGGTGAAAAATATTATGTTGGGGAAAAAAACATGGACATCAATGACTGAATTGAAATGATATTCAGCAGAGTAGCCATCAGAATGAAAAGTTTTAGGAACACATTAAATATATTTCATATGTGTATGTGTTAGTCGCTTAGTCATTTCTGACTCTTTGCGATCCCAAGGACTGTAGCCCACCAGGCTCCTCTGTCCAAGTCTCCAGGCAAGAATACTGGAGTGGGCTGCCATTCCCTTCTCCAGGGAACCTTCCCAACTCAGGGATCGAATCAGGTCTCCCACACAACGGGCAGATTTGTTACAATCTGAGCCACCGTGGTGTAACGGCAACCCACTCCAGTTTTCTTACCTGGAAAATTCCATGGACAGAGTAGCCTGGTAGGCCACAGTCCATGGGGCCACAAAAAGTCAGACATGACTGAGCAACTAACACTTTCTGGTTACATATATTTCACTTATTTTTTTTTTATATACATACACATCTTTTCCACACATACACATATATACAACTGTGCCATATGATAAAATTTGTCTAAATCTAAAAGAGCTCTTGTAATTGGTATTACATAAAAATTCTATATGATAAGAAAATAACCCTTTTGATCTCTTTTCCCCTAGTAGCCACTATCCCATTTATCTGCTCTCTCTACAGCAAAATTACCCCCAAGCACATGACTATCCTTGTGGTCTAGATCCCCTATTTGTCCTTCTTCTCCAGGGGAGTGTTTGCCCATCACACCCCAAATCTGTTTCTACCAAGGTCACTCAAGTATTTCATATTGCTTAATAGTCCATCTTCATTCCTGTTTTCACTTGAACAACATTTACATATCTAATCAGTCCTCCTAGAAGCACTTTATTCACCTGATTTGCTCAAACCACATTCTGCTGGCTTCCCCTCCTACCCTGTGGCCATTTTCTCTCAACTCCTCTACAGGGTCTCATCTCTCTACCCTTGACACATGGGCAAGCCCCAGGGCTCACACCTCTGACCTTTTCTTTGGACACTACTCCCTACGTGATACCATACACTGCCAGGATTTTAAATACCATCCATACTCTGATGACTCTTAACTTTATCTCTCCAACTTCTGAAGTTGCCTGCTCAGCATCTACATGCCTGATGGACATTTCAGACAGAACTAATTCCACATTATCCTCCCCTTCTCTCCACCTCCCATCTTCTCCATCTCAGTCAATGAAGAACCCATCAGTTCAGTTCCCCAGGCCAGAAACCCTGGAGCCATTCTTGGCTCCTTTCATACCTGCCATCTGATGCTGTCAATAAGTCCTTGCCGGCTCTACCTCTAAAATATACCTAAGGCTGGATTCTTTCTCACCCTCTGCCCTGCTATCACTCTGGTCAAAGCCACCATCATCACTGCTGGAATGACTGCCCGAGCCTGACTCTTCCATCCTGGCTGCTCTGCCATCTACTTTCAACACGGCAGCCAGAATGACCCTACTGAAATTAAATCAGGCCATGTGATTCCTATTTTGCTCAGGGTGAAGTCTTAAGTCCTCCACAGCCCACAAGTGCTAAAAATCTAGTTGCCATCTTCTCTTTGACCTCATCCCTACCACTCCTTCCCATACTTACTCTCCTCTAGCCATTGGCCTTCTGGACGTTCCTCCAGTTTACCTGCCATTTAAATACCCCTCACGACCTTAGCACGTGGGTGTTCCTTCTGCCAGGAACTTGCTTCTTCCAAACATCTACATTTCTGCCTTCTCGCACTCCCTTCATGTCCTGCTCAGTTGTCAGATCCTCAAAGGAAGCCTTTCTTGACTACCTTCCATAAAATCAAATCACATTTCCCTCTAGACCCTTACTCAGGCTCACACCTCTTCAGAGCCCATCACATTATATAGCCATTTATTTATTGTTCCTCACTAAAATATAAGTCCTTTTAGGGCAGGGATTCTATTAATAGAGTTTACTGCTCCAAGCCAGTACCTAAAACAGTGTCTGGAACATAGTAGGAACAAAGTATTTGTTGAAGGAACCCTTGAAAACTGAATAAGTCATTTTAAGAAAAGTCAAAGTTTACCTATACTGTATACAGTGGTCAGTAAATTTATCAAATGTGTTATTACCATCCTAAGACAAAGCAAAATTACAAAATAATAAGACTAGAGAAACTGCCTGCAATGCAGGAGAACTAGGTTCAATTCCTGTGTTGGGATGATCCCCTGGAGAAGGAAATGGCAACCCACTCCAATATTCTAGCCTGAAGAATCCCATGGACAGAGGACCCTGATGGGCTATAGTCCATGTGGTCACAAAGAATCGGATACAACCGAGTGACTAACCCTAAGATTAAGATAACTTCACTGACATTACATCCGTGGTTGATTACAGGCATTTATGGAGACCTTCTTAACCACCAAAAGTGACGTCAAGCCCAAAACCCAGTCTTCCATAAAGCACCTCCCCAGTACAAATAGCACAGGAAGGCTCTTCTCTTCCAGAATCATGTATATCCTTGGTATCCTATCTGGAACACTGCTTTGGATGAAAAGTAAATCTGTCTAATATATACAGAGATCAGATTTCACAGATTGTGTGGATTTTCATGGATCATCTGGGTTTTATTTAACTTTTATTCTTTATAATAAAAGGAATATGTTAAGTATGTAACTGTGATTAATATTTAGCACTTTAATAAAATAAAATCTAAATCAGAGTTAAAAAAAAAACCCTATATTGAACTGAAGAATATTCTCTTCTTTCAATACAAGACCCCCAAAAGGCCGATGTCCATAGTCAAAAACAATTACTAAGTAAGAGAATCTAGATCCCATTTATAATTTTATTTTGGAGGACAGTTGATTAGGACTCCAAGATTCAGACCTAAAATTGTTTAATTATTTGAGGGTTATCATTTTTTAACACATATAAGGTAGAAGACTAAATAAGAAGAGTGGATGAAATCACATTCATTGGAGATAAACATTATTAAAAGAGGCTACTCATTTTAGCCTTTCTGAAATATTAAAAACAAGCAATAAACAAGATACTGATACACTAGAATTTCTAGTGTCAATATCTGTTCATAACAGTCTCAAATACCACAAAACTCTGAAGTGAGAGTCTCCAGTTATTTCCTGGCTTAGAAGATCAGGTGCTAAAAGAGTCTATTTCAAATTAATATCTTCAACAAAACTTAAGCCAGGTAGACAGAATGAGTCTTAGATATAGCAAAAGCCACAAGAACTAGTAATAGCAACTCTAAATTCAGAAGAGTAAGGTCTGCTGGGACATATGTCAGAGTTTCACTGAGTTATTAGATTATTCACTATAGTGTATGAATTGAGCTGACAGATTAGGAGCCTTATAACCAGAAGCAGATGGACCCTTCACCAAGAAAGACAGGAGTAGTTAGAGGCAGAAATGTCAGCCCAAAGGAACTTGTAGACCTTGCAATTGATAGAATTTTGAGTGTAACCTTTTACCCTTAATGTGACAATAGCAAAAAAAAAAAAAAATGTTTTAGGTAATTTTGCTAAAAGTGAACACCTATTAAGTGCATAGTATCTGCCAGGCACAGAAGATGTATTAAGTATGTCAATGAATTATTTAATGAAAACACTACTAAGTCTCATTTAAAGATTTAAGGACAACTTACATAATACCTGTGCAGCACTCAGCTGTTCAGCAACCTTCTCTCTGCAATGTGGCCAAGAATCAGGAAGACAGCAGAAAGAGACATCACCGTATTCAGGTACTAGCCTTCCATGGTTCATTTTTGGAAGAAGTCCAGACTCACAGAAAATTGTTGTTTAGTCACTAAGTCATGTCCATAGAAAACTACTGCAGAGAATTTGGACCCAGGAAGCTCAGGGTTAAGAACCCCAAAGCACAACAGCCTAAGGAAGCTCATTCAACTGTTCAGCTCATTATAACATGGTGACTTATCTGATAGAATAGTGTAGTAATTCCTTTAGGGCAAGGATCCTGAAGTGTTCACTGTTGTATTCCCAGTAGGGAATAGAGTTCTTAGAGCAGTGTACGAGCCCAATTTTCATTAATGATGCTTATAATGACGATTCTTGGTCGTCAGAAATATTAAATTACATCTACTATATTCTACCAGGAGAACAAAGAGCAAAAACACATTTGAAAAATTTTTCATCCATTGTTAATATTGAAGTAAAGGTTAGAAAGTTGAAACAGAGAGAACATCAACTGTCAAAAACACTTGATTATTGAGAACCACTTAATGAACAACCCCCAAGGGTTCAGTTGCAGGATACATACCACACTACCTGCTGGTGGACCGAAACATCCTAAGGCCATAGGCCAGGTGGAAAATGGGGATCTTCAGACTGGATAATCAGTTGCAGCTCCCTTGAGAACTCTGTGCAAAGCAGCAACTTCCAGCTTAATGGAAGTCTGTTAAATCCTTGGACAGGATATTCCGAACTGTGACAACTCTTAAGGGGTTCATGGAGTTAGCCAACACCACCCCAGAATATGGGAAAGTATGAAATAAATTATCTCATTTCTAAAACCATATGGTTCTCACCACTTACAAGCCTGTTCTTTCTTGGGAACCACTAACCAGCAGGTTGAAGGTAGACAGGCAAGGTACGCAGAACTGGAGGTGCAGACGGGCCCTGATGAAACGCTGACATCCAGAAGAGAGGAATGTGCGTGCTCTAACTTTAAAAACATAATTATTACATTATATCGAGTCTGCATTATATAAAGTTCTGCTGTAAAAGGCACTGTTCTGGTTGCTAAGTAGCTGAGGCTCTGTATCATTCAGGATTAGTGCTGCTAAAGTGTATCATGTAGGGAACTGTTTCCTCTCCCTTTCAAGCTGAAAGTGTTTTTTTAAACTCTGAAAGTGGCTTTTTCTCTAAAATAGAAAATAGATGTACTGAGTTGTGTTTAACAGCTTTCTGCATAAAAACTTTCTGACAGGACCAAGAAACTACCATTCCACTGTGTAGCGACTTACAAGTTTAGGATGCACACAGCCTTCCAGAGTTGCATTTTTTTTTTTTTTAAAGTCCTCAAAGAGGCACCTCCAGGAAGGGCTCCAGCCACCGAAGCCAAGAGTGCACCATACCACCTGAGCAAGCACTGAATGAAGGCAGGCGGAATCTGGAGCGAAACTTCTCGTTTCCTGCCGCTGTTGAGAGAGGCTGGACTGGCTCCTTCTCACATGGCTTAAGACGAGCTATAAACACAACCATGAAGCTTGCCAGCTGGCCCCAAGCTCAGGGGCTTTCAGGGTAGCCGCTACGTTGTGCTCCCTTTTCCGCCCTTTGGCCAGTGTCATTCCTGTACAGATAACGGTACCGGAACGCCCTCCACTTCCTAGAGTCCTCATTTATGTCATGCTTCCTCTTTCAAGAAAACATGGGGACGAAATGCAAGCAAAAGAACTAAAGGCACAATTACCCCCATCAGCTCCTTCCATGCCTCCCCATCGTTATTAAAAAAGAGCTAGACCAAACTCTTTTTGTTGCGCCCAACACACACACACACCCATCCACCCACTCACCCCCAGTAGGTGAAGGGCACCTTAGGACAGCTTGTTCTTTCCCGCCTCACAGAAAGCCCTTAAGAAATCCTCATACCATCTTAGGACACAGGGCTCTGGCATTCAACTAAAGATCTAAACCATGTCAAGCTAAGGTACAAGAAGCCGAGGCGGACCACAAAGCAGAAGGCAGGGCAAACAGAGCGTACCTAGATGTTTGCATTTACACAAAGACATTAGCCGGCTGATTAATGGGAGATGCCGGCTGGAGGCGGAGGCGACCGCGCCGGCCTCGTTACCTGGGACATCTGCGGCCTCAGGTTGATCTCCTTCAGGTTGATGGAGTGCGCCCGGAGGTTGTTGAGCAGCTGGCAGAGCAGGACTCCATCGCGGAGGGTCTGGGCCAGGTCAAACACCTGCGCCGAGTCCCAGGTCACCCGGTGGTTGGCGGGCAGCACCTTGCAGTGGATGAGCCACTGGGCGCATTGCTTCCACGGCTCCATGCCCGACGGCGCCTGGACGCTGCCCGGCCGGGGCAGGCAGCGGAGATGCAGCCGCCGCCGTTCCTCCGCTCCGCCGACGCCAGCCGCGGCCGGCCCCTTGCCTGCGACGGTGCGAAGGAGCAAGCGCCGCGGCGGGCGGATCCCGGGCCCCGCGCCGGGCTCGGCTCCGATCCCGGCCCGGGTCCGCCGCCTCCTGGCCGCCGCCGCCGCTAGTCCCGCGCGCTCTTCGTGCGCTCCCGCCGGCTCGGCGGCGGCAGTCGCACACAGGCTTCCGACTTGCGAGCCCGGCGCCGGGCGACTGAGCATGCCCAGCGCGCGGGCCGGTCTCGCTGCCGTCTGCGAGTCCCCAGAGGCGCGGGTGGGAGAGCGCGCGCCGCCCTGGCCCAGGGTCGACGGCCCGAGCGGGGAGGAGAAGGGAGGGGAGCGGGGCAGCGAAGGGGATCCCTCAAGGCGCCCCCGCCCACCACAAGCCCTCAGGTCGGTGGAGCTCGCACAGCCCCAGGCATCCGGAGATCTCCTGCATGGGGAGAGTGTGTCTAAACAGTGTAATTCGGTGGGGCTTCTATTAGGACCTCCAAAACACAATTTTTAAGGGGTCCGAGAGGAGCGAAGGATTAATTGGGGCATCCGGACTCCCCAAAGAGATGAAAAGAAAAAATAAATAAATAAGGCGGCACAGGGCATCTTGAGAACGCAACACTGAAAGTTACCCCTCACCCCTTCCACCTTCTAAATTCTCTTCCTACAGATAACTCATGTTCCTCAAAGTTAGTTGCTCGTGAGGATGTTTTGCCACAATAAAAGCGTGTATCTGGAGACGCCTGCCGAACCCACCCCCACCCCTCCCCGCAGCTTATTTCAACGCGATGTGTTTTTCACTTATAGATGGTTTCCCTTTCCCGTCTTGGGCTCGGAACTGTTTGGCGTCGCAGTCCTGGCCCTTTCACTAAAAGCACAAAACCTGCGGGAGAGAAATAGGCCTGTGAAACGCCCACCGAGCCACGGCGGCCGCACTACGCATGCGTCGGCGACGGGCCGGTTTTGAGCGCGTAGGGAACGCTAGTTCTCAGCGGCACGGGTTGGGATAAGTTTTGAAACCTTTCGTAAAAGGTGGAACGTGAACCCAGAACTCGAGAGCTGGCTGAGCAGTGCATTCGCATTTCTTAAATTTTGGGGGACTCTTAACTGCCCCCTTTTACTCCTATTGCCCCTCAAAATAAAAAATGGTGTTTAAATTATTTATCATAATTTATTACCACTTGAACTTTCGCACTTCTGCGTAAATGTGGTCCTGTATCTCTGTTTCGATATATATTCTTCACATTTTTTAAAATAAAAATAAAATATGAAAACCGGTGGGATTTTAGATCATTTTTTATTTTACTATTATATTTCTGTAGCTCAGATGTTCTATTATGAACCAAATTAATTTTATAAGCAGGTCAAAATGTTATTCTTAAAAGTGTATCTGCTCTGTTAAGGACAAGCACTGCTTTTCCACTAGCCTGTGACAAGCACAGCACACTGTACACTGAGCGTTAAACAATAAATCGGCCTGAGGATTTCCTTTCCTCCCAAGCATCCTTTCCCAGCAACTTCCTCTTGTGTTCAAATCAGATTGCATCAAGGGTACAGTGTTTCCTAACCTGTAATCTTGGCAAATAAATCATACAAAAGTTTATTGCTTCACACCTGAAACTAACACAGCATGGTAAGTCAATTATGCTAAATGTTAAAAAAACATTTTTTTAATAAACTTTATATATCATCTTTAGAAACACAATCCAGCACATCTGAATCATTATGTAACAAAAGGTCCGGCATAAGGAGAAATTTAAATTAGAAAGGAAGTTTCGTTAAAAAGGAAGAAATAACTAACAAAAATATAAATTTTGTTTCAGGTAGCATCAGATCAACTTTGGGTGTTTAGGACATTTTCAAAGCCCAAAGTATATGTATCAGGAAGGAGAACTGGGTTTAGAGTCTCAGCACTCCTAGGTTCTAGCAACATGCCCTTGGGAAAATGATTTAATTCCTCTACATCTGTAAAATGGGGAAAATAATATTCAGCTCACTGTCTGGTCATTCAGATCAAATGATACAATGCCTTGCTATTCAAGATGCAGTCTATGGAGTGACAGCATCACCCAGGAGCTTATTAGAAATGTAGACTCTTGGGCCCTACTCCTACACCGAATGAATCAAAGCTTACATTTTAAAAAGACCTCCAGGTGACATATATTTACATTAAAGTCTGAGAAGCACTGATACAATGCCTAAGACATGTGACGCCTAACAGTAAGAACTCAATAAGCATTAACTAATAGCTCTTAGGTCACAAAAAGGCAGCAATGACCTAATAAATTCTATTAAACTTTTTATAATCATATATATTAATATATAAACATATAAACATATATTAATATACATATGTATATATTAAAAATATGACTTCGAAACATTCATTGTTGTTGTTCAGTTGCCAAGTCGTGTCCAGCTCTTTGCGACCCCGTGGACTGTAGCCCACCAGGCTCCTCTGTCCACGGGATTCTCCAGGAAAAAATACTGGAGTCAGTTGCCATGCCCCCCTCCAGGGGATCTTCCCACCCCAGGGATCAAACCCAGGTCTCTTAGTCTTCTGCATTGGCAGACGGGTTCTTTACCACTAGCACCACCTCGGAAGGCTGAAATATTAATAATACCTCTCAAATACAGTAAACCAGAGATTGGAGAGAAGAGCAAGAAGAAAATATACTGAAGGCCTAGAAAAGAAGGAGGCTAGTGGAAGTGCAAGGTCCTTCCAATAAACAAGGAGCTCAGTAGAAAAAGATGAGTCATGTGGGAGACATTAGTATCAGAAATTCAGATGAGAACAAAAATGGCAATGGGTTTTTTTGAGCTGTCAGTTTTGGTCCATGAGCTGAGTGATAGAAGACTAGAATCTGTCAGTGGCATCTCCCTGTCAGTTTGCTGCTGCTGCTAAGTCGCTTCAGTCGTGTCCGAATCTGTGCGACCCCACAGACAGCAGCCCACGAGGCTCCCCCATCCCTGGGATTCTCCAGGCAAGAACGCTGGAGTGGGTTGCCATTTCCTTCTCCAATGCATGAAAGTGAAAAGTGAAAGTGAAGTCGCTCAGTCGTGTCCGACTCCTATCGACCCCATGGACTGCAGCCTACCAGGCTTCTCCATCCAGGGGTTTTCCAGGCAAGAGTACTGGAGTGGGGTGCCATTGCCTTCTCCGCTTGTCAGTTTAGGGCCCCAGTGTTCCAATGAAGGCCATTCTTGCACAGGTGAAATGAGACCCAGGACTCAGTGGTCCCATTGCCCTGCAGGCTACCTGAGTACCTGAAGCTCGTCCACACGCTACTGAATGCCAGGCCCTCTATTGGGCACTTTACATACATTATCTGCAAGTTAGAGGAAATCACCACCACCACCATCACTGATGAAGAACCAAGATCAAAGGCATTTATCACCTTGCTCCTGGTTACACATCTCAGAAAGAGCCTGAGTTTGGCTTCTACAACTATGCTATTTCTATTCGAAGCTATTCCCCACTGTAATATTAATAATTAGTGAATTTAATTATTGGTTTAAATGTCTTTCTCCCCGCTAGACTGAAACACCTTGAAGGCAGGAGTGATAACTTATCCCAGAATCAGCCTTTGTGCTTGGCATACCACAAGCCTCAGTAAATAATAGTTGAGTAAACAAATGAGCTATGTGGCACCTTTTTACTCCCTGGGCTCTCTCTTCGTGGTAGAGCAAAAAGATTAGGAAGTATTCCCCCTGATGTTAGTTTCACCAGATATCAGGGCCCCATAAAGGGAAGGTCCACTCCTTCTGATAGGGACAGACTAAAAGGATAAAGCAGGTGATTAAGTAGTTAATTCCACTAGGGGATTGTAAGTAAAAATATATGGGAGACCCCTGTAAATTAATGGTTACTCAAGAAAGCAAGTTTGCTTAGCAACATAACCACATAGCAGAGGCAGAAGACATGCCCCCAAACAATAAAACAATGGTGGCATGAGACCCACATCCTGCCCAGGGAACTCAGTAAGTTCATGGTCCCTAGAACACGCTCTCTGCACACATAAAAAACAATAATTTGTAGACCTAGCTTGACCATGTAGAGACAAGAAAATCCCCCTGCTCAACCTGAAAAGGGAACTGACGATGGAGGCAGGATGTCTGCCTAAGAAAGACAAAGTATCTCTCCCACTCCCCACTTTTCCTTTGATTATTAAACTATAGCCCAGTAAGTTCTCGAGTGTAGCATTTCTTGCCCACTCACGTGTAAACCTCACAGGCATCCTATTCTAATAAATCACTTCTCAGCTATCACTTTGCCTCTTGCTGAATTCTTGTCTCTGTTGAGACATAAAGGACTATGGTGCGGGAGCTCTTTAGAGTCCCTAAAATGACACCAAATGGTTTCACTGCCTGTGGGTCTTGCCACCGTTTCTGGATCCTCCCGCAGAACAGACCTACTCTTCTCCTGCATGGCTCTGCGGTTTGGATCTTTGCCTCGGTGCTATACTTTATAAACAAGTGGGAAATGGGACAGGTGGCTTTTTGAGCTCTAGGAAAGGTAAGACAATAAATGATGGATACCACATTCTAGGTCTTGTCCCATGTTCAAAATTACACCATAATCAGAAAAGTAAGGATTAGAGAATTCACTGGTTTATGCCTCAACCCTCGTGTACCAAACCACTGAAGGAAAGCTGGTGAGAGCCACGTAAATCCACTGCTTGCTAGAATTGGTGCTATCACTCAATCTTTACCATTTTTTCTTCTTATTCTTTCAACCTGAGTTTAGAAAAGCACTAAGCTATCTACCACCAAGAAATTCAGAAACACAAATTTCTTATTCCTTATTTATTTATTTTATGATGCAAAAGAAGTACGTCATTTTGAAGCTCTAGGAAAGAATTTTTTTAGGAAATAATTTAAAAAGCAAAAATGTAAGTATTGTATACTGCAAACTGAAATACAGCCTGTTAGGTTAACTTTCTTCAACTACAATCAAATGTTGATTGGTTTCACATAAACATTAGGGATGCAGGCTTTAAGTTTCTAGTAATTTGATACTGTTTTAAAAATAAATACCAGAAAGTCATTGTGAAGATAGGATGGTGGTAGATGGGACTTCTATAACAATCACTTTTTAATAAATGTTCTCAAATCAGTGTGAATTTAAAGATTTTTAGGTACAACTGAGCAGGATCTTGTTAGGATCTCAGGATTTTTTCTCTTCTGACATGTTTAAGTCTTGATAATGATAACAACAACAATGACAATAATGGCCCTTTTTCAAAATGTCACTTAGCATCTAACAAAAGAAATTCACTAGAAATAATTTATGACACAAATAGGTTCCAAAGCAGCAGCTTAAAAAGGAGGGTAAGAACATGACTGTCATTGTGTTACAAGGGATGAGCTAATAGCTAACCAATGTGCAAATACATGAAATTTATTTCATTTGTAAAATTGTTCCCCCTTTCTCTGTAGGGAAAACACACACACACACACACACACACATGTTTAATTCACCACATTAATTGATCCTCAGCTGGATCTTCTCAGAATCTGGTTCACATTAAACATGCTGTACCCCTCAACCCCTGCTTAGACATTCGTCCATTGTCAGACAATAGCTGTGACTCGTGTATACATTGTGTTTTAAAAATGACTGAGAAGGGCAAACTTACAGGGAAAAGATAAATAGTTATGTATTCCTGTGAGCAACTATAGGCCTTAATCTAATTTGTGAAACACTCCCATTTTATTTGCATGTTGATATAAACAAATTGTGGAAGAAGGTGAATGTTAAAATCCATAAGGAAACTTTTGTGGGAAGTCCTTGCTGCTCCTGTTTCCACAGAATTCTATGCATATCTCAAACATTAGACTAAGTTCCTTGTAGAAAAATCATCTCTTTGACACCAAAACCACCACCATCTTCCCTGTACCCCTACCCTTGTACCTTGCTGTGGGCTCCTTGGGAACAGAGATTGTAACTAATTCATGTCACATCTCCAATGTCTAGCACCTAGTAGGAGATAAAGAGAGGGAGGGAGGGATAAATGAAATGAAGAAGATGCAAATCATGGGATGGCAGTAATCCTGGGAGAGAAGAGGAGCAAGGCTTAAGTTCCCGTTACCATTTCCACATTTCACTGAAATTTATTCCTACCACCAACAGTGTCCTTAGGAAAATAAAGCAATGCTGCCAGACTGATTGGCTTTATCCACATGAAGAAAGTGCAGGAGTTTTAAAAAGCCAACTGATTTTCATTTCAATTTTCTTTAACAATTGAAATCTGTTATAAAAATAATAATAATAATAATTGAGCTTGCCTGTGTGGCTCAGACGGTAAAGAATCTGCCTGTAATGCAGGAGACCTGGGTTCAATCCCTGGATTGGGACTATCCCTGGGAGGAGGGCTGGCAACCCACTCTAGTATTCTTGCCTGGAGAATCCCCACAGAGGAGCCTGGCGGTCTACAGTCCACCAGGTCGCAGAGTCGGACATGACTGAGCGACTAAGCACATCCCAAAATTGGGAACTGCCTGGAAAAGGTAACATCTAGTTCAGTTGATACCTCATGTCTGATATAAGACAGTGACAACAACAGCTGTTATTTGTTGAGAGCTTATTGTGAGCACTAACAGGCAGCTATTGAACTTTCTACGCATACTTTTATTTGATTCACATAACCTCTCTGAGGTAAGTACAATTATTTTCCTCATTTTATGGATGAGAAAACTGAGACTAAGAAAACTCAGTTAGCTTTCCTAAATGCAAGCAGCTGGTAAGCAGCAGAACCAGCACTGAAGCCCAAACATCCTAATGCCAAGATCTACCTGAGGGCCACACAACCACACGTGATGCTGCTCTGCCTCCCTGGAGATTTATAGAGAGAGATTCCCAAGAGCAGACTGCAACGGGATGACTTTACATAACCAGCTTTAAATGCTACACACCTGTGCAAGTTTATGAATAAATACTCTTTTAATATTTCCATGAATGACATTCCCCCCTATTGCTGTTCACCTATCAGGAAAAGAATCTAAATCTGTTTGGTAAAGCAATATTGTTTTAACTCTTTATTTTTAAATATTACTTTTAAAGGGGTTTCCCTGGTGGGTTAGTCAGTAAAGAATCCACCTGCAATGCAGGAGATCTGTGTTCGACCCCTGGGTCAGGAAGATACCCTGGAGATGGAAATGGCAACATACTCCAGTATTCTTGCCTGCAGAATTCCACAAATAGAGGAGCCTGGTGGGCTGCAGTCCATAGGGTCACAAGAGTCAGATACAACGTAAAGACAAAACCACCACCATTCCATTAAAAAATGTTTTTAATGTTAAGCATTCCAGTTATTCCTGTCTTTATAACCCTTTTGTTTTATTTTGTTGTGTCTTGTTATGTTTCAGACTAACACGAGGTTTTGAAATGGTGTGCTTTAGAAATCTTGCGGGGATCTTTTTTGATCATTAGACTCATTCTGACAACATGGGAGTGATTTCATAAAAAATGTAAACCTGCTTTTCTGCGAAGTGACAGGAGAAATCTAAAAAGCACCAAAATGGAGACAATGTGCCTCATTCACCTTCCACATGTGCACACACAGGCAGAAAGGCACTCACATTCCTGTATTTGTAGACCATTTAGGTTCCATCCTGTCACTGTGGCATTAGGTTCCCTGTAAAATCTGAACCGGGTGTTTATTGCTCAAACACAACAGGGAGACACTGGCAGCACTGAAAGAAGGCTGTGCATATCTGGTCAGAAGGAAGACACAGTGATCATTTCTGTTTCAGACCATTTGGTTTGTTGCTGGCTGTAACTTTTAAGTTGTTCTTACAGAAATTTCCTAGATTTTTGAAATAACTCATGTGTTCTGCTAACTTTGTTTCCTTCCTCCCCTCCACTGACATTTTTCAGGAACTAAAATTCGGGGCTTTTTAGTTCAGAGTATAGTGTTAGGGTGTAAGAAAGAGGTGAGTCTACAGAGGGTGGTTCTTAGAGAACAGGAATAATTTAGATTATTTTAGAGAGCGAAGAGGATGAAATTGGTAGACCTGAAGAAAATAGGATAGTTACTTTTTATACACACATACACACACACACACACACACACACATATGTAGGAGAAGGAAATGGCAACCCACTCCAGTATTCTTGCCTGGAAATCCCATGGATAGAGGAGCCTGGTGGGCTACAGTCCACACAGTTACAAAGAGTCAGACACAACTGAGTGACTTTCACTTCATAGTGAGTGAAGTGAAAGTCGCTCAGTCTATACATACATACATATATGTATATATGTGGGCTACAGTCCACACATACATAATACACATATACATGCATATATGGATATATATATGTATGTATATATGTGGGCTACAGTCCACACAGTTGCAGAGTCAGACATGACTGAGCGACTTTCACTTCACTGTCTATTGTGAGTGAAGTGAAAGTCGCTCAGTCCATACATACATACATATATATACATATGTATATATACACATGTATATATACATACTCACTATATATATATATACACACACACATTCTATATATACACATAATACATATATGTGTGTGTATGTGTGTGTATACATATTTTCCCCCCTTTGGCTGCACCACACAGCATGTGGGATCTTACTTCCCTGACCCACACCCTCTATATCAGAATGGGGATTCTTAACCACTAGACCACCAGGGAAGTCCTTACTTTTTGTACATTTTAAATGTCATTACAACATATGAAGAACAATCATTTCAAAAAAGGGAGAGGGGGAGGTTATTATCCATTAAAAATAAATCTGTCAATATATCAAATCTGATTTACCTACTGCATGAAATAAATACGTAGCATTTTCTAAGTGCAAAGGCACTCTGTTGAATTTTATGTGAGGTTACAGAATAAAAGTGACACAGGATTCCATTCTAAATCTCTGAAAAGTTGGCCAACACTACAAGGCAAGGATATGGAAGATGGCACAAAGACCTCAGATTTTTCTGTATGGTGCAGTTTTTATATTGAATGTCAACTGCTTATAGAGGTTGAAACTAGAAGAAACTTATGAACAGCACCGAATAGAAGGATTGCTAGATAAAACAAACATACACCTTTTTCTTGATGTCTGCCATAGGCCTAGAAGAGCAGCCAGCTAAATGAAGTCTATTATCTTCTAGAGTCCTGATATCTCCACATTCATGTCCCTTTCCCTCTGTCTCCTTAATCACTTTAATTATCAGGAACCAGGAATAGCTTTTGGGTGCCCCCAGGCCCAAAAATGTTCACACTGATGCCATTCGAAGAAACAAAAAGAGTTGACAGCGTTAATTAAAAACTCCTAAGTGCTGAAAATTCTAATGGAGGTAAATCATTACAAAACCCCCATCCTCCTATACCAGCACAAATTTCCCAAGCTATCCCGCTTCAGCACTAAATGGTTCAACTTTCTCACAAAACAATGGGAGAGGGCCTGCTCCTGGCTGCTAGGGAAGACAGGTGATCAATACCAGCACGAGGGCTGTGGTCACCCAGCCTCTCTTCCTCCCACTGATGGGGAATTGAGTTACTTGAATCAAAGTGAATGAGATTTTACTGCTGACTGTCTATCAGTGCCTTTCATTTTGATCTCTTATTTGAAAGTGCCTGGGAAGATGTAGCCACTGGCTGAAATTTCTCTTTACAGCTGCATGCTGTGATCTGCATGTGGATGGTGGATAACTGTGGCCCCACATCTCCATTGAAGTTACCGGTTGAATTTTTGGAAAAGGAAAAGGAGATGGATGCTGCTGTCCTAAAGCCAGTGGGTCTCCAGCACTAGAAGGAGGATGAACAGAAAGGTCTTTCCTCACTATGACATCTGGTTCAGACGTTTTATGGCAGATACCTGCCTCATCATTGCTTTTCCATTCTCATAACATCTCTCACATTTGGAGATTAAAAGTTCTTTAGTAACACCTTCCGGAGTGTATACAAAAGATTAAAAAGTGTTTATCTTTAAAGAACCAGAAACTGGTATCAGTGAGGAAAAGATTCATACATCTTTTACATTATAATCTAATTATTGTCGAAGTCAGCTTTAACTACCCTTTTCCACTTCTCTGAATTTAAAGACAGAGATAATATCTTGCTGTTTACAAAAACAGATTCAAAGGAGACACAAGGTTAAAGATGTTGCCTGTGTGTGATCTGTTTTTCCCCTCTAGATTTTCTACCCAAAAGTTCTCCACAATATTCTCAGACTCTGCAGATACACTGGAGACAATCCAAGCCCTGAATTCCACTTTTTCAAAGGATCTTTCAGGAATGAGCTAAGCAGTGGTCCGTCTGCAGCTGGATCAAAAACTAAACTGGCATCTCATTCAAGTTACACACTGTGGCAAAGTTACACACTGAGAGCAGCTGTTAAAGTAGCATTGCCTGTGGGTTCAGTTCCTCCATCAGCCGTGCAAGCTTCGCTATGCTCCATGGCCACAAAACGTGGTTCTAAACAAAGCCAGATCGGCACCGGATGCATGTGATGAGTGAGTGGGAGGATCCAGCTAGGTTGAAGCATCTCCCTCTGCCCACTTCAGACTCTTGCAAGCCCAGGTAAAGGCTGCCTCCTTGGGAGGTCCTTCCCTGATAATGAAAGAAAACCTCATCCTTGCCTCACCACCACCGCCATTTACCCTTCCCCACCTGTGTTATTTCTACCTTGTCTTATAGTAGTCCTTAAGAGGAGTCCTTAAGGAAAGACAGTGTCTAGATCATCCAGGAATTTCCAAAACTCACTATTTATTGAATGAATGAATAAATGAATGAGTGGCCTAAGACCTATTCCTATAGACAATACTGCCTCTAGTCATAAGCTACAAAAAGTTTGCGTATGATTTCCAGCATTCTTGTGCATATTTAACCTTATGTTGCCTAGGTTTTACATTATTTAACAGTTTTCTCTAAAAAAAATTGGAGTGTAAGAAGCAGTCTAAGCAGTGTAAGAAGGAGTGAAGAGAAAGTTTTAGGAAGTAGTGGTGGCTGAAGACAGAGGACAAATATAGCCTAGAAATGAGCCATCCAATTAAAGAGCAAAACTACTCCAAAAGTGCTAAAGAAGACAAAATATTTAGTGCAACTCTGGTGGTAAATGTTATCTATTTACTTAAGCAATTATTGTAAACAAAAATGTCATTAAAATAAAGATATGTCTAATAGAAGTCTCAGAATTTTTTTCAATAAACCTAAATCATACTTCGCTCTAGAAAGTGTTGTTTTTCAAAGTGATTTTCTCCATAATATCTGAACTATACAAAATTTGTGTGAGAGAGATAAGCCCTTCCAGCTGTGAAATTAGCTTAGTCACTAGCCTAGTGAGCCCATCCATGAAATACCCTGGTTATTCGCAATTTGTCATCTCTGAGCTCTTTAAATTAAATGTGGTTACAGTTCATTCCCAGAAGAGGTCAAATCACTTAGCAGAACTTAAAAAAAACAAAAGAGGATGTGTCAGTACTATCCTTAATCAAATTCTTTCACTTTTTAAATTCTTTTTTACTCTTGGCCTTGGTTACCTAAATTCATCTTCAGGGTTATAAATGATCATTGGCCATTTATCAGAGCAGGAGTCTCTCTTGAAGGGTGTAGGCATCTGTAAATTTAAACATATACTGGGCTTCGATTTTGAGCCAGGAGCTGAACTACATGGTTTTACACATCTTATTTCACACACAATAGACCTGTGGAGATTTTGTGTCCCAATTTTACAGATTAGGAAGAGGTTCCGAGAGGTAAAACAATGTTTATATCAATCTGCTATTAAAAAAAAAATACCTGTGGCAGATTCATGTTGATGTATGGCAAAACCAATACAATATTGTAAAGTAATTAGCCTCCAATTAAAATAAATAAATTTATATTAACACACACACATAAACAAGATTCCTGAGTCTACCTCAAGCCACTAAATCAGAATGTACGAGGTCAACATAGGAATCTATTTAATCAAAAATTTTGCATTTTTTTAAACTAGTGCTCTAGAATGAGGATGATGACCTTTTATTATGAAAATGTTCAAACTTAGAAGTATAAAGAACTTTTACTAAATCCCCATGCACCCATCATCCAATTTCAACAGTTATCAACACCAAAGGAGTGGGTATCTTTTTAATTGTTCAAACTTTGCCCTGTGATGCTATAATTTCTATGTTCATTGAATGAAATATCCAGGTGGTCCTTTAAAATAAAATTTGAGAACCAGTGGGGTTTCATGACGTTCTTATTGTCACTTAGCTGGGGAGCAGCAGAACTGAGAAGCAAATCTAAATGATACAACTTCAAATAGTGTTTGCTTTCCTCCATTAAACCATAGCTGGTATGCATCAAGTCCCTAAATATTTCTCGACCTCCTTTATACTCATATAGCACTAGATTGAGGACCAAAACATATCTAAAGAAATAAATACATATTATTGTTTTTAAAATATGTATAGTGGAGAAGATTAAATAGACATACTTAACAGTTAAATTATATTTCAAAATGTTCTGTAACCAAAAATAATGATGTAGATAATAAGCACATTAACATATCAGAAAGTAGAAGATCAAAGAAGAATGAAATTATTTAAAAGTCTTTACAGAAGAGATTAAGACTTGATCTGAACATTTAGCAAGAAAAGACTTTACAAGTAAAGAGTAACATGTGAAAAACACAGCATCCAAAAAAAAAACAAATTACTTTTGGAGGACTAAGGAATAAAAAAAAAAAAAGGCTGGCTGTACCAGAGAGATCATACCAGGAAGTTGTCCTGGATTGTCTGAGCAGCCAGATCACGGAGGTTCTCAAAGGTGAGACAGAACAGAGGTAACAGGAAGCCACTGAGAATTTTTGAATAGGAGAGAAATACGATCAAAGTGATAATTCAGAAAGAAAACTCTAGCCACAGTATGTTTGGAAAAGATGAACTTGGGAGTTCGAGGTGACCAGAGAAGAAGTTACTGCACTGAATCAGGCACAAGATGAAAAGGATCAAGACTTGAGAGATGGCTATGGAGCATTTTATGGAGTCAGCAGAACTTGGTGGGGATAACAGGGAGGCAAGAGTTAAGAATGTCTCTGAGATTTTGTAACTGAGTCATTTAGAAGAACTAAGAAATATCAGAATGAGTTTTACTGAAGACATCAGAGATAGGAGATTACTGTTTGGGTCAGAATGAGGGTAGGAAGGCTAGGGTTGAGCATAGGGAATGGTTGAAACAGTGATAAATAGGAAATCAAAGGAAAGGCTCATTGGAAACCAATAGTGAGATTCAGAGATCTGCTCAGAGTGAGGGAACAAGAGGAAAAGAAGAGCCAGAGAAGAAATGGTTAGTGGCACTATGGACATCCCAGTGAACTGTCACTGAATTACCCCAGTCCAGGTGGGTGCCCACCAGAGCACTACTTCAACTTAGTCCCTGTGTGGATGCCCTTTATAAAACTACCCCTGAGTGGTCCTAAACAGGTAGAAAGCCCTGCCGTATAGTTTCTGTAGTGACTTCCAGATAATCAAGCTAGGATCAACCCTCATTCAATATATCTGACTTATAGAGCATTAAAAATATCTTTTAAAACTTGGACTATAGAGGATAAAATGAATTACAAGGTAATCAAATGTGAACAGACCAATCACAACTAATGAAATTGAAACTGTTATTAAAAATCTTCCTACAAACAAAAATCCAGGATCAGATGGCTTCAGGCTTCAGATGGAATCAGATGAATTCTATCAAACGTTTAAAGGAGCACTAACACCCATCCTTATCAAACTCTTCCAAAAAATTGCAGAGGGAGGAACCCTCCAAAACTCATTCTATGAGGCCACTTATCACCCTAATACCAAAATCAGACAAAGACATCACGAAAGAAGAAAATTACAAGTCAATATCACTTATGAACATAGATGCAAAAATCCTCAACAAAATGCTAGCAAACAGAATCCAATAGCATATTAAAAGGATCATATGCCATGATCAAGTGAGATTTATCCCAGTCTTGCAAACATTCTTCAATGTACACAAATCAATGTGACACACCATATTAACAAACTGAATAATAAAAATCATATGATCATCTCAATAAATGCAGAAAAAGCTTTTGACAAAATTCAACACACTCATTTATGATAAAAAGAAACTCTCCAGAAAGCAGGCACAGAAGGAACCAACCTCACATAATAAAGGCCATGTACTAAAAACCCATAGCAAACATCATTCTCAGTGGTGAGAAACTGAAAGCATTTCCTCTCAGATCAATAAAAGACTGATATCCACTCTTGCCACTATTATCCAACATTGTTTTGGAAATCACAGCCATGGCAATCAGAGAATAAAAAGAAATGAAAAGAATTCAAATTAGAAAAGAAATAACATTATCACTGTTTGGAGATGGCATGATACTATACATAGAAAATCCTAAAGATGTCGCCAGAAAACTACTAGAACCAATCAATGAACTAGGTAAAGTTGCAGGATACAAAATTGATACAAATAAATCTCTTTCAACAAAAGACCAGAAAAATAAATTAAGGAAACAATCCCATTTACAATTGCAACAAAAAGAATAAAATACCTAGGAATAAACCTACCTAAGGAGGCAAAAGACCCGTATTCAGAAAACTGTAAGATACTGATGAAAAAAACGAAAGACGATACAAACAGATGGAGAGATTATACCATGTTCTTGGACTGGAATAATCAATGTTGTGAAAATGATGATACTACCCAAAGCAATCTACAGATTCATTGTAGTCCCTATTGATCATGACCTTTTCTAATGCTCACAATTCAGTGGCAAAGACAGACAAAATCTTTATCTTCATGGAGTTTACAGTCTCCCTCTGACTTTGCTCAGTGACTAATGATTTATGAGTATTCTCATCCAAAATAAAGCAAACTGTTTCTAACTGTGTCAATTGTATGTGCTATCTCTGCCATTGCCTTTTTGGTTATGTGCACATTTGAACTCTGGTTTCACATTTGAACTCAAAGCTGTATTTTCTTGTCTACCTGCCAAGAATACCATCAGACCTTCTGATTTCAAAGGCATCCATATTCAGTTATATTGCAAGGGGTCAGTAGTTGATCTGGCTTCCCAGGTGGCTAAGTGGCAAAGGATCTGCCTGCTAATGAAGGAGATGTGGGTTCACTCCATGAATTGGGAAGATTCCCCTTCCCCTGGAGAGGAAATGGCAACCCACTCAAGTATTCTTGCCTGGGAAATCCCGTGGACAGAGGAGCCTGGTGCACTACAGTCCATAGGGTCACAAAGAGTTGAACATGACTTAGTGACTAAACAATTACATCACATCCCCAGTCCCCTGAGCAGCCTCTCTTTCTGCTGAAACTGAAGGTACCAACTGCTCCCTGATCTTCCATTGCTATTACACTTCTGTATTCAATCCTCATTTCCAAGTTCCCGTGACCCTTGTGGTTCTCATTCTGTCACCTGCTGGGAACAAATAGTCTGGCCCTCTGAGGCCTCAGTATGGTGCTACTAGGAAGAGCAACACCCTCCACTCTAGAAACAGCCTTCCCCCATTTGTACCTCTTTCTAAACCCTTTGTAAATCCTGAGCCCATAGAAGGAATTTTAAAATCAATGATTCTGACCACAAGCAGCAGAAAAAAGTCTTTCTTTCTTTCCTCCAACATCCCAGTTGCATTGTATCTCAGAGATTAAGACAGAAGGAAATTTCAAGAAGGATGGGGTGTGAGACTCAGAGAACTGGGCTTGCTGGTTCCAGCTTCACTTTTCCGCCCGTTTATTAAAAGCTAGAGCAAATACTTTTTTAGGCTCCTTTAGAAAACCAAACACATTTTGTCATTTTTGTCACTTTTCGTGGATTTAATTTATCCAGGAAAATTGGTTTTTTCAAGAAAAATGCAGTGCTTAAAAGAATATCTATTTAGCAGATTCAAAGGACAATATATAGAAAATCTATCAACAAGAAAGTCCTACAGTATAGTACTGGGAATTATGTTCAGTATGTTGTAACAAACAATAAACTAATGGAAAAAAATCTGAAAAAGAATATATATATGAAACTGAATTACTTTGCTGTATACCTGAAGCTAATACAGCACTGTAAATCAACTACAGTGTTAGTAGATCAGTGGTGCCCAACTCTCTGTGATCCCATGGACTGTAACCTGCCAGGCTCCTCTGTCCACGGAATTCTCCTGGCAAGAATACTGGAGTGGATAGCCAGCCATTCCCTTCTCCAGGGGATCTTCCTGACCCAGGGATTGAACCCAGGTCTCCTGCATTGCAGGCAGATTCTTTGCCATCTAAGCCGCCAGTGAAGCCCAAAATCAACTATGCTTCAATTAATATATAATTTTTATAAAAAATATTGCATGTCTACCTGGCCTTGTTAGTACATTAAAAGAGAATATTTCACTTCAGCGAGAATGCATCTTCAATCATATACTTTTGGAAACAAGATTTCCATTTTTTTTCTAATCATAAATGATTAGAATATTTCACCACTAATATTGTCACCGCTCATTTAGGGTAGCTTCCCTGTCGAGTTATCTACTCATTCTTTTATTTTCTTCTAAACAACATTCACTATAAAAATATAGAGTTTTTCTAATTAATAAATGTGAAATCAATCCTGAAAAAAAGAATATTGTTTTATGCTGCAAAAATAATAGGACTAACATCCAAGTTAAATAATTCTCAGATAGATGTTTCAAAGGGACCACTGTTTCAAGTGGCACCCATGAAAAGTAAATGGTTTGCTTTACTAAGGCTCCTAAGGGAGAAAGATTGTCCACAGACATGAGGTTCATCATCGGAAGTAAACACTGTTCTATAGCTGAAGCTTTGTTCTTTTTCTGAGTTTTAAGGAGACTCAGAAGCTTAAATCTTTTATTAAAAATGTATAAGGCAATTGTTACTATCTTATTTCATTTTCAGTTTTCTTCTTCTCTTATCTGTCATGAATTTTGTATGATGAGGAAACAATTTCTCTGCTATTAAAAAATGCTTTTAACAAGAGAGAGATGTTAGCTATAATAGGAAGGGATCAAATGATGGATTTAATTTCAGTGTAGAAAGGAGAGTTTTCCTCAATGGTCAAGAAAAGAAAAGTAAGACATTTTAATACACAATCAATTTTGTATTGTGTATCTCATGGCTTCACAACAGTTAGGCTCCCATCAAACACATATTTTCATGTAAGAAGTTCAGAGCATGAGGTAAAAAAGATTTTTTTTCTTTCCATAGAGAAATAACAGCACCCAAATTCCCAACAACACATGCTGAATGAAAGCTTTCATGTTAATATGGATTAACTTATCTTGACTTATTTTAGCACAGAATTTGTAACTTCAATTAAACATGGAATACATATTCAATTATAAAGTATTTTAAGCTCTGAGGCTTCTAGTAGAAGTAATAAATTAATCCTGTAGAACCAAATTACACATTCCTATCTTCTATTTCAAAAGATAAAATGTATCAGAAATTCAACAGAGGATTATGAAGAATTATCAGGATATAGAGAAAATCATTCATTAACATACTCTAAATAAAAGTGAATTTTGCAGTTTCTAGATGAATAGTTACCAATTCTTAATAAAATTAATATCAATTCTTAATAAAATAACATGCATAATATCTAAAGTTCTGAATCTCTGGGAATGAAAAATGCTCTTCCTTCAAAGTAAGCTGGTTTCGAGCAATAGCCCATCCAAACCTACTAATTTTAAGAGCGAACTTTAACACAGTTGACATTCGTTTTCTACATTCAGAGAAATTGTAGACTCAAAATCATCATCTGCACCCTATTTCTGCCTTCCCCACCAAGAACTGATCCAGTAAGTTTCTGCCAAAATGACTCTTCTCAATTTTCCATTTCAGTCACACAGCTGGTTATGACTTAAGAAAGCATGGTACTGAATGTTTCATGTGCCTCCCCACACATACACACCATTCACGTGGTATCTAGTTATCAAAGCAATGTTGTAAATTCTAGCAAGTGTCAGCCAATATGTGGAAGATCAATATTATTGTAACACTAGACCAAAGGCAGAGAATTAGGGTTCTAACACTAACTGCCCCACATCTGCCTACGTGACCTGAGATAGTCTGGTTTTCTTTGACCTAGTAATTAAGTGAGTTGCTGCTGCTACATCGCTTTAGTCGTGTCCGACTCTGTGCGACCCCATAGACGGCAGCCCACCAGGCTCCCCCGTCCCTGGGATTCTCCAGGCAAGAACACTGGAGTGGGTTGCCATTTCCTTCTCCAATGCATGAAAGTGAAAAGTGAAAGTGAAGTCGCTCAGTCGTGTCCGACTCTAGCAACCCCATGGACTGCAGCCTACCAGGCTCCTCCGTCCATGGGATTTTCTAGGCAAGAGTACTGGAGTGGGGTGCCATTGCCTTCTCCGAATTAAGTGAGTAGAACTAGATTATTTCTAAATTTGCTTCCAACTGAAAATTCTGATTCTTAAGGTACCCACATTCTTTCCCAGTCCATCAGACTCAAAAATATGAGATTTAACTACATCATTTTCATCTAAGCTATCATCAAGCACCTTTTTTTGATTGGTTGGCTTTTCATCTCATTTGGACCATAGGCATGATCCATAACCTTGTTATTCATTCTCCCCATGGTACATATCCACTTCTCAACATCTTTCCTAACTATGAATATTCAGGGGTTCCCTATAGCCTATTAGAGATTCTTCATAAGAGATGACAATATGATACATTTTGAGAAATAATTTGGCTCCAATTCATCAATCAAACCTTATTCTCCAATACAGTAGAGACACTGGTTCATTTCCCTCCGGCCTTTTGTTTGCCATGGTGTCTCGTCTTGAAACTACTCCATTCCGACACCCAAAGCTAGCCAGTTATAATTCATATAAAATATATGTAAATTCCTACATATATTCAAAATTCTATATTCAAGTACTCAAGACCTGCTGCCTTCAACTAGAGAGAGGCAGCATAGCACAGTGGTTTTAAGTGCCTTTGCTGAAGTCAGATCACCTAGATCCAGCTCCTGGATCTGCCACTCGCTAATTCTGCAACTTCAAATATGTGAAACAACCTCTCTGTACTTTGGTCCATACAGTGGGGACATATTAACACCTGTGGATTGAATTGTGGTGAGGTTAACAAGTTAATATGTATAAGCACCTGGAATAGTGACAGTAGATAGTCTAAAAGTGTTGGTGACTACTATCACACCAGCCCTCTGTAGCACGCTTGGTCAGGAACATGTATTTAGGCATATATATATACATGTAAAATTGGGGTATAGTTGCCTTACAGTGTTATGTCAATTTCTTCAGCTGTACAATGAAGTGAATCAAATATATGTATGATATATCCCCTCCCTTGTGAGCCTCCCTCCCACCCCACTCCCATCCCATCCATTCAGATCATCACAGAGCACCAGACTGAGCCCCCTGCTCTATATGGTAGGTTCCCACTAGCTATCTGTTTTACACATGGCAGTGCATATATAGGCACATATATTTAAACTGTCATCTGCTGCTCATTTCTCTTTCTCTTGACTAATTATAAAGAGAAGAGGGGAAGACTTCCCTTGGTGGTCCAATGACTGAGACTCTGTGCTCCCAATGCAGTGGGCCTGGGTTTGATCTATGGTCAGGGAACTAGATTCCACATGCCACAACTAAGACCCAGTGCAGCTAAATAAATAAGTACTTTTAAAAAGAGAGAAAGAGAAGAGGAGAACAAGAGTGATGCCGTTCTCTCCATGGGCACAGAGTGCTGTTCAAACTTCCGGTATCCACAACCAGAGTGAGAACTATGAATCTATAGAGGAAAGCTATAATGATGATTAAAGGGTTGAAAAATGATGATTATAAGGAAAGACTAAAGAGCCAGAACTAGTCATCCCCAAAAGAACGTTAAAGGTTATTTAAATAAAAGCCTTTAGAATACAAAGGGCCCTTGAAAGCCCGCTGGGAATTGTTTACTGTCCATTTTCAACTTCCATTTATTTCCTCCTCCCTTTCCCTCCCCATGATTGTGTTCCTGCCATGTCTCATTCTGTTCCTTTTCCCTGGCTTACCTCAATCATGCGCCAGACACTCATATACATCATGTTCACTACTACTCTGGAAGAGGGATTTTATCAAGCTTTTTATTGAAGCTTTGATGATTAAATAGATTGCCCACTGTCACACAACTGATCCAGTAAGTAGCAGAACCAGAATTCAAATCAGACTCTGATGCTAACAGCCAAGATCAGCCCATGACACATGCCATCACTGCTATTTCCCCTTAGACTTCCTTATGCCTTATGCCCATCTCTCCTCCCAACTCTTTCTGCTTTGCACATTAATAGGCACATAAAAAATATTCATAAGAGCTTGCTGCTTCAGAGGAAAGTACCAAGAGTTTTAACTACTGCAATAATTCAAGACGTTGGGCAATCTTTTTTGAATGAGCAACATTAATACAGTAACCAGAGAAGGCAATGGCACCCCACTCCAGTACTCTTGCCTGGAAAATCCCATGGACGGAGGGGCCTAGTGGGCTGCGGTCCATGGGGTTGCTAAGAGTCGGACACGACTGAGCGACTTCACTTTCACTTTTCACTTTCATGCATTGGAGAAGGAAATGGCAACCCACTCCAGTGTTCTCGCCTGGAGAATTCCAGGGACGGGGGTGCCTGGTGGGCTTCTGTCAATGGGGTCGCACAGAGTCAGACACAACTGAAGCGACTTAGCAGCAGCAGCAATATAGTAACAGATTAGTTAACTGGTTCTCCCGTGTATGAACTAGATTAAGATTCCAAGGGGAAGGCATCTGGCTTGACAACTTGTGGAGTGATTTTTGGAACCAAAGCTTTTCTGTTCATAGAAAATCCAAGTGGTTGAAAATTCCTTAGCCAATAAAACGAAATGGCTGCAAATGTCACCAACTTATAAAACCACATTTACTCTACTAGGGGTTGATAGAGATAACTAATCTGGAAATTTAAAATCTAAGCATTTTAATCCCCTTAACACACAAGAGAAACTAACGGATAATCTGATTATGCTCACAACTCAGGCAAAGGTTAGTGGGTCTGTGAACTATAGAAGTCTCTCAGTAAATCAAATTTTTGTAAACTTTGCCCACGTTTCAAGAAAATCTATGTAACAATTACAGAAGATTACCCATCTAAAAGTATTCTATTATTTCATTTAATGACCACAAAATGAATAAGATATGGTGGAAATCTTGACACTTTTTTATGATATGTGAAATCTGCTCTGAGTCTACTAATGTCTTTAAAAGAAACAAGTAAACATCCCAATACAGGAGCTTCAGATAAAATGAAAAGCTTCCTTTATTCCATCAATGTATGCTGATTTGTTCTTTGCTCTTATGAGATTGCTGGATGGCATCACCGACTTGATGGACGTGAGTTTGAGTGAACTCCAGGAGTTGGTGATGGACAGGGAGGCCTAGCGTGCTGTGATTCATGGGGTCGCAAAGAGTTGGACATGACTGAGCGACTGAACTGAGCTGAACTTCCTTAAAACTGAAATTAAACAGACATATATAAACTCAGGAGAATCCTACCAGGCACTATAGATCTGACCCTGTTAAAAGATTTTCTTTGAGTGGAACATAAGTTTTAACCATCTTACTGTCATATAATCAATAAAGAAACTCGACGATGTCTTTTACTACTGCAACTCTCAAATATTTTTCCCTGTGCAATTATTTAAATCATATACAAAAGTATATATACATATATAAAAGAAAGTTAAATATATATATATACACAAAAGTAATATATAATCAATCCAGAAAGTTAAATATGTGTGTGTGTGTATGTATGTATATATATATATGTATATATAAAATAAATAACCAGAATTCCATCTCCAAGACTTTTAACATTTTGGTGTGCACTCTGTCCATTTTTTCTAATGTTATATATATTTTAAAAAATTAAAGTGCCTGCTTACTGTACACACTATTTTAGAATATTTTTTTCATTCAGGATTTTATTAAAATTTTCTGATATTTATATAATCTATTGTTCATTTTATAAACTCTCTTGTTTCATTTAATACAACATACAAGTAGTTGTATTTTGTATTTCTAATGCGTGCAAAAAAGTGAATAAGTTATTTGGAAACACAATTAGTTTACCAATATCAAGATACTCTAGTTTTTTATAACCACTCTATCTTGCTCTTAGATTCAAGGGTACTCTGCTTTAAGCAAACCCACATATCATAAGATGGAAAAAAACATTATATAGTCAACTAGAAGGAAAATACTTTTTAAGTAGTACAGCAGGCCAGCCTGGAGCAAGAGTACAAATGGAAGGCACATATAATATATCTAAATATTTAAAAGCTATAAACCAAACCAACAAACTGCCGAATAAAGGATGTTGTACACTTCTACCTTGATAAAAGTACTTCCAAAATCATCTGAGAGTCAGGTAGGATGAAGAACTCCCAGAACAACATGGAGGAATAGGGAGATCGGCCTGGCCTCTGTCCACAGCCTATGGCCTGCTTCTCCTTCTCCTTGCATCCCTGGCTCTGTCTTACCCCACCAGAGACTCATGCACATGCATGTGGACACTTCAGTCCTGTCTACAACTCTGCCCTCAACTGCTGTCCCTTGGCCACCCACCAGGCCTGGGAGGGTGTGCTCAGTAGCACATCAGCCTTTGAGATGGGAGGAGGGGCAAGAGGAAGAGAGCTGTGCAGGTCTTTGGAAGCCAGCTGAAGGGAGAAATGGTAGGGAATTGGGCAATCTTAGGTACCAAAAGCATAGTGTAAAAGAAGGGGGGTGCAGATTCTCACTGAGACATCCCCCAGCCCTGTGACTTTCTGCTCTGATGTACATGTGTTGCGGTGTAGGGTGTGGAGTGCAGACCCTGGATGGACCTTCTACACCACAGGGCCCAAGGGCCTCTTCTGCCTGTGACTGAGGGCAGTACCAGGGCAAGCCCACCTTTTGGAGAAGATTTTCTTTTACAAGCTTGTTTGAAGTAGATACTAAGACCCTGAAGGACAAACTCTGGCAAGAGAAGATCTAAAAGAGGGAGAATGATTAAAAGTCTGAAGGCAGAGCACATGTGATTAGATAGTAAAACCTTCTGGTTCTCATGAATCACTTGATGGTAAGGAGAATTTTTGTCCCAAAATGGAAACCCATGAAAGAGTTTGAACCTAGTTGACTTAGGGTTATAGTAGATTGACAGACAGAATGTGCCAAGAGGAAATAAGTTCTCTGGAACTTTCAAAACCCTAAAGAAATGTCTGAATTCTTGAAGACCATAAAAATAGTGGGCCTTGGGAGGGAGAATGTTAAATTGACATTATCTGACTCAATGAGGGACAGAGACATGACAGCTGACATCTTGGTAATATCTATATGAAAATCTGTAATTGAATAAAGTGTGAGTGCTTTTTCACTTTGCAAATACAGTTTATGATTATTTTTAAGTGAATGGTTTAGGGCTTTTAAATGATTATAAAATGGGTGACAAAATAAACATATTTCAAAAGATCACATGTACAAATACCAAAATCAGAGATCAACACGGCTCTGAATTCCCTTGTGCTATATACAAAATCCAAAACTCCCTCTCCCTCCCCCTGTTTAGGACACCAGAATTCTTCAGTTGAAGCTAAGGTTTTCAAATAAAGTTCAAGAAGGAGTTTTCAAGATTTAACACCAGTGTAAAAACCATCTACATTTCCATGCAATGAGCTGTCTGTGTCTAACAAGTTTTTAGGGGTACTATTTCCTTTCACAGAACAAAGCAGTAAATCAAAGTGATGAGTTAGCTCCATATAGTGAAGCAGGAAGCACAATGTACTGTTCACTCCCTTTAATATACTGAATACCTTGTGATTTTAGCCAAAACAGACCTGACTTCTCTAGCAGCAATGGCTAGGGCTTGTTCCCAATAGCTTCTGGCCCTGCAACTACAGATCCTATGAAAGAGCTCTTAAATGAAGTGTACGTGAAAGTTGCTCAGTCGTGTCTGACTCTTTGTGACCCCCGTGGACTATAAGGACTATATGAACTATAGAGTCCATGGAATTCTCTAGGCCAGAATACTGGCGTGGGTAACCGTTCCATTCTCCAGGGGATCTTTCCAACCCTGGGATCCAACCTAGGTCTCCTGCATTGCAGGCAGATTCTTTACCAAGTGAGCCACCAGGGAAACCCAAGAATACTGGAGTGGGTAGCCTATCCCTTCTCCAGTGGATCTTTCCAATCCAGGAGTTGAACTGGAGTCTCCTGCATTGCAGGCAGATTCTTTACCAGATGAGCTACCAGGGAAGCCCTGAGCTCTTAGGAAATACAACTTATTACCAAAAGGAAAAAATTCAGGAAGCACCAAACCCTTCCTAGTCAAGACTTTTCAATTCAAGTACTACTGTCAGTAGTTTTTGGTTCTGATAATTACTTTGGATCCTTTATGACCTCTGTGTATCTATATTGACCCCATTTTGCCTAAACTATTTCCCATTATGATCATTCAAATTCACTGAGCATCTGTTATGTGCCAAGGATCACTACCTAGTGTGGGAGACAGTCCAAATGCACGCTTATAAACAAAAGAGCACCAGGGTAGGAGTTCTTTCATGGTCCAATGGTTAAGAATTCACCTGCCAATGAAGGCAACACAGGTTCAATCCCTGATCCAGGAAGATCCCACATGCTGTGGGGCAACTGAGCCCATGCACCCTAAAGCTCGTGCTCTGCAACAAGAGAAGCCACTACAGTGAGAAGCCCACCCACCACAGCTAGAGAATAGCCCCTCTCGCTACAGCTAGAGAAAGTCATCTCGTAGAAATGAAGACCCAGCACAGGCAAAATAAATTAATTTTGAGAAAGAGCACCAGGGTAGAGGTAAAGTCAATTGCTACAGAAGCACAGAGGGAGGGAGGGACCAGCTGCCTGGGGTATGGTAGGGGAAGAGGTGGGAAGAGAATATTTCACTGGGTTGGAGACATAGGTGGACAGGCGTTAAAAGAATAAAATGGCACACACGAAAGCTCAGACGCCGAAAGGTACTCAACAAACTCAGAGACCAGTAAGTTGTATGGAGAGGCCAATATATTGTGTGTAAGAAGTGAGGGAATTCTCTTCAGTGGGACAATCAGCATAATGTAAAACTGGTGTAAATTAAAAAAAAATACCCTAGAATTGGAGGCATTGTGTTGTAAGGCTTCAAATTTTGAGATCAGCTTCCTGGATTCTTAGAAACTAAAGTAGAAAGTTGCTACATTTTTTAATGAAAGGTTTTTAGTAGAGTATTTTTTTTAAGTTTTACTTTGGTAGAGTTTTATTTCTATGCAACGAACAATTGACAGACCTCTGTATTTTTCTCTCTCTTCCTGGCACATAGTATTATGTATAGTTTTGAAGCAATGATGATGCTTACAACGGCTTATTTACCTTGATCTCTTAAATTATAAACACTACAAAATGTCAAAATTGTGAGAACTGATACAACTTTGCTTTAAAGGGGTACTAGACTGGAACTTGTCCTATTATATTTAAGGAAGACTTGGAGTGTTTACTGATGGTCATGATTTTAATATTTCTGAAGGCTGTTAAGGTGGCCTGGGTATGTATTGAAAGCTAAACTTTAAAAACAAATTTTTTTTTAACAAATAACTATTTTAAATAAATCCTATTTCAACACAGTGGGGGAAAAAATGAGGGGAAAGAATCGTGTAAATCTAATGGTTGAAGAAGAGGATAGAAGACAGACAGAGCCAGACTGTAAAAGGTCAGCAGAGAAATCCACAGCTCCCCCCCACCCAAGAAAGTTGTCCTCAAAGCCCACACTTGAGGGATGAAATCACTGTAATAATGAGATTCTTCTGACATCTTGCCAGTGAGACCCTTAGTAGAATTAAGAGTTTATGCTGAATTTTATTTTCTAAGGAATTGTGTTAGAACATGATTCTGTAGGCATCTCTGAGGAGCCAACAGACTGCATGCTGTTCCTAAGACCTCGAGAGGCCTGGCTTCACAGAGGAAGAAAGTTGAACACACCAAAATGTTATGAAGACCTTTGTATAACTAACCTGGGAACACAGGGACCATGTGATAACAGAGACGGAGAGGTCCAGGGCCAGGCTCCTGGGAGAGACTTCAGGAAGGGCAGTCACCTAGTAGTGTTTTTAGCATGAGGCCATGTTTGCCTGAGGGACAAATACTAATGTAAACAGTGAGAATGTGCGTGGGCACTCTTGAGAGATGCAGAGGCTCAGCCTTAAGTATGTCAGCATAAACATCCGAAAGCTGTATCCAGACTGAAAGTGAAAGTTGCTCAGTCATGTCCAACTCTTTGCAACCCCATGGACTGTACAGTCCATGGAATTCTCCAGGCCAGAATATTGGAGTGGATAGCCATTCCCTTCTCCAAGGAATCTTCCCAACCCAGGGATCGAACCCAGGTCTCCCACATTGCAGATGGATTCTTTACCAGCTGAGCCACAAGGGAAGCCAGGATTCAAAACCCCTCTTCATGCAGCCTTGGAGCATTTGGGTTCTTACACCTCCCTACTCTGTAACACACACAGCAGAACACAGATGCCACTGTGTGGTTCTACCAGCAATCTAAATATTCAAATACAAAAGTCTGAGTGTAAACCATAACTCATTGGCAACTTTCATTTTTAGAGAAAATGGTTTATTTTTACTGCCTAAGTTGAATTATAAGCTATAAAGAAACTGAAACTAAAAAAAGGTTTCTAGAGATGCTTTGTTGTTGTAGTTTATTTGCTCAGTCTTGTTTCTTCTGTGACCCCATGGACCATTGCCCACCTGGCTCTTCTATCCATGGGATTTCCCAGGCAAGAATACTGGAGTAGGTTTCCATTTCCTCCTCCAGGGGATCTTCCCAACCCAGAGATGGGACCCAAGTCTCCTACACTGGCTGGTGGATTCTTTACCATTGAGCCACCTGGGAAGCCCAGGAGAGATGCTTTAGATGGTGACAAAGGTACCTCTATTTTCCTTTGGTGGACATTTGCTTTTTGTGCCTGAGCAGCATTCACTTTCTCTTCTAGCCGATCCTTTAGGACATGTCCTACACAGCCTTGGTGGATGGTCAACAAAGGTGTCCTACCAAGGGCGTGTGGGTCCAGCTACAGTAGTCTTCTTCCCCAAAAGCAGAGTGACAGAAGAGCAAGAAATGACTGAATTTAAATTCAAGAAATGATTGAATCTAAACCATTTCTCACCCTTCCTCTCTCTCTGCTCTTCTTCTCCTCCACTTTTTCTCTAGAATCTCTTGCCACCCACCCCTTCTCTCCCCATCCCTCTGTCTCTCTCCCTCATTTTCATTGTGATAAGTTAACCAGGCTTGGTCTCTTGCTTGAAACCAAAGACTCCTAGAGAATATATTGCAGTCCACACATCTCAGTGACCTCGTGAACCTAAGGGAATGATCAGAAGGGCAACCACAAGGGAAAGAGACGAGAAACTTGGACACTAAGTTCACAGCTGTATATAAGTTCACAATGGCACCCCACTCCAGTACTCTTGCCTGGAAAATCCCATGGATGGAGGAGCCTGGTAGGCTGTAGTCCATGGGGTTGCTGAGTCGGACATGACTGAGCGACTTCACTTTCACTTTTCACTTTCATGTATTGGAGAAGGCAATGGCAACCCACTCCAGTGTTCTTGCTTGGAGAATCCCAGGGACGGGGGAGCCTGGTGGGCTGCTGTCTATGGGGTCGCACAGAGTCGGACACAACTGAAGCGGCTTAGCTTAGCTTAGAATTTCCAAGTTGTTTCAAAATGGTGTAAGAGGAGGAGGCAGGTGGTAAAGATGGGGTGTGGAATGGAAAATTCTGCAAGCATAAGCCAATAGAGGCTCTCTTGAGTGCTAATCCAGGTTCTAAGAAGCACCCTGGGCAAGGCATGCATTCAGGTGAGTGAGGGCAGCACCATGGACCAGCTGAGTCACCACTGACACAGGGTAAGGGCAGCAGCAAGAAGGTGGAGTGTATCCTCCAAGCTGGTATTATGGAATCATTCAGAGCAATATCAGAGCCCCCTGAACAACCAGCTGGAGCCAAAAAGGAAGGCATAGAGTGTGTGGCGTAGCATGTGTGGAAGCTGAGGGTCGCTTGCTCAGCCGTGGCAGGAGCCTTCCTATCGTTTCTGACTTAGTGTCCAACTAGCAATTTTTCCAGGAAATGGAAGAGTTCTGAGAGCAACGCAGGTGCCTCAGAGGCTCTTCTGAATCACAGCACTCTTCCATTCCCCTGCACTGGAAGTAGACTCAGTATACTCAGACTTTGTATACTCAAACCCACAAAGAGCAGGTTCCCCTAGTACCTCACAGTTTAGAGTCTTTGTTTATAAGGGAGAGTAACACAGCACAGAGCCCAGGACTTAAGTCCTGCCTCCTCTGCCTTATCTGTATAGTTCAGAGGAGCACAAAGCCATCTCAGAGCATTTTTCTGGGGATAAATGAGATGGTGCATATTATGCCTTTAGCACAGAGACCCACACATAGTAAGTGCTCAACAATGGGAGGGAAAGTGCCAGCAAAGAGGCTCAGTGATGCAACCAGGAGCAGCTCCAATCCCTTCATTGTCCTTTTCAAAGTCCTGTGAACATTCTGCATAAGAAAAAAGCCTGCTGCTGGGTCCTGCACTCCCGGAGACCATAAAGTCTAGCCCTAGAAGTCTCCACTGCAGGTGGAGAGGTCAGGAGGGGGTTTGGCTCTTGCTTCAAGAGGGGGGAAGGGGAGCATCTGGCAGCAAAGTCCCTTGAGGCCAAGTGGCAGCTGACTCACACAAATGGCATTTGGATCGAGGTGGAAGGAATAAGAGAGGAGCCTGCCCCTGCCTCCCGGAAATGGGCTCCTCTCTCATCATCACAGCTGCCATCTTTCATCACCCAGGCCTCCCCCAGATGTGGCAGCCAACTCACTCACTGAATCCCCTCCCACACCAGGACATGTCAAGACTTCACTGCCTGCCCAGCACTCCTCTGGTCCCGTGTATAACAGACAGAGCAACAGCAGAAGATGTGGGGATTGGAGGAGGATTAAGACCTGTTTTGTTTTGTTTTTTAATGTAGCTGAACAACAATATACATCTGACATTTAGGTAGTTTGACTATCAGGACAAGAGAAAGTACCCTTTGAGAAGACAAAGATCCACGTTCACAGAGACAAATCAAAAGTTGTAACAAATAACGGTGCAGAAAAACAAAATCCTTCCACTTGTATGGTTGCTTCCAGGGAGTCGTGGTTGGGACACTGTTGGCTCCAGCATCAGTGAATCAGTGAGACAGTGAGGTTTGTGATGGACACTGAGAATTAAATGGTTTTATGCAAAGTCACACTATAATCACAGGGGGAAAAACCCTAAACTTTTTTTGCGTATTTGCACTACATTTTTTTTTTAATACAGAAATTTCCAATTTTTTTTTCTATTTTTATGTCCAATTGTTTTTGCATCAGTAAAATCCCATTTGGAAATTGTTCTACCATCACACTGTCTCTTTGGAAATGGTCCATGGGAAATTAGTAGTGCTGAATTCTCATTTCCCTCTAAAAAGTTCCCTGGAGGAACTTAAGCTCTCATTTCCAGTGGCTTCATATCTGTACTCCAATAACAACGTTCTCATTTGATGCACAGATTTTTTTAAAGTACTATTATTCATTAGGAGTCCCAAATCCTGTGCTAAGCATTACAGGCATTGTCTAATTTTGTAGATTAGCCTCAGAGAAGTTAGAAGTTAGTTGCAGAGCACAGGAGCTCAGACTCAAATCCGTCCTAGTTCTTTGCATTCGTTACGTGACCTTGATAGAATTAGAAGAGCATGTTTCACAGTCTCAGGTTTTCTATTACTGACTCTATGTCCACAGTAACTAGCAAATATGAGGTGTTCAATAAATCTTTAGTCTTCATCACTGTTTTTACTTCTCTTGGTAACTTCTGAACTTTACCTCCTCTTAGTGTATTCCATCACAAGCTAACCAAAGGAAGCATTCAGCATCTATAATTCTCTCTCTAGAATTTGAGGAGTAAGTTTAGAGTATAAAATAGGAGTTATACAAACCATAAAATGAACTTTTTGATTGATTACTGAGAGAAGTAATTGGGATTCACATTATTATTTTGTTGTCATAGATTTCTTCACAGCTTTTCAGTATTCTCAAAGTCAAGGAGGGTAAAGGATGAAGGGAAATAGCTGGATTACTAAGGATGCAACCCTAATGGGAAGAACCAGATGGTCTCATGGACCACAAGTGAGTAGAATTCAGGTGTCAGCCATCTAGATATTGTCAGCCATCTAGATAGCCATCCATGTAGCTGTACTTTCTCATTCCAGATTCCAACACTGTCATCAGAGATTCTCCCCACATCACCTCAGCCCAAACCCCAGGGCAATCCTGTGAGGATGGAAATCTTGTTAGCCCTGTTTGACAGATGTGGTGACTAGCTTAAAGGAGTCAAGCAGTTTCCCTAAGATCACTGAGCCACAGAGTGGCAGAGCTGGGCTACAATCAGTTCCCTCTGAGCTCTTAGACTGTTAACTAATACTGTTTCCAGCAAAACCTTAGCCTGTTAAAAAAGTTACCCTTCAGGAACCTTCCTGGCTGAGATGGGCAATGACCTACAGAGACTGCGTTTCTGATCCAAATCAAACCTAGGCTGAAGGAGACAAAGGAAGAGCCAAAAACAATGATCCATTGCCTACCTTTGTGAAAGATGATGGTAATTCTAGGTCAAAGTCTAATGAACGGATGTCCGCATAGTAATTAGCACTGCAGGGCACCTCGGCTGGCAGTCTTGGCAGAGCAGCTGTGGATCGTCATAGAAACGGACTCCTCACTCCTGCAGAGGAATCCACTTGGCTGACCCAGGACAGAGCAGGCTTCTGCCAAGGACCCCCCTTTCCCCCAAGATGGAATCCTGCCCCTCCAACATCTCCCCAAAGAGCAGCAACTCACAGAGGGAAGGTCACAAGAAGATGGGGAAGCTGTGCTTCTTAGCAAAAAAAAAAAAAAAAAATTAATCCTCCATCTAGTTGCTTTGAAACTTGAACTGGCAGCTCACAGTTGCCCCCAGGGGCAGCATCTCAACTCTGCTAAGGAAAATTTAAGTAGAATCAAACTTGGTTCAATATATCCCTTTCTGTAAGATTCATCATTTATAGATAGTTGTGTCTGACTCTGTGCAACCCCATAGACAGCAGTCCACTAGGCTCCTCTGTCCCTGGGATTCTCCAGGCAAGAATACTGGAGTGGGCTGCCATTTCCTTCTCCAATATATCACATATATGATAACATATAAAACTAGTGTTAAATTTTTACTATTATTTATAGTATATGGCATTATGTTATAAATCTACCTTTTATTGGGGAAATTAGGTGAAGGAACCAAAATATAGAAAACACCTAGCATGAACTGAGCATTTTATTTAAACTGCACAGCCCTATGAGAAATTTATTATTAAATCTTCACTGTATATGAAAATAATGAGAGTCAGAGACATTAAATAATCAGACCTACATCTCAGACTGTATACAGCTGGGATTCAAAGCCAAGCCTGCCTGATTCCAAAACCTCTGCTTTTTCTACTACAAAATTTCACACACATTTGTTTTACTTTGCATATGTCTACATCTGGGATTACTCTGCAATACATAAATTACAGAAAAATTCCAAAATTCAAACTAGTTGGAACCCAATTTACTAGAATTTTGATCCTTCTTATTAGTTATCTGTTTTACATTTAATAGTAAGTGTACATCAATTACAATTTCTCAATTTGTCCCTCCCTCCCTTTCATAGGGCTTCCCAGGAGATGGTAGTGGTAAAGAAGCCAATGCAGGAATCACAAGATATGTGGGTCTGACGCCTGGGTGGGGAAGATTCCCTGGAGTAGGAAATGGCAATCCACTCCAGTATTCTTGCCTCAAAAATCCCATAGACAGAGGAGGCTGGTGGCCTATAGTCCATGGGGCCACAAAGAGTCAGGCACAACTGAGCAAATGAGCACCCTTACTCTCAGTAACCATAGGTTTGTTTTCTATATCTGTGTCTATTTCTATTTTGTAAATAAGTTCATTTGTACCATTCTTTAGATTCCATATGGCACCCCAACTCCAGTACTCTTGCTTGGAAAATCCCATGGATGGAGGAGCCTGGTGGGCTGCAGTCCATGGGGTGGCTAAGAGTCAGACACAACTGAGTGACTTCACTTTCACTTTTCACTTTCCTGCATTGGAGAAGGAAACTGCAACCCACTCCAGTGTTCTCGCCTGGAGAATCCCAGGGACGGGGGAGCCTTGTGGGCTGCCGTCTGTGGGGTCGCACAGAGTCGGACACGACTGAAGTGACTTAGCATAAGCAATATCATATATTTGTCTTTCTCTGACTTACTTTGCTCAGCATGACAATCTCTAAGCCCATTCATGTTGCTACAAATGGCATTATTTTGTTCTTTTTTATGGTTGAGTAATATTCCATTGTACATATGTACCACATCTTCTTTATCCATTCCTCTGTTGATGGACATTTGGGCTGCTTCCATGTATTGGCTATAGTAAATAGTGCTGCAATGAACATTGGGATGATGTATCTTTTCAAATTATAGTTTTCCTACCCAGGGAGATTCTAAATTATTGAAGAAAGATTCCATTAAGTTCAGAATATACTACTTAGGCAGTAGTATATTCTAATGAATTTTCCCAAGTTTTTTTGGTAGCAAGCTGAAAGAAATGTAATGGGGGGAGGCAGGAGGGCTATCTAGAAAACTACATTAGTTTCTTGATCATACAATTAGTCTACGTAACTAGATCCCTTTTAAAAGAAACCCTCATTTTCTTCCCAAATGAGGGAAGGCCCAAATTTGACCATGTGGATGAAAATATGTGCCATTGGGTGATGAAGCAAAATGACCAGGTTCAAATCCCAACTCTATCACCAGTCAGCCTCTGGACCACTAGCAAGGCTTAAATCTTTGGGCATCATATTTCCCATTAATGAACTGATGAGTTAGAATAAGATGATCTCTAAGTCTCCTTGGGCTTCCTTTGTGGCTCAGCTGGTAAAGAATCCATCTGCAATGCAGGAGACCAAGGTTCGATTCCTGGATTGGGAAGATCCCCTGGAGAAGGGAATGGCTTACCCACTCCAGTATTCTGGCCGAGAGAATTTACGGACTCTATAGTCATGGCATCCGGTCCCACCACTTCATAGGAAATAGATGGGGAAACAGTGGAAACAGTGTCAGACTTTATTTTTCTGGGCTCCAAAATCACTGCAGATAGTGACTGCAGCCATGAAATTAAAAGATGCTTACTCCTTGGAAGGAAAGTTATGACCAACCTAGACAGCATATTCAAAAGCAGAGACATTACTTTGCCAACAAAGGTTCGTCTAGTCAAGGCTATGGTTTTTCCAGTGGTCATGTATGGATGTGAGAGTTGGACTGTGAAGAAGGCTGAGTGCCGAAGAATTGATGCTTTTGAACTGTGGTGTTGGAGACGACTCTTGAGAGTCCCTTGGACTGCAAGGAGATCCAACCAGTCCATTCTGAAGGAGATCAGCCCTGGGATTTCTTTGGAAGGAATGATGCTAAAGCTGAAACTCCAATACTTTGGCCACCTCATGTGAAGAGTTGACTCATTGGAAAAGACTCTGATGCTGGGAGGGATTGGGGGCAGGAGGAGAAGGGGACTACAGAGGATGAGATGGCTGGATGGCATCACTGACTCAATGGACGTGAGTCTGAGTGAACTCCGGGAGTTGGTGATGGACAGGGAGGCCTGGTGTGCTGCGATTCATGGGGTCGCAAAGACTTAGACATGACTGAGTGACTGATCTGATCTGATCTGATAGTCCATGGAGTCACAAAGAGTTGGACATGACTGAGCAACTTTCACATTAGGACACACAAGTCTCCATCTAGGGGTATGCATTCATGCATTCGTTCATTCATTTAATAAATATTGATACTTTTATAAACAGAATGTTCCAGTGTTTGATGATCCCATCTTGACATTATTACCATCATCAGTGTTACATAATTATACTTCAAGTATCTACCTAAACTAGGCATAATGAATACAAACAAATGACTGTCCTTCACAAGGAGCTCACAAGAGGAAGCATGACATATACAACTGTAGAAGGTAGCCCAATGGTTGGTATGAGGAAGAAGCATTACAGGGATTCCCAAGAATTATTTAAATTTCTTTCATTATTTCAGTAGTTATGCTAATACAAAGATGTTGATTTATGGAGGATTCCTTAGCTTCTGCATTGGACATGGGATTGTATTTGATCTTTCCTCTGCATTTCACCCTCATTGTGGAAAAACACAGATATCCAGAAAAATAACTAAATGCAATCAAAGACAAATGGCTACATGCACACAGCAAGTCTTCATAGGAAAATATGAACAATTGCATGCTCAACAGTCAAAAATTCGCCTTCAATTTGGTATTCTAGTAAATGCCTGCTATGTGCTTCTGCTGAGAGGGCATAGAGATAGAAGAGAATAAACCCTGTCCCCTAGGACGTCACCATTCACTCAGGAAGACAAAGATGTAAACAGTTCCAATAGGTGTAATGACAGTGGTACTAACAACACGGCTTCTGGATGATCAAAAGGAGAGATTTAATGCTGCTTGAAGAATCTAGGAAGACTTCTCAGAAAAGACAGGGCTTCATCTGAGCTCTCAAGAGAGAGGACTTTGCAGAGTGTTGTGTGAACAAAAGCAAGAAGGCCTACTCTTTCAAGTCTAAGCAATCTGTGCCAAGACCCGTCTGCGCCAGAGTAAGTAAATCTATATGATTGCAGCATTAGGAGCTTGAGGGAGCTAGAGGCAGTCTAAATCCAAATCCACAGGGCTTCCACCAATACTGAGTAGCAACTAAGAGCATGAGATTGAGGGCCAGACCTCCCAAGTGTGAATCCTGGTTCTAGGCGACCTTAGGCAAGGTACTTAGCCTTCGGTTCTATTGTTAAGTATTAAATGACTTAACATGTGGAAGTGCTTAAGCTTGCCTGGCACTTAGTAAGGGCCATAGAAATGTTTGCTATTCAATATACAATGAAAAGTCCCAGGAGGAAATGAAATTAGCATGTGAGCTAAGTGGTCTACTTATAGTTATCCTTACTGTGCAGTGGCTATATTAAGGAGCTGGAAAAGGACTCTGTGGTTGTAATTGTGTTGCAAAGTTTAGAGGAATATATATTTAATCTACATACCTATTAATGACAGTCCCTCAGCCCTGGGAGCTCTCAGCTTGTTCAGATTCCAAAGGCATACCACGAAGGATGGTTCACATTCTCAGGAACTCCCAGGATTTGGAGGGGATATTTCCTTTCATTAAAACAGTCAGGGTCAGGACTCGCTTTAATATGGAATGACTGTCCTATTTCTTATTCACTCTTTCATGAGTTTTATTATAGTTTGCTTAGAAAACACTAGTGTATTGGAAAATAAAGATTAGGGTCATAGAAAAGAATGTAGAATGTCTAGCCAGACGGGCACACATGATTCTTTCAAAAGATGCCAAGGACATTTTCCTCTTAGGAGAACCAGGAGCAACAGGCTTAAGAGAGTTCTAGAGACTGTGTGTATTAATTATAAAGACTATTCTTTGTTTCTCTGTTCTACTGCTCATAGGTAACCAACCTTAAGAAGAAAAATCACTGTTATCAACAGCCAGAAAAGAGAAGGTAAAGTTAGAATTGTCTTGGCAGACTCCAAAAAATGTGATTTTTCCTTTTTTGATGGATAGTAAGTGCAGGTATTATAATTCACAAAGGTTATTTCTTTAGAAAATTCTGAATCAAAACCTCATTACTCTCATTGCATTTTCAGCAAGAATTGAATTTCTAGATTATGTAAGTTTTAAGTCTGAACTTCACTCAAAGATCTACAGGTCGCAGAAAAATAAGCAGGGTAGCATTTCTATCCCATGTGCTACACAGGAGGGTTGGAAAAGGAGGCCAAGAAGCATCACCCCCCAGGAGCTGCAGCAGGGCAGTGTGACCTAGTTGTAGATCCAGACATCTGGCATTCTAGTCCAGTTTTGCTATGATCTGGGCCACGTCATTTACTAACTTCCCTGGGCCTGGTTTTCTTTCTGTGCTGAACTGTACATTAATGCAGGAGATAATTCCAAGTAAAGTAGTCAAAAATGGTGTTTCTTTCCCTCCCTCCCTCTCTCTCTCTCTCATTGCTATTTTGCTTCATAAAGGCCCAAATTAGGAAGATGTTAGGTTTTATATACACACTTAGGAAAATGTATGCATATCTTTATTTGATGATGATGTATCATACATAATGATCATATATATCATTATTATGTTGTTGTTATTTAGTCACTAAGTTGTGTCCTACTTTTTGCAACCCCATGGATGGCAGCATGCCAGGCTTCCCCATCCATCACTGTCTCCTGTCCTGGAGCTTGCTCAAACTCATGTCCATTGAGTCGGTGATGCCATCTAACCATCTCGTCCTCTGCCATCCTCTTCTCCACCAAATAATTGATGCTTTTGAACTGTGGTGTTGGAGAGGACTCTTGAGAGTTCCTTTGACAGCAAGGAGATTAAACCAGTCCATCCTAAAGGAAATCAACCCAGAATATTTATTGGAAGGATCGATGCTGTAGCTAAAGCTCCAATACTTTGGCCATGTGATGTGAAGAGCTGACTCACTGGAAAAGACCCTGATGCTGGGAAAGACTGAGGCAGGAGGATAAGGGGATGACAGATGAGATGGTTGGATGGCATCACAGACCCAGTGGACATGAGTTTGAGCAAATTCCAGGAGATGGTGAAGGACAGGGTAGCCTGGCATGCTGCATTTCAAGGGTGCAAAGAGTTGGACATGACTTAGTGACTGAACTGAACTTAGCTGTAGCCTGCAAGACTCCTCTGTCCTTGGAGTTTGCCAGGCAAGAATACTGGAGTCAGTTGCTGTTTCCTTCTCCAGGGGATTTTCCCAACTCAGGGACTGAACCTGCATCTCCTGCGTTGGGAAGTGGATTCTTTATCACTATATAGGGGCCTCCCAGGTGATACAGTGGTAAAGAATCCACCCGCAAATGCAGGAGACACAAGAGGCACAGGTTAGATTCCAGGTCTGGAAGATCCCCTGGAGTAGAAAATGGCAACCTGCTCCAGTGTTCTTGCCAGGAAAATTCCATAAACAGAGGAGCCTGGTGGGCTACAATCCATAGGGTTACAAAGAGTTGGATGAAACTGAGTATGCACGCACATACACACACACACACACACACACACACACACACACTCACGCATGTGCACACACACCTGTATACATCATGCATAATATTTCTGTAAATTGTTAAAACTCATGCTGTCTCTATGTTATCAGTCAGTATTAGTTCAGTTGCTCAGTCATGTCTGACTATTTGTGACCCTATGGACTGCAGCACGCCAGGCTTCCCTGTCCATCACCAACTCCTGGAGCTTGCTCAAACTCATGTCCATCAAGTCGGTGACACCATCCAACCACCTCGTCCCCTGTTGTGCCCTTCTCCTTCTGCCTTCAATCTTTCCCAGCATCAGGGTGTTTTCCAATGAGTCAGTTTTTTACATCAGGTGGCCAAAGTATTAGAGTTTCAGCTATGTAATATTATTGTCTAAATGCTGCAGAATGATCAGGTGGATATTGATGGATGATAGGAACCAGCACTTTTCACTTCTTGGGTTACTTTCCCCAAAATGCCAATCATGTGCATCAAGGGAGCTTTTTTGCAACAAGTCTGCTTAGGGAGCTGTAGTATTTCTGTGTTTCCTGGGCTCTTCCTATTCCATGAGCTCCTCATCAGCAGTGGTTCTCCAACTGTACTTTTTGGACCAGCAGTGTTATCATCAGCATCACCTGAGAACTTGTTAGCAATGCAGCTTCTCAGACCTCACTCCAGATCTGCAGAGCTAGCAGCTATGGGGCCCAGAAACCTGTGTTTTCACAAGCTTCCCAGCTGATTCTTATGGATTCCAAATTTGAGACTCTCTGCAGTATAGAAACACAAAGTTGGCCATTCGGGGAATACAAGAAACTACTACAGCAGAATAGAAATCTGGTGGTATACAAATCACATGCCAAGTAGGTAATTACAGTGCCGTCTCTTAAAATGTTACTGAGATATCCTCCATTTAAAACTGATAGCTTACGGTGAATGGTGTCGGGGTCATGATCTCAGAAGAAGATTTAGCTTCAGGAACAGGGACCAGACTTGATCACTCAAGAGCTTTTATATAGCAGTTTTATTAAAGTGAAAAGAGACAGACAAAGCTTCTGACACAGACACCAGAAGGGGGATGGAGATACCCCCCTTGCTAGTGTTAGCAAGGGAACTATACACTTTTTCAACTGGTTATTAAAATAAATCAAAGATTGTCTCAAAGTTGTAAAAATTTTACCAGACCCACTCCCATAGTTTACATTTTAAGGTAACAGGTTTAGAATTTAACAATAGAAAGATCTTAACAAACTCATTCCCATGATACACATTTTAAGATAACAGGATTAGTCAGAAGGTTTTCAGGAAGGAGAAACTGTTCTCAAGCAGGATACAGTGTTGTTACATAATCCTTAATATAGCATTTAAACTGTGTTGTTTGTTGTGTAATCATCACTTCCAGGCATAAAGAAAAAGCATTTTATTTGATTAAGATTAAGGACTGTTGTCAAATAAAATGCTTAGTCAAATCTTAGTCAGGGTCAGAGTTTAATAAAACACTGCTATACAAAAGCTCTTGAGTGATCAAGTCTGGTCCCTGTTCCCGAAGCTAAATCTTCTTCGAAGATCATGACCCCTACTAAGATTTGACTAAGATTAAAGACTGTAGGACCTGGAATGTTAGGTCCATGAATCACGGCAAATTGGAAGTGGTCAAACAGGAGATGGCAAGAGTGAACGTCGACATTCTAGGAATCAGCGAACTGAAATGGACTGGAATGGGTGAATTTAACTTAGATGACCATTATATCTACTACTGCGGGCAGGAATCCCTTAGAAGAAATGGAGTAGCCATGATAGTCAACAAAAGAGTCTGAAATGCAGTACTTGGATGCAATCTCAAAAACGACAGAATGATCTCTGTTCGTTTCCAAGGCAAACCATTCAATATCACAGTAATCCAAGTCTATGACCCAACCAGTAATGCTGAAGAAGCTGAAATTGAACAGTTCTATGAAGACCTATAAGACCTTTTAGAACTAACACCCAAAAAAGATGTCCTTTTCATTATAGGGGACTGGAATGCAAAAGTAGGAAGTCAAGAAACACCTGGAGTAACAGACAAATTTGGCCTTGGAATACGGAATGAAGCAGGGCAAAGGCTGATAGAGTTTTGCCAAGAGAACACACTGGTCATAGCAAACACCCTCTTCCAACAACACAAGAGAAGACTACAAATGAACATCACTGTCACCGAAATCAGATTGATTATATTCTTTGCAGCCAAAGATGGAGAGGTTCTATACAGTCAGCAAAAACAAGACCGGGAGCTGACTATGGCTCAGATCATGAGCTCCTTATTGCCAAATTCAGACTGAAATTGAAGAAAGTAGGGAAAACCACTAGACCATTCAGGTATGACCTACATCAAATCCCTTATGATTATACAGTGGAAGTGAGAAATAGATTTAAGGGACTAGATCTGATAGAGTGCCTGATGAACTATGGACAGAGGTTCGTGACATTGTACAGGAGACAGGGATCAAGACCATTCCCATGGAAAAGAAATGCAAAAAAGCAAAATGGCTGTCTGGGGACGCCTTACAAATAGCTGTGAAAAGAAGAGAAGCGAAAAGCAAAGGAGAAAAGGAAAGATATAAGCATCTGAATGCAGAGTTCCAAAGAATAGCAAGGAGAGATAAGAAAGCCTTCTCAGCGATCAATGCAAAGAAATAGAGGAAAACAACAGAATGGGGAAGACTAGAGATCTCTTCAAGAAAATTAGAGATACCAAGGGAACATTTCATGCAAAGATGGGCTCGATAAAGGACAGAAATGGTATGGACCTAACAGAAGCAGAAGCGATTAAGAAGAGGTGGCAAGAATACACAGAAGAACTGTACAAACAAGATCTTCATGACCCAGATAATCACGATGGTGTGATCACTGACCTAGAGCCAGACATCCTGGAATGTGAAGTCAAGTGGGCCTTAGAAAGCATTACTATGAACAAAGCTAATAGAGGTGATGGAATTCCAGTTGAGCTATTCCAAATTCTGAAAGATGATGCTGTGAAAGTTGCACTCAATATGCCAGCACATTTGGAAAACTCAGCAGTGGCCACAGGACTGGAAAAAGTCAGTTTTTATTCCAATCCCAAAGAAATTGCCAAAGAATGCTCAAACTACTGCACAATGGCACTCATCTCACACGCTAGTAAAGTAATGCTCAAAATTCTCCAAGCCAGGCTTCAGCAATACGTCAACCGTGAACTTCCAGATGTTCAAGCTGGTTTTAGAAAAGGCAGAGGAACCAGAGATCAAATTGCCAACATATGCTGGACCATCGAAAAAACAAGAGAGTTCCAGAAAAATATCTATTTCTGCTTTACTGGCTATGCCAAAGCTTTTGACTGTGTGGATCACAATAAACTGTGGAAAATTCTCAAAGTGATGGGAATACCAGACCACCTGATCTGCCTCTTGAGAAACCTATATGCAGGTCAGGAAGCAACAGTTAGAACTGGACATGGAACAACAGATTGGTTCCAAATAGGAAAAGGAATACATCAACCCTGTATATTGTCACCTTGCTTATTTAACTTATATGCAGAGTACATCATGAGAAACGCTGGGCTGGAAGAAGCACAAGCTGGAATCAAGATTGCTAGGAGAAATATCAATAACCTCAGATATGCAGATGACACCACCCTTATGGCAGAAAGTGAAGAGGAACTAAAGAGCCTCTTGATGAAAATGAAAGAGGAGAGTGAAAAAGTTGGCTTCAAACTCAACATTCAGAAAACGAAGATCATGGCATCTGGTCCCATCACTTCATAGGAAATAGTTGCGAAACAGTGGAAACAGTGTCAGACTTTATTTTGGAGGGCTCCAAAATCACTGCAGATGGTGACTGCAGCCATGAAATTAAAAGACGCTTACTCCTTGGAAGGAAAGTTATGACCAGCCTAGGTAGCATATTGAACAGCAGAGATATTACTTTGCCAACAAAGGTCCGTCTAGTCAAGGACGGTTTTTCCAGTGGTCATGTATGGATGTGAGAGTTGGACTGTGAAGAAAGCTGAGTGCTGAAGAATTGATGCTTTTGAACTGTGGTGTTGGAGAGGACTCTTGAGAGTCCCTTGGACTGCAAGGAGATCCAATCAGTCCTGGGTGTTCTTTGGAAGGAATGATGCTAAAGCTGAAACTCCAGTACTTTGGCCACCTCATGTGAAGAGTTGACTCACTGGAAAAGACTCTGATGCTGGGAGAGATTGGGGGCAGGAGGGGAAGGGGACGACAGAGGCTGAGATGGCTGGATGGCATCACTGACTCGATGGACGTGAGTCTGAGTGAACTCCGGGAGTTGGTGATGGACAGGGAGGCCTGGTGTGCTGCAATTCATGGGGTCACAAAGAGTCGGACAGGACTGAGCAACTGAACTGAACTGAACTGAAGGACTGTAGATGACTTCCCTTGTGGCTCCGATGGTAAAGAGTCTGCCTAGAATGTGGGAGACCCAGGTTCAATCACTGGGTCAGGAAGATCTCCTGGAGAAGGAAATGGCAACCCACCCCAGTATTCTTGCCTAGAAAATCCCATGGACGGTAGAACCTGGTAGGCTACTATCCATGGGTCACAAAGAGTCAGACACAACTGAGCGACTTCACTTTCACTTTCAAAGACTGTAGAGGACAAAAAAAAAAGAGGTTTGTCCTTTTCTCCTCCTTGAGAGGAGGGGACTTCCCTGGTGGCTTAGATGGTAAAACATCTGCCTACAATGCAGGAGACATGGGTTTGATCCCTGGCTCAGGAAGATCCTCTGGAGAAGGAAATGGCACCCCACTCCTGTACTCTTGCCTGGAAAATCCCACGGACAGAGGAGCCTGGTAGTCTACCATCCATGGGGTTGCAAAGAGTCGGACATGACTGAACAACTTCACTTTCCTCCTTCAGAATTCCAGATCCCTATGTCCTTGAGAGCCCTAGACCCCTTTCTCCTTCTTGGGGACCCTGGACTTGTTATCATCCTGCCTAGGAATTGACTCTCTCAAAACCAAAATGTTAATATGACTTTATTCAGTCTTATGTCATTTCTTATATCCAGAAACATATATTGAGCCATTTCATATCCCGAGCGCTGGAGAATTCAGATGAAAAAGAATTAGTTCCTGTACTTATCAACTCATACTCCACTAATAATCCAAGAGAGAGCAGAATTTACATGATGACTATTTATCAAACAGTACTGGGAAAGATCAATGTTCATTCAGCGCTCAGCTTTCTTTATGGTCTGCCGGGGTCCAGCCCCGGCTGATCCAGGGTATTCGAAGCGGGGACGGCGTCGGCGAGGGTCAAGATACAATAGCTTCAATTAGACATTAATTAAAGATATAAAGAGTAATAGAAAGAGGATAGCTCAGTAGGAAAATTCAGTGGAGAAAAGAGGCTGAGTAGCTTGGTTTACGCGGGAGACCAATAAAACTTCAAGACAAGAAGCTTGCACCACTTACGTAGGCCGCAGGCGTCCTTCCGTTCTCCCGAAGGAGAGGAGGCACTGAGGCCTCCCCGGTAGGATCTTAGAAGCCCAGGCATAATTAGTAAGCATGGCGGGTTCTGCGCTCCAGATGGAGACTCAGCCAGAGAGAGAGAGAGAGAGAGAAACATGGGGAGACCAGTATTTCGAGGAACTGATTCCAATTCTTTATTTTCCAGAGTCTGTTTTTATACACTGAGATGTTATACAAAAGTCACGCGGGGACAGCAGTCCTGACTTTTATTAAAGTCAGGTGCTTCACACAAATGTATACAGAGGTCTTAGGGGTGTTACATCATCTTCTGGCCGGGGGGGGCCTGCTGACAATTTATGACCTTCTCCTTGTGACAGTGGTCAGTCAACCAGAACACTTTTTTCTCCAAGGGTGATTATTCTTAAAACAGAGGCCACCCAAATAAAGTTACATTCCTATAGGGTGAGGGTGTAGTGGGTTTTAGTTAAGGAAAGAATTTACTTAGCCTAAGGTCTAACGTGATTTATATCAAAGGTTAATACTTATTTCTTCTATATATTCATTAATGTGTGTAAGGGCAGGGGATGTGGAGACTTAGCAACAAACATTGGTTCAACAAATGAAAAACCCTTCACCAATACAATTTCTAATCAGCCCATTATACTTATACTAATAGTTTTCTAACTTTTCTAAGGAACCTGTTTTTAGAAGGTTTAAAGCATCTCATGCCTCTCACGGTTGGGAGGCTGTGAGCAATCACATGCGGCCAGACAAGCCTGTCAGGCAGGCCAGAGAACCTTCAGAGGAGTTTGTACGTTAAAACACTCTTGTCACGCCCAGGAGTTTTTATTAACTGGAGCTCTAGGTTAACTCTTTCTCCGAAAGAGGTGGTGGGGGACAGCCCCCCGTAAAGTCAGAGGTGTAGGTGGGAGCACAAAGTAGTAAAGCAGGCTCTGGTTATGGGGGTAGATGCTCGAGAATTTCCAGGGGGACTCCTGGGGCTCGATTCCGCCTTTGCGTATGTCAAGCCTCCTTCCTCATGACCTTTGCCACGGGCGGAGTACCTCACTCTGGCCCCTAACAATGGTCCAGTTCTTACATTCAAACATAGCTACTGGAAAAACCATAGCTTTGACTCCATGGACCTTTGTCAGCAAAGTGATGTCTCTGCTTTTTAGTACACAGTCAATATTTGTCATAGCTTTCCTTCCAAGGAGCAAGTGTCTTTTAATTTCATGGCTGCAGTCAACATCAGCAGTGATTTTGGAGCCCAAGAAAATAAAATCTGTCACTGTTTCCACTTTTTCCCCTTCCACTTGATGTGAGGCCATGGGATTGGATGCTATGATCTTAGTTTTTTGAACCTTGAGTTTTAAGCCAGCTTTTTCACACTCCTCTTTCACCTTCATCAAGAGGCTCATTAGTTCCTCTTCACTTTCTGCCATTTAAGTGGTGTCACCGGCATATATGTGGTTTATTGATATTTCTCCCGGCAATCTTGATTCCAGCCTGTGAGTCATCCAGCTTGACATTTCACATGATGTACTCTGCATGTAAGTTAAATAAGCAGGGTGACAATATACAGCCTTGAGGCACTCCTTTCTGGATTTGGAACCAGTCTGTTATTCTGTGTCCAGTTCTAACTGTTGCTTCTTGACCCGCATACAGATTTCTCAGGAGACAGGTCAGGTCATCTGGTATTCCCATCTCTTGAAGAATTTCTCACAGTTTGCTGTGATCCACACAGCCAAAGGCTTCAGCATAGTCAACAAACAGACGTAGATGTTTTTCTGGAACTCTCTTGCTTTTTCGATGATCCAAAGGATGTTGGCAATTTGATCTCTGGTTCCTCTGCCTTTTCTAAATCCAGCTTGAACATCTGGAATTTCGTGGTTCATGTACGGTAGAAGCCTGGCTTGGAGAATTTTGAGCATTACTTTGCTAGCACGTGAGATGACTGCAATTGTGCAGTAGTTTGAGCCTTCTTTGCCATTGCCTTTCTTTGGGTTTGGAATGAAAACTGACCTTTTCCAGTCCTGTGGCCCTGCCGAGTTTTCCAAATTTTCTGGCACATTATGTACCTAATACCAATTTGGCCTAATATTGGACAGACTCATTTTGATCCTTTGGTTAAATTCATATCCAGCTTATATCTCCATTGCAAATAAATGTACATTCTTCCCATTGCAATTTTTAAGTGCAGGATTATGTTTTCAAACACTATATTCTGTTCTCCAGAAGTAATTTATCTAGTAGTTTCACTATCCATTAATGACGCTTGTTTGAAGAATTTAGTATATTTTTGGCCACAAAATGGAGATTTTCCTAATTCTGTAATTTCTTCTAAAATCTTTCTCTGTCATTCTTGCACAAAAACACAGCTTTTTCTTTCTACTTCTTACATACTCTGAAGCGTTGGTATGGAATATTGATTTTTGTTTGTTTGGTTTTGGTGTTTTTGCTTGGGGCGAGGGGGTCACACCACACAGCTTGCAGGATCTTTGTTCCCTGACCAGATATCGAACTCAGGCTCCCTGCAGTGGAAGCACAGAGTCCTAACCACTGGACCTCTGGGGAATTGATTCTTTTTAAAAAGTCAGTATACTGTAATTTAGTTCCATGATTAACTTTTACTGTGCAATTTCCAAATTGGGCTTCCTGAAGGGACCCCAAGGCAGTCCCTTATCCTTTAGCCACGTCCTCATAATTCTCTGAGCCCTTCCTTGCATGTCGACACAATAACTTATCCTAGGAGCACATTTTCATGCCCCACATCTGGAACCAGCTGTGTCTCCAAGGAATTTTGGCTCTCTTTAATAGGCCATGGTCTTCATAAGTCAACATGTAAGAGCCCTGACCATGAGGCTCTGGAGTTAAGCTCTAAGACTGTACTTTATGACTAGAATGAAGTATAATATCCTCCAGTAGCTGAGGTATACGAATGAAGCTTTGGAAATACAGAGGGGGATGTGGCACGAAGAAAAGAGGTTGGGCACGTTTGCCCTGTTCATCCACCTTTACTGTTATTCCCACGCTGACCCCAGAATTATTTCACTGTAGAAACAACATCTTTCTTATCTGGGCCCCAAGAGTTTCAGTTTTTTATTTCACCCCAGTCACACAAATATCTGGAAAAACACCTTTTCTGGAGCCTTCAGAGAGGTCAGAAGCCATTCTTCTCTCCCTCCTTCCACTCTTGTTTCTTCTTTTATACTGATTCACTCATTCTTGACTTCCTTGTCTTCTTTAACCATGTAAAGTATGTTTCCTAAATAATAGTCTCTCCCTGGAGCTTTAAACTTTATTTTTGCCATGCCCCTGGGCATGTGGGATCTTAGTTCCCTGACCAGGGATGGAACCTGTGCCCTCTGCAAGGAGAAGCACAGAGTCTTAACTATTGGACTGCCAGGGAAGATTCTAACTCTTGCCCTCCTTGTAATATACCTCTCCAAACCTCAGTGTCTTAACACAAGGCTTAGTACAAAATACTAGCTCACTTAAAACCCAATTTTATATCACATGATATCACTTATATGTGGAAACTAAAACAATGATACAAATGACTGTATTTACAAAACAGAAATGGACTCAGACAAAAAACAATCTTGTGGAAACCAAAAGGGAGGAGCAGGGAGAGATAAATTAGGAATTTGGGATTAATGGCTACACCTCACTATAAATAAAACAAACAACAAGGCTCTACTGTATAACACTGGGAACTCTGTTCAACATTCTGTAATAACCTAAATGGGAAAAGAAATCGAGAAAGAGCTGATTTTATTTTACATTTTTTTTACATTATATTTTACATTTATCCATGTACATGTATAACTGAATCACTTTGCTACACATCTGAAACTAACACAACATTGTTAATCAACTATACTTTAATTTTTTTTAATCAATTTTGTATTTTAATTACCCTGTCTCATGTGGAGGTCCTTCTTAACCGCATATATTTTAGGACAATTTTTATTACCCTGGGTAAGTTTAAATTTGTATTGTGAGGGAGAGAGGAGAAAATACGCACCTTAGAGTTAACACCAAGCCAGGTTTCCTTAAAAGGCAGCAAAAGCAAGCTAGCTGAATGCTCACCTGGGCTGTAGCAACTCAAAATACAAAGCTTGGGTGGGTTTGAACATTTCTAGTTGGAGCGTCTTCCCAGAACATCCTTCATTCTGTACTGTGTTATGTTTCTTTATTACTATTACTGCTGCTGCTGTTCTCAGTAATGAAATTAATAATAACATTTTGGCCTCTTCAGCCATCTCAAATTTCTGTCCATTTTAGCCCACAGGAGAGACAGCCAGCCTGCAGAACACTGCCGTTGAATAGTAAGTGATCTTTCAGCAGCACAAAGGAAAGAATCAAGAGACTGTTTAAAACCATTCCCTTAGATCTTTTCCAGACAGGAATTAATAAAGCATCCCTGTTTGGGATCACAAACTGACCTGGAAAATAGACCCACAACTGCAAACCCATGTCCTCCCCTGGATACTCCAGACCAGATCTCTGTCTGCTGACAAACCAACAGCTACGCTAACCCATTGCTCACGCTGAACCTGTTTTTTTGCTGTTGTTTGACCATGAGCCAAGCAAAACGAACATTCATGTGGTGCATTTGGCAGCTGCCCCACTCCAGAATGCACTTTTCCACAGCCCGGGAGAGGCTTTGAAGCTGGCCTCCCCTCTGCTTTGGCCCAAGCTGGGGAATCACCCTGGGAGGAGCAGAGATCAGCCAGCACTGAGTCACACTGCCCTTCAGGTCAGGCGACATTCAGGAAGGGCCTGGCCTATTGGCCTCATGACTAAGCAGAATGACTTGGCCAATTCCTTGGGCTTCAGAAGAGGTTAGACATCACGCAAGAGCCTTTTTACTGCGAATCTAGGGTAAAGAGCTTAGCCATTTACACTCATACTTTGACATAAGAACATCCGTCCTTTTGCCTGCGTGTCTTGAGTTGGAAGAGTACCCCGGTGTAAGGCTTTAGAAATGTTTTGCAAACTCACACTCAGTTTACCAATAATTAATTACAGGATATAAACTCATATATGACAAGGATTCAATACAAAGAGCGCAAGAGTGAGTGCACAGATTAAAAAAACAAATGAACTTAGAACACCAAAGGAGAGAATGGAATAAATGAATGAAGACTGAATGGATCCCAGGAAATCCAGGTTTTAGTCCCTGCTCTGTTCCTTCATGGCCTCTCATTTAACCACTTGGACATTCTGTTCCTTCATGGCCTCTCATTTAACCACTTGGACATCAGAGCCCCATCTAGAAAATGCCTCAGGGAGATGATTCTTGGTATCTCATCCAGTTATAAAGGGTTTATTTTTAAACTGTGTGCACACACAGGTTAATAAAAAAAAATTCAAACCAGTTTATAGTTCGCAGCTATCAGTAATATTCAAACAGCTTCTCCATGAGCCAGAATCCAAGAGCATCCCAAAGTTGAATTACACCACATGATTAACAAATTGTGATCATTTGAATTTTGAGTGTCACAGGGTCAAGCAACTCAATCTCTGTGACGCATATCATCACCTATTATATTCAATATACATCACCTATAATATTCACCTATAAATATTCTAGACATATTTACTCCCAAACTATTTAGAAAACAGCAAAAAAATGTGTATTACTCACCCCAGGCTTATACTGCTATTCTCAGATGGACATAGATGAGCTCTTTAAAACTGTTCCCAATGTAAAGATGATAACCTGGAGGAAATAATGAGTTTGAGTCATTTTAGTTAACTAAGCATCTTCCAATTAATGAACAATTAAAGGAGTGCCAAAGTTCACATGAATTCTTGAGACCTCCCTGACAGTCCAGTGGCTAAGACTCTGTGCTCCCAATGCAGGGGGCCAGGTTTGATCCCTGGTCAGGGAACTAAATCCCACGTACCTCAGTCCGCATGCCACGACTAAAAACTCCACATGCTGCAACGAAGATCAAAGACCCTGTGTACCACAACTAAGACCCAGTACAGCCAAATAAATAAGTATTTTTTAAAAAACAATTCTTAAGGTTAATCAGATATGAAGCCTTATTATTGCTATCATAATTTAAAATATGACATACTCACTACTTCTGGCTAGTCTTTTTTCTTTACTATTGCACTCTGCTAATTTAAATCATGCTGCGAGTTGGCATTTCAAGAAGTTGAGGATAAAACCATCTTCAGCATACCAAAAATGATCACCAGTGTGTAAAATAGACCTGGTGCTCTCCCACATCTCCAAGTGATGTTTCCCTCTTCCAAGCTGCCCTGTGTGCTGTGTGCTTAATTGCACAGTCTTTGCGACCCTTTGCGACCCTATGGACTGTAGCCTGCCAGATTGCTCTCAATGGGATTCTTTAGACAAAAATACTAGAGTGGGTTGCCATGCCCTACTCCAGGCGATCTGCCCAACCCAGGGATAGAACTCAGGTCTCCCACATAGCAGGTAGATTCTTTAGCCTTTGAGCCACCAGGGGAGCCCTCTAAGCTGCCCTACATGTAATTAAACTACAAATGCAAAAGGGCCACCTACATCAAATGCACACCTTTCTTGGAACATGTTGTGCCAATGAGAATTAAAGCAGTTATTAGGCGATTAAGAAATAGTCTTCAGGATCAAATGCCCCCAGTATATTATTGTAATAAGAATGATATTTTAGCAAACATGAAGCTGATAATTTTACCTCCCCCAATATGTTTCGCTTCATCCACTTTTGAATCAAGAGATAAAAGACCCATGGTGGAATAAGAAGGCGTGCTAAAGGAATTTAGATGCCCTCGCTGCCCAAGCAAGGCCATAGTCCTTTCAGAAGATGTTTTAAATTCCTCTAAGATATTAAGATTAGGACTTCCCTGGTGGCTCAGATGGTAAAGCGTCTGCCTACAATGTGGGAGACCTGGGTTCAATCCCTGAGTCAGGATTCTCCCCTGGAGAAGGAAATGGCAACTCACTCCACTACTCTTGCCTGGAAAATCCCATGGACAGAGGAGCTTGGTAGACTACAGTCCATGGGGTCACAAAGAGTTGGACATGACTGAGCGACTTCACTTTCACTTTCTTTCACTTTTCAAGATATTAAGAACCAAACCTGGAAGATCTACATCATAGAATTTCATCAATCACATACAGGATCCTTCTCCCCCAAAGTTTAGCCACAAAGCTGCAGGTGGACCAAAGGAGGCCATGAAATAGAAGAAAAAGAGGAAGCCCTTCCGCTCTCATGATTGGGGGATGGTGGCTGCATGACAGAAGGCAATTAGAGACCTGGACAATATAGAAAAAATAATAAGGCATATGTTCTTTGATTTAGTCTAAGTTAAAATTAAAAGACTGCAGATAAAAGTGACATTTAATGAGAAAACATAGGAGAAAAGAACCCTTTTGTCATTTGCATTTTAACTTCTCAAGGTAGTGTGTATTCTCAGAATTTAACAAATAGAATACTAAGCAATACTTGCATCCGTGGCTTCAGGATCAGAGGAACAAGGAGCCCATTAAAGAGACTTGGCAGGTGAGGAAACAATGTGAATTTGAACAAAATCCATCACCTGTTTTGTTTGTGGAACAGCAAGAGGCCTTTGGTTTACTCCTTCAGGAATGAACCTTCTATTGTAAAACAAACAATAACCACAAAATTTGTAAAGCATATTGAATATAGATGTAACATTATAGGAAACAGAAGTTGTTCATTTAAACTGTAAATATTATCGTGAACTTGTGTCAACTGACATACCATTATGTAAATTGTATAGATTCTTTTGTAAATGAGAGAGCTCCAGACTCCCTAGTCTAACTTTTCCTTTGCAGATTGAATGAATAAATGTTGCCTCTAAACGTTTCTAGTTTTAATACAATGTGAAACAATGTTCTCCTACAATGGTCTGTTTGTAGAATGAACCACCTAGGCTGGAGGCCAGATGGAGGATATGGAAGAAATTCAAAGGTTAACTTCGCAGGTGACTCAAAGGTAAAGAATCTGCCTGCCAATGCAGGAGATGTGAGTTTGATCCGTGGGGTCAGGAAGATCCCCTGGATGAAGAAATGACGACCCACTCCAGGACTCTTGCCTGGAGAATCTCATGGGCAGAGCAACCTGTTAAGTCCATGGGGTGACAAAGAGTTGGACATGACTGAGCACGCACACACATGCACAGATGTGGACCTCCAGAGCTGGGGTGAAGTCAATCAGCTCGAACCAAGTATGGATCCTGACAGAGGAGATCAGGAGTAACTATGAATTCACTGACCTCAGACATCTGCGTCAGATGGCTGAAGAGGGCCAAGTCAGTCTAACTCTAGGACACCCCAGCTACTCTCTCTGCTACCATAAGTTTACATAAACCACCCCATACGTGCAAATGTACCCAAATGCCATCTATCTTGTACTTGGGGCTTCCCTGATGGCTCAGCGGTAAAGGATCTTGTACTTAACCCATCTTCAAAGTGGATGTAGAAATGGAAGTATGACTGAGTATGCAATTATTGCATAGCAAAAAAACAAAAATTACCTAAAGAGCTGCTTACATTATTAGTTCAGGATAAATGTAAAGCCATCAACGACCATTTTCCCCCTGCTCTGCAGTGAGTGGGGGTCACCAGGAAGACTAGATTAGTCATAGATAAAAGAAAGAAAAAACGATCACTTTGCAGTAGTACAGGAGACTGCAGAGGATGAAATGGTTAGATGGCATCACCGACTCAATGGACATAAATCTGAGCAAACTCCAGGAGATAATGAAGGACAGGGGAGCCTGGGATGCTGCAATCCATGGGGTCGCAAAGTCGGACATGACCTAGCAACTGAACAATAAGTATAGTGAGTGAATTTGCATCTTTGCTAAACTGCCTATGAAATTAGAGTGACAATGATGACTCTGATCTAAGGGGCGCCTGGGAAGCTTTTTCCCGCATAGTCCACCTTTCTATACTTTTTACAGGGGAAATCAGCTTTTCCTTATCCTGGCCCAAAACTCCAAACTTCTCAGTAGGTAACAAAGGTAAATGTATTAAGTACAGATGGTATTGAAAATGAAGCTTGGGGGTGAGAATAAGCTCATTAGTTAATCTGAAATTAATTCAGAACTGTTATCCTTCTAGCTTCTGTGAACCATGCCCTAGACTAGAGCAATAAGTTTTAAGGAAAGTAATGACTAAACATCATTGAGCACCTAATAGGCACCAAATGCTGTTCCATAGAACTTTCTGTGATCTGCATTGACAATTATGGTAGTCACTAGCTATGGCTTTAGACCATTTGAAATGTAGCTAGAGTGACAGAGAAAATAAATTTCAATTCTCACTAAATAGCACAAGTGGTCAGAGTCTAGTGCTATTGTATTGGACTATGAAGGTTCATATAAATGTTAAAATATTTGAGGCTGTAAGCTAGAAAGAGATACAGGGCATGGGAAATATATTAACTTCAATCTCTGGTATTTGAAAAGCAAAGCAAAGATTACATGTAAATAAAAAATGATGTCCACTTTCCAATTTGCATAAAGCTAGCTCTGCACTGAAGTATTGGGTTGACCAAAAAGCTTGTTTGGGTTTTTCCATGCCATCTACCACCAACAAACAAATATCTAGGGAAATTATATGTATTACATTTCTGTTCCTGAAATTGCTTATAAAATGCTTGGAGGCTGTAAAATACTGCAATGCTTTTGCTTCTGAATTCCAAAAATTTCCTCCCTCTTCTTACTCCATTCCACTTCTTCACCATCATGGGCTTATTTTTTTTTTATTGTTCCTTTGCTTTTATTTCCCAGAAACAAGATGGTGAGAAATAACATAAGAAAAGCTAAGCATATACATTTTACTATGTAGCTTCGTGCAACTCAGACAATGAAGAGGCATTTTGAATATCATCAGCCACAATGCTTTGCTATCCTAGAGATTATAACTTACAGTCTTAGTGAGTCTGAAAGTTTACAATTTAGGTTTGGATTTGATAAGGAAAAAAGGCACACGAGAATGTTAGCAACATGCTTGATAGGCTAGAATAGGAGGAGGGAAATACTCAACAATAGAGCTAGCATATTTCATCCCTATATATTTAAGTTGAGAACCAAAAATTACAGTAAAAAGGTAGAATAGGAATAAGTACATTTTAGAAACAACAATGCATATGCTCCCCAGTATATGCTGACTAATTAAAACAGTCAGAAGAACTCCATTGATCAGCAAGAGGAATTAGAAAAACAAATACATGTAAAACAACTGCTCCGTCCGTCAATTTGGAACCCAGTTGGGTGATGGCCTCAATTAGATAGAAGCACTGTAATTTGGTGCTTGATGTTTACTCCATCTGTCAGGTTCTTGGAAAGTTTTGTTAAGGGTAGATGGAGCAATTATTCTAAATGATAGCACAAAAAGGCATCTGGAATACATTTCTCAGTGTCTGGAGAGCTTGGCTCAGCACAGATTACAGTGTTATAAATAGGATCATCAGCATGTCCTTGACAAGAATATATCAAGAATCTTCACAAAGCTGGGGAGTTTTCATTGTCTTATGCAATACAGTTTCCAGCTCTGTCTACAAGTTGGGGGTACTCCACACTGGAGGCAATTGCAACTCACCCAGGCACCCACACTCAGCACCCATTCTCAGTACTCATAACACACATGTACTAAGTCGTTTCAGTCACGTCCAACTCTTTGCAACCCTATGGACTGTAGCCTGCCAAGCTCCTCTGTCCATGGGATTTACCAGGTAAGAATATTGGACTAGGTTACCATGCCCTTCTCCAGGGGATCTTCCCGACCTAGGGATCGGACCCACATCTTTTATTCAAATCTCTGGTGAAATGATTTGTGGGCTTCCCTGGTGGCTCAGCTAGTAAAGAATCTGCCTGCAATGCGGGAGACCTGGGTTCAATCCTGGGATGGGAAGATCCCCTGGAGGAGGGAAAGGCTACCCACTCCATTATTCTGGTCTGGAGAAGCCCATGGACTGTATAGTCCATGTGGTCACAGAGAATCAGACACAACTGAGCGACTTTCACCTCATTTCACTTAAATGGTTCATTTGGTGCCAAACTTAATGAATTTTGAAGACTGAGATGTGGGGAAAATACACACACACACACACACACCATACACACAGTAACATTTTACAAAGGAACTCTAGTAGCTAATTCTTTAGCTATAAGGCTCATAACATCACCTTATTCTGAATGTGTTCATGCTGCCCTAAAGTTCAAGAATAATCAAAGTAAAGGTTTATTTTAAATTCTTTTCAAAAAATGTAAAAGTCCAAAGTACTTACTAGAGACCTATCTATTTGATACTCAATTCAAAAAGTATAAGCAGGGACTTGATAAAAGAGGGGTGGAAGACACTGAGGGAACCTAACCTCCTCATCTGTGATTTCTAATAGTGTGTATGTTCAGTTCCATTTACTTTGATAAATAACGCATGCTGCCACCCTAGACACACAAATGCAGCCAATGGCAGAATTGATAAATACATTTTAAAAGATAAATCTTTGGAGAAAAAGTTAATAAAAAACCTCTGGATAATTTAAGAGAACTTTTGAAAACGGACTTAACAGCAAATTTTAAAGATATTTTAAAAGAAATAACAAGTAAAGATTACCCAAAATGGTATACTAAAACTTTTGGAAACCTTAATGAAATTAATGATTTCCTGGAAAAATTGAAATCAAAATAGACACAAACGTGTTAATCCAATGAATAGACTCAAGAAGTTCTTGATTCTTAGTCAATAATCAAGAAATAAAGAGAAAGTTTCCGAGATTTATCTTTCAAATACCTTCTATGCACAAGGATTATATCAATGAGTTCAAAACTGTGATTACATTTAGTAGCTCCATTTTTTAGGCCTTTACTATCTGCTTGAGATTGCACTAAGTGACTTACGTGCCTTGTCTCTTTAATCATCACAATAACCTTATGATAGGAATTGTGTTTTCCAAGTTTTGTCAAAAAAATTAGAAATTGAGGCTTAGACTCAGTTTATAAAACTAGTATATGTCTGATCCAGTGGGCAAACACAAGGTACAGAAACTGTCTTAATACATAAAATATTCCTTAACATGAAAACATGAAAAGCTTCAAAATAACTGGATGAAGCAAAAAACAAACAAACAAAAAACACAAAAACCTGAAAAGAACAGTATGAGAAAGGAAATCACAGAGAAGTCTCACTCATGATTGTAAGTGTATGGCTCTTATACAAAGTACTAAAAAGCTGAACTCTAGTGTATTTTTCCAACTTTATTGATGTATAATTGACAAATAAAACTTGTATATGTTTATAGTGTACAATATAATGTTTTGATATATGTATACATTGAAATGATTACAATAAAGCTAACAAATCCATCATCTCAAATAGTTATCTCAGTGTGTGTGTATGTGTGTGTGTGTTTATAAGTGTGTGAATGTGGGTTGAGGACATTTAAGGCCTACCCAGCAAATTTCAAGTATATAACATGGAATTATTAACTATAGTCATTATGCAGTACATTAGATCTCCAGAACTTACTCATCTTGCATAACTGAAACTTCCATTTCTCCCACCCTCCAGCCCCTGGTAATCACTTATTGTACTTGCTACTTCTAAAAGTTTGACTCTTTTAGTTTCTAAATATAAGTGAAATCATGCAATGTTTATCTTTCTGTGCCTGGCTTGTATCACTTAGCATGTCCTTTGAATTCATCCGTGTTGTCACAAATGACAGGGTTTATTTTTCATTGCTGAATAATATTCCATTATAAGTATACACATTTTCTTTATCTGTGCATCAGACCTTGTACACTTAAATTATATCTGGCTATTGTAATTAATGCTATAATATCTCCCTGAGATGCTGATATCACTTTCTTCAGATATGTACCCAGACATGGTATTGTTAGATCATATGGTAGTTCTACTTTTGATTATTTTGAGGAAACTTGATCGTGTTTTTCATAACCAATTTACAGTCTCACCGACAAGAGTAACAAGAATCTATCTCTTCTACGTCTTTGCCAACATTTGCTATTTCCTGTAATTTTGATAATAGTCATTCACGCAGGCATGAGGTGACATTGTATGTGGTTTTGATTTGTAATTCCCTGACAACAGTGATGTTGAGCACATTTTTAATATACCCCTTGGTCATTTTTATGTTTTCCTTTGAAAAATGTCTATTCATGTCTTTTGCTAATTTTTAAGTTGTTATTTGTTTTCTTGCTATTGAGTTGAGTTCCTCATATATTTGGGATATTAATCCCTTACCAGATGTATGGACTAGAAATGATTTCTTCCATTTCATAGGTTTTTCACTCTGTTGTTTCCTTTGCTGCGAAGAACCTTTTTAGTTTGATTCAGTGTCATTTGTATATTTTTGCTTTTCTTGCCTATGCTTTTTGTGTCATATTTAAAAAATCATTGCTTGCACCAATGTTTTCTTCTATGTTTTTAAAGTTTCAGGTGTTAAAGTCTTTAATGCACTTAGATTTTATTTGTATAATGGTATGAAATAACAGCTAAATTTTATTCTTTTTTATTGAAGGATAATTGCTTTACAGAATTTTGTTGTTTTCTGTCAAACCTTAACATGAATCAGCCCCTCCCTTTTGAACCTCCCTCCCATTTCCTGCCCCATCTCACCCCTCTAGATTGATACAGAGCCCCATTCTTATGCATGTGGGTATTCAGTTTTCCCAAAACTGTTTATTAAAGAGTGTCCTTTCCCCATTGTATGTTCTTGGCATCTTTGTTGAAGACCAGCTGACCATAAATGTGTGGACTCTTTCTGGCTCTCTATTCTCTCCCAGTAGTCCATATGTTTGTTATGCCAGTACTATATTGTTTTGATGACTACTGCTTTGGTTTATAATTTGAAGTCACATAATGTACTATCTCCAGTATTTTTCTTTTTGATAATGATTGTTTTGATTATTCTGGGTTTGTGTGGGTTCATGCAAATTTTACAGTTGTTTTCCTATTTCTGTGAAAATTGCCATTGAAGTTTTGATACAGATGGTGTTGCATCTGTAGGTTACTTTGGGTAGATCACTATGGACATTTTAACAACAATTATTCTTCCAATGTCACAAACCTCCATCCATAGTTCATCAGGCACTCTATCAGATCTAGTCCCTTAAATCTATTTCTCACTTCCACTGTATAATCATAAGGGATTTGATGTAGGTCATACCTGAATGGTCTAGTGGTTTTCTCCACTCTCTTCAATTTAAGTCTGAATCTGGCAATAAGGATTTCATAATCTGAGCCACAGTCAGCTCCCAGTCTTGTTTTTGCTGACTGTATAGAGCTTCTCCATCTTTGGCTGCAAAGAATGTAATCAACCTGATTTCTGCATTGACCATCTGGTGATGTCCATGTGTAGAGACTTTTCTTGTGTTGTTAGAAGAGGATGTTTGCTATGACCAGTGTGTTCTCTTGGCAAAGCTATATTAGCCTTTGCCCTGCTTCATTCTGTACTCCAAGGCCAAATTTGCCTGTTACTCCAGGTGTTTCCTGACTTCCTACTTTTGCATTCCAGTCCCCTATAATGAAAAGGACATCTTTTTTGGGTGTTAGTTCTAAAAGGTCTTGTAGGTCTTCATAGAACTGTTCAACTTCAGCTTCTTCAGTCGGGGCATAGACTTGGATTACCGTGATACTGAATGGTTTGCCTTGGAAATGAACAGAGATCATTCTGTCGTTTTTGAGATTGCATCCAAGTACTGCATTACAGACTCTTGTTGACCATGATGGCTACTCCATTTCTTCTAAGGGATTCCTGCCCGCAGGAGTAGATATAATGGTCATCTGAGTTAAATTCACTCATTCCAGTCCATTTTAGTTCACTGATTCCTATAATGTCGATGTTCACTCTTGCCATCTCCTGTTTGACCACTTCCAATTTGCTTTGATTCATGGACCTGACATTCCAGGTTCCTATGCAATATTGCTCTTTACAGCATCGGACCTTGTCTATGACCAGTCCCATCCACAACTGGGTGTTGTTTTGCTTTGGCTCCATCCCTTCATTCTTTCTGGAGTTATTTCTCCACTGATCTCCAGTAGCATATTGGGCACCTACTGACCTGGGGAGTTCATCTTTCAGTATCCTATCATTTTGCGTTTTCATACTGTTCATGGGGTTCTCAAGGCAAGAATACTGAAGTGGTTTGCCATTCCCTTCTCCAGTGGACCACATTCTGTCAGACCTCTCCACCATGACCCATCCATCTTGGGTGGCCCCACACAGCATGGCTTAGTTTCATTAAGTTAGACAAGGCAGTGGTCCATGTGATCAGATTGGCTAGTTATCTGTGATTGTGGTTTCCGTCTGTCTGCCCTCTGATGCCCTCTCTCAGTGCCTACCATCTTACATGGGTTTCTTTTACCTTGGACGTGGGGTATCTCTTCAAGGCTGCTCCAGCAAAGCGTACTTTATTTTGGTGGGGGAGGGGGGGCTCCAAAATCACTGCAGATGGTGAGTGCAGCCATGAAGTTAAAAGACACCTACTCCTTGGAAGGAAAGTTATGACCAACCTAGATAGCATATTCAAAAGCAGAGACATTACTTTGCCAACAAAGGTTCGTCTAGTCGAGTCTATGGTTTTTCCAGTAGTCGTGTGTGGATGTGACAGTTGGACTATAAAGAAAGCTGAGCTCTGAAGAATTGATGCTTTTTAACTGTGGTGTTGGAGAAGACTCTTGAGAGTCCCTTGGACTGCATGGAGATCCAACCAGTCCATCCTAAAGGAGATCAGTCCTGGGTGTTCATTGGAAGGATTGATGTTGAATCTGAAACTCCAATATTTTGGCCACCTGATGCAAAGAGCTGACTCATTTGAAAAGACCCTGATGCTGGGAAAGATTGAGGGCAGGAGAAGGGGATGACAGAGGATGAGGTGGTTGGATGGCATCACTGACTCAACACACATGGGTTTGAATAAACTCCAGGAGTTGGTGATGGACAGGGAGGCCTGGCACACTGCAGTTCATGGGCTTGCAAAGAGTTGGACACGACTGAGTGTCTGAACTGAACTGATGCTTATAGTCCATGCATGTGGAATTCCTTTTGATTTGCTTTCTTCAGTTTGTTTCATCAGTATCTCATAGCTTTCACTGTGTAGTTATTTCACCTCCTTGATTATATTTATTACTAAGTTTTTTAGTGTTTTTGATGCTATTATGAATGGGATTGTTTTCTTAACTTCTGTTTTGGGTAGTTTATTGTTGGAGTATAAGAACCCAACTGATGTTTTTTTGTATATTGATTTTGTATCTTGTGAATTTATTGAATTTGTTTGTTGGTTCTAACAAGTTTTTTTCATAGAGTTTTTAGGTTTTTTTTCTTCAAATAGTTCATGTTATCTGCAAACAGATAATTTTAATTCTTCCTTTCTGATTTGGGTACCTTTTTTCCTTGCCTAGGTGCTTGGGCTAGGACTTCCAGTGCTATATTTAATAGAACTGGTGAGGGTGTCTTATTCCTAATCATAGAGAAAAAGCTCTCAACTTATCACCATTGACCATGATGTTGATGTTGGCTGTGGGCGTGTCACGTGCGGCCTTTCCTGACTGACTGAACTCAACTGACCATAGAACTCTGGTAAATTTGTATAGTATCATAGTCCTTTGTATTTCTGTGGTATCAGTTGTAACATTTCCTCTTTCATTTATCATTTTATTTATTTAAGGCTTCTCTTTTTTATTCTTAGTCTGGCTAAAGGCTTGTCAAATTTAAAAATGTTTTCAAAATCCAATCTCTAGGTTTGTTGATCTTTTCTAATCTTTTTAAAGTCTCTATTCTTTTCCTGCTCTGATCTTTATTATTTCCTTGCGTTTGCTAGCTTTGTGCTTAAGTTACTCTTCTTTTTCTGCTTATTTGAGGTGTAAAGTTACTTGAGATCTTTTTTTCTTAATGTAGCTGTTTATTGCTGTGTATTTCCCTCTTAGAACTGCTTTTACTGTATCCCACACGTTTTGGTATGCTCTGTTTCCATTTTCATTTGTCTCAAGATATTTTTTATTCCCCTTTTTAACTTTTTTTTTTTTTTTTTTACCAACTGGTTGTTCTGTAGTGATTTTTTCTTTAATTCTCACATTCGAAAATTTTCTAATTTTCCTCCTGTTGGCTCTTGTGGTAAAGAATCTGCCCACCAACTCAGGAGATGTAGAGACACAGGTTGAATCCCTGGGTTGTTAAGATCCCTTGGAATAGAAAATGGCAACCCATTCCAGTTTGCCTGGAGAAGTCCATTGACAGAGGAGCCTGGTGGGCTATAGTCCATGGGGCTACAAAGAGTCAGACACAACTGAGTGACTGAATACATATACATTGATTTTTTTAAGTCTCATACCATTGTGGCCATAAAAGATACTTGATATGATTTCAATCTTCATAAATTTTGTAAGACTTGTTTTGTGGCCTAACATATGCTCTATCTTGAAGAATGTTCCATGTATATATGAAAACAATATATATTCAGCTGCTATTGGATGGATGTTCTATGTATTTCTGCTACATCCATTTGGTCTATATTGGCCTTCCAGTCCACACTTTCCTTATTGATTTTTCTGTCTGGATAATCTATCCATTGTTGAAAATGAGGTATTGAATTCCTTTACTATTGTTGTCTTATTGGTTATTTCACTCTTCAGTTCCATTAATATGTGCTTTATATTTTTAGGTGCTCCAGTGTTGGGATATTGGGTGAATATATACTTATAATTTTACCTCCTCTTAATGAATTAATCCCTTTGCTATTATCTAATGACTTTGGTTGGCTCTTGTCTCTTGACTTAGTCTGATTTATCTGATATAAGTATAGGTATTCCTGCCTTTTTTTTTCCCCTTAATGCATGGTATATTTTTTGCCACCTCTCTATTTATGTGTGTCCTTAAAGCTAGTGAGTCTCTGAGGAACATATATAGGATCCTGTTTTTTTTTTTTTTTTTTTAATCCAGTCAGGTATTCTTTGTCCTTTGATTGAAAATATTGATGGGTAAACATTTAATACTGCCAATTGCTTAACTGTTTTCTGTTTTGTAGTTTCTTTGTTTCTTTCTTTCTCTCTTTCTGTCTTCCATGGTGATTTGATGAAATTTTGGCAGTGGTATGCTTTGATTGCTTTCTCCTATGTTTTGTATATCTTCTGCAGGTTTTCCTTTGTGATTACATAAACATGAGGCTTACATAAAACATCTCATAGCTATAATAGTCTATTTTAAGTTGATAACAACTTTGTATACCAAAAGGTTACACTTTTAACTTCTCCCTCAATATTTTATGTTACTGATGTCACAATTGATATCTTTTAAATATTATATGTCTGTTAACAAATTATTATGACTATAATTATTTTAAATAATTTTATCTTTTAATTTTTTACATTAGGGTTAAAAGGAATTTATGTACCACCATTAGAGTATTCTAAATTTGAGAGTACTCAAATATTAGAGTACTTTAAATTTGACAACATTCTTACCTCTACAGTGAGAATATACTTTCATATTGTTTTTGTATTGTTAGTGTCTTTTCAACTTGAAGAATTTCCTTTAGCATTTCTTATAAAGTAGTTCTCAGGGTGATAACCCTTAAATGAATGAATGTTTACCTGACAGCTAAACAAGGAATAACTATCCAAGTACAAAAACAATAAAAAAAAATAACAAAGGAAGGTGACAGATTTAACATACAAAAACTCAAAATGGCTGAGTAATATTCCATTATGTGTGTGTATGTATTCTTATATCCACTACAAAGGAATGAAATTCTTTATCCATAAAGAGATATAGTGTATACATAATCTTTATCCATAAAAGAATGATATTCTGCCATTTGAAGTAATGGGGATAGACCTAGACAATATTATGCTTATTGAAATGTCAGAGAAAGACAAAAACTGTGTAATATCACCTATATATGGAATCTCAAAAATAATACAGACAGATGTATATATAAAACAGAAACAGCCTCACAGATATAGAAAACTAGTGGTTACCAGTGGGGAGAGGGAGACAGGAGGGTTTAAGAGATACAAACTACTATGTATATAATTGTTAAGCAACAAGGATATATTGTATAGCTCAGAGAATTATAGCCATCATTTTATAATAACTTTTAATGGAATATAATCTATAAAAAATATTGAATAACTATGCTATACACCTAAACTAATGTTGTAAGTCAACTTTAATTTAAAAAATTCAAAATGTGAACAAATCGAAGATTATTATCAAATAAATGATACACACAACAAACTGAAAAAATGTGGCAAAGTAGTAGATAAAGGGAAAATATTCTTAAGCACTTCATCCAAATTGAAAATAAAAGGCAAAGAACCACTACAGAAGATGAACAAAAAAAAAAAAATAGACAATTAACAAAAGAGAAATTTTAATATGTATCAAATAAATGAAAAACAATCTCATACAGAAGTAAACATTTAAACATTAATAAGATTGTTTTAATTTATCAAATTATCAAAATAATACTAATTCTGACAAGACTACAATGAAACAAAAGCTACATACACTGCTATGTGTATAATTTATCCAAAAGCCATTTAGCAAGACCGAAGGAAGAGTCTTAAAAACATTTCTACATTTTGACCCAATAATTCTGAACCTGAATTTAAAATTCAGGAAAAACTTTATGTATATGTATTATCCACATTTACATGGATAATACATATAGAATTATTTATGACAGTGAAAAATTGGAAATAACCTAAATATCAACCACTAGAAATTAGTTAAGCCATTCATATGATGCAGCTATTAAAAATCATGTTCTGGGAAACATTTACTAAAACCAAAAAGCCTCACACTATTAAATTCATGTTCATACTATATATTTAGGTAAGGACTGAAAAAATCACCCCAATGCTCATGAGTATTTAACAAAATCAATTGAAATATTATGATAATTTTTAACAAAATGAAAAATCCTTCTGTTGTTTTTAAAATAGAATATAAAATATGGACAAATGCAAAGAAAGATGGTAAACAAATTTACAGTCTCTACCTACACACGGATCAAGCAACAATCCGAACAGCTTGGGATTCCAGGTAGCCAAGTGGACAGTTATCCATGTGAGGAACAGGTGAGGATTTTGAACCCAGGAAGTGAAATATTAAAGATAGATACAGGACCACTGCTCAAGAACCGCCTGACGCCAGAGCAAAGGGCATCTGGGCTAGTGGCTCCTAATATACTATTTCCTGTAAGGGCAAGAATTAGGGTCTGTGTGGGGCTAAGCCTGAATCTGCAGCTGTTTGAAGAATGAGAGAACCGATACTGGATAAGCCAAAAATTTTAAAGGTCTAGTCCTGCAGGTGGTTTCTGACAGATATAGAAAGCAAGCTTTAAATAAAAGGCCTGAAGTTTCTACTGAGAGAAGAGAGAGAGAATTATTGATACCAAAACAGTTCAACAAGCCTCCTAGTGCAGTCAAGTAAATCAACAGAGCTCAGGATCAGAAGGAATCAAGCCAGGAGTCCCATAAAATAAACTAACAGTCTAAACGAGACTCACAGAACTGGTTTCATGAGGTTCCAGGCTGAAGGATGGACTCTGGGCTGCTGAATGGAATATGCTGATAGTGGCTACAGAATGGCTTCTTTTTTAATTAGTAGTCTAATTTTTAATGCTGTTTTAGCACTACCTTTGAATGCCTGCAGATTCCTCAGGTCCAATTGCCTAACAGATGGGGAAAATCAGCTTATGTTTCCTGTTGAATCACCCCAAACAAGCTTCTAATAGTTTACTTTGTAATCAACCAGAAAAGAATGGTTTGCCTACATTTTGCTTAATCTTTGGAAAGAAATATGGAAAGGGAAATTTCTTTAACAACTGCTGCCTAAAGCTTTATTCACCTCTGCAGTATAGAGACTCAACTGATTTTTCTCCACCACATTTAAGTTCTTTCTATACCATAGAATTTTAAAATGCATCTTTGGCACACCACACATTCAGGAGATGAAGGAGGAGGTGCACAGCTTATTTATCCTGAGGAGGTTTTAAGAAGTTCGTGGAATTACACTTCCAGGAGTTTAATACTTGGAGCAATTGCATTCTGTTGCTCTTCTTCAAACACATCAGAGAGTTGATTTCCCTTTTACAGAACCACTTATAGCACTCCTTTCTCCCCTCTATGAATTTTTTTTTTTTTTAAGTTTCTTATGCCTAGAAAGTAAGAGGTCAATTTCCAGGAAACGGCTTGCCTTAGATGTCCAAATGCAGATAGCGCTGATGGGGAGAACAGACTTCTTGGGGTTTGATTACCCCCAGGGGACACTACACCCAGCTCCACTCCCACCATCCAGAAAATTGTTTTTAGAAGTGATTGACTTTAACCTTATTAATGATTGACTCAGAAATGTGGACTATATGGTTACACCTAATATTAAGACCTTTCTGGGCAGTGGAAAAAACTGTAATAACATAACCCTTCAAAGGTAAATTACTGCCTCACATTTACTAAAAGCTCATTGTATAAACAGAACTAGAGTGCAAGGGGCCTTAAATAGCCACACAGTCTCTTTCTGTGCCCACACCAAATTGAAACCAGGATTAAATAAATGTGGGCATTCAACATTTAATAGGGAGTTCTGCCAAGAATTGGAGTTAGACCACCTAAAAAGCCTGCCATGAAGGGAGTATTTCTTTAAATAAAAGACTCAGGTATCCATAACACCTAAAATTGGCTTCTTAGTCATCTATTAAATATCAGTAGCTCCCCGCAAATGAGTACTCATAACCAGCCAGCTGCCTACCCTCTATTGATTTACCAGCACCTGCACCAGAGCCTGAATCCTATACCCCAATTATGATCCAAGGCAACAACTCTGTCATAGCTACTGATCCAATGTAATATCCATAATGTTTCTAGAAATGTCTACAGAGGAGAGTTTCATTTTCTTCCTGATAAATGGAAACATATAGGTAACTGTAAATGTCCCAGAAGCACTGTCTTTAGGCTCAAAAAATCAAACCTTCTACTTGTTACATTAATAATTCACAATACATAATTCTGAGTTAAGAAGTATAAAGTACTAATCAAGCACATGGTGGTTTTCTCTTTCCAAGTCATTTTCCAGAAATATCAACTCATTTATTCACTCAACAAGTATTTAGTGTGCCAGGTACTATTTAGTTAGTAGCAACAAAATAGTTAACAAAAGAGACACAAATCCTAGCCCTCACAAAACTTATATTCTGAGGGGATGTGGCAGGTGTTGTTTATTCAATTGAGTGCAGTATATACCTTTTCCAAAGCTCATTTAGTACTCAAGGTACAAGTCAAACATTTTTTTAAAGTTTCATCATTAGCGTTATAAGGGACAGTGTTTGCCAGATGCTTCAACTTGGGGCCAGAATTGTGGTAACAAATGGTATGAATTTAGGTACTATTCTAAATGGGTCTTTTAACGTGGAATTTTATTTCCCAGAGTCCCTTCTGAGAAAGTGGGAGCCATTTATACCCGACCTGAAACATCAGAATTGCTAGGTCAAAAATAGGTACATTTTCAGAGCTTTAATACATATTACAAAATGTCCCTTTAGAAATTCTGAGTCAATTTACTCTTCTAGTAGCAATGTATGAGTACTCATTTCACCAACAGGTACACTCTTGTCAGTACTAGATGTTTTTTTACTGGATCTTTTTCAATGTCATAGGGAAAACAATATCATACAGTTATCATAATTTGCATATAGCATAAGTAGTTGTTGTAGATAGACTTAGCTGTTGGAATAATCAGTGAGTGAGCTCTGAAGATCTCCAATGTGATGTTTCTCTCAGCATAGCCTCGGGTTTTATAAACATTGTGTCTTTCTGAGAAACGGGGCACCTGTGATGTATTACAATATAAAGAACTCCCACACATGCCCAGCATGCAATGCCTAAGTTCCTAAACCATCAAGTCTTGCTCCATTTACAATCTGGTCCACCTTGGCAATGAAATTCATCAAGATTTATTTGGTTGCCAATGAAGGAAACTAAATTCTTTCTTATGCAAAGAAAAAGAAAAAGTACTGGCTTGACTGGGAAATCAAGAGGTAGATCTAACATGGCTGGATCCTGCTTAACAATGCCAACTCTTATTCATTTTCTGTCTCTCTCCCCCATCTCTGCCCTTTCCTCTCCTTGTCTCTGATGTTATTTATGCTCTCCCAGGCTCCTCTGCCAGTTCCCCTAGAGATACAACAAGGAATATACTGGCCTGATTTAGAACCAGTTGGTTCTTCCTGAACCAACAAATTTGCCCAGCCTAAGACATCTGCCCATCTCTGTGGGTTTTGAATAGTGGGGATAGGGTAGGGAAGAGATACACTCTGATTAACAGCTTTTCTGAGACTATGTGGAGGAGAGGAGGAGTTCACCAGAGGAAACAGAATAAAGACAGCAAAGCTGATTGGACAGACAAAAACTACAATTACAGTTACCACTGTTCACTATAGTTACCAACCTTGTCTTCACAGTATGCCCTGTCAAGTACACATACCCCAAATCATGCCACCACATTTTCCCTGGCCTCTGATCTTTGCTTTCTTTCTGGCTGGTCACACTTTTTGACCCACTCAGCTTGGGCTGTTCATGGAGGCCAACCTTCAGGGTAATGTCCCTTCCAGATCAACTGTCTCAGTTTTATGACTGAATCTTATAAATCATATACTTTTCACTCCAGTCAAAACAGCAAGCTTGAGTAAGAGACACAACCTTGATAAAGTAGCAGTTTCTCAAACTTCTAAATGTCCATTCCTCATCAAATATTCGCCAGGATTTTGAGGCAGCAATGTGGGAGAATTCCAGGTTGGGGAATATTGGGTTTGTTCAGGGCTCTGAGGGGGCTGAGTAAACTGTTTGTTTTGGAAGTGGGGGAGGAGGTAAGAGGGACGGTGAGTAGAAGGGAAGGGGGATGGAGAGAGAACACTGAAACATTAGCGTCCCTGAATGGGAGCTCAGTTGCCTCTCCTGTAGATCCACTCCAGCAGGAGCCCAGGACACTCTGCCCTCGAATTCCCAAACTGAGCATTCTCGCTGAGTTGGTTCTCTACTCTCAGTGCCACCCCAGAAATAATCTTTGTCCAGAACCCCCAACCAGCCACCTTGGTTGAGCAGGTCTTTGTAGGCAGGTTTCTGTCATCTTCATTGAAATAGACAGATTTGACTGTTCACTGAAAGTACATTTTATCATTTAGCAGAATGTTTATTACCATTTTAGAATTTACTGTATTTGCTTGCCTCCATTTCATTACTCACATGTCTATTTTCCCTCCATTATTTTTTTTAATTTATTTATTTTAATTAGAGGCTAATTACTTTACAATATTGTATTGGTTTTGCCATACATCAACATGAATCTGCCACGGGTGTACATGTGTTCCCCATCCTGAACCCCCCTCCCAACTCCCTCCCCATACCATCCCTCTGGGTCATCCCAGTGCACCAGCCCCAAGCATCGTGTATCCTGTATCTAACCTGGACTAGCGATACATTTCTTATATGATATTATACAGGTTTCAATACCATTCTCCCAAATCATCCCCCCCACTCCCACAGAGTCCAAAAGACTGTTCTATACATCTGTGTGTCTTTTGCTGTCTCACATACAGGGTTATCGTTACCATCTTTCTAAATTCCATATATATGTATTAGTATACTGTATTGGTCATTTCTCCAAAGAAGACATACAGATGGCTAACAAACACATGAAAAGATGCTCAACATCACTCATTATCAGAGAAATGCAAATCAAAACCACAATGAGGTACCATTTCACTCCAGTCAGAATGGCTGTGATCCAAAAGTCTATAAGCAATAAATGCTGGAGAGGATGTGGAGAAAAGGGAACCCTCTTACACTGTTGGTGGGAATGCAAACTAGTACAACCACTATGGAGAACAGTGTGGAGATTCCTCAAAAAACTGGAAATAGAACTGCCATACGACCCAGCAATCCCACTGCTGGGCATACACACCGAGGATCCCTCCATTATTTTTTATCCTTTTAAACGGCGAGCAAGAAAGAGACATCTTCCCATGTTAAGGCCATACTGCAAAGGAGGGAAGCTGGATGCCCCTTCTTTGGTTTCCTCATTTCTCAACAGCCACACCTTCCCCACCCATCTGATCCTTCCAGTCTCAGCAGTGGGTCAGTCAGTCACTCAACAGATGCTGTGGGAAGGTCGGGATTTCAGAAGTAAGCTCAGCTCACACCTATAGGGGACTCCCATTCTAGCTTTGACTTTAAAGATCCACCTCTGGAGAACAACAATGATCATATTATTTTTATTTTACAAATCTGGAAATTGAGATATGGAAAGGTTAAACAACTTGTCTAAATCACAAAACTAGTAGAGGACATTTAGACTTGGCTTCCCCCACCCCCATCGCCAAATATCTTGCTCTTTCTTTTCACAAAACAACACAGTCTCTTTAAAAATGCAAGTTCACTGGAGATGAGTTGCATGTGACATGGGTCAAGAGTTACAATCCATGTTTATCTCTTTCTGGGCATTCTGTCTGCATTTCTGACACTGGATGAACCTGTCTGCCTGGTTGAGTGTAGATAACTGAGACTAGATCTCAAGGCTCTTTAGGTTTGATCTAGAAGTAAAACAATCCGTAGAGATTTTCCAATATTACCCTTTAAGATACATGTTGATATGCATGAGTCAAAGAAACATTTTAAAGAAACAGTAAACTAAAAAACTTAGAAAAGGTTAATAGGAAGAGCCTTGCATTAGAAATTAACAGATATAAGTTTAATTCTGAGTTCTACCATTGACAAGGCATCTTGGGCAATTTATTTTATTACCTCTGAAGTTTTGGGTTGTGAAAAAGAGACAGAGATTTTAATTAGATTTTTCCTAATACCCTTTCCAGTTCTAAAATTCCATGAACCGGATATACACTTTATGAAATATAATTTATCTTTCATTTCTCCTTTTCTCCTCTAAGGAGAAGCTTTGGACTTTTTCTCACTTAAGGTACCTGGGATGTTGAAAAGCCCCCGAATTTAAGGAATCATTTTCTTCCACTGGACCTCTGTCAGATTCAGGCTCTCATTGTCCATGGCAAGCATCTGCAAATCCAGGCTGACCTCTATCCCTTGCTCCATCGTCACTGACACACATGGATGCTCCCACCCCAGTACCAGTTGGTCCCCTTGAAATGTCAGTTAAGCAGGGCCTCTGAATCAGGGACACGCATATCCTCCCGTAGCTAGAGATGACCACGTTGTGGAAGAAGCAAGCTCTCCACTCTGGTCCTCCTCCTTTTCCTGAGAGATTGGGAGGAGACTAGAAAAACCACCAATGAAGCCTGTGGGAATGCTGTAGGTGCCCGGCAAGTGACAATTTTTCCTTTCCTGAAAAAGGGCCTTGGTCTTTGGGTTTAGGAATCTCCCTCTGGTGCAGTCTTTCCTGATGACAGTACAATTTAATCAAAAGTTGAATGTTTTTGAACCCCTTGTTTTCATCTGATGCATGTGTGTGTGCTCAGTGGCTTCAGTCAGGTCCGACTATTTGCAACCCTATGGACTATAGCCCACACAGGCTCCTCTGTCCATGGGACTCTCCAGACAAGAATATTGGAGTGGGTTGCCATGCCCTCCTCCAAGGAATCTTCCCCACCCAAGGATCAAACCCACATCTCTTGCATTGCAGGTGGATCCTTTACCCACTGAGCCACCTGGGAAGCCCATAGTTCCCCTTAAACTAGCATTAAGGCTTCCCCAGTGGCTCAGTGGGTAAAGAATCTGCCCGCAATGCAGGAGACACAGAAGATGTGAGTTTGATCCCTGGTTTGGGAAGATTTCCTGGAGAAGGAAAAAGCACCCACTCCAGTATTCTTGCCTGGGAAATCCCAAAGAGGAGCCTGTCAGGCTACAAACCAAAAGGTCCCGAAAGAGTAGGACACAGCTGAATGACTAAGCATGAACCCACTAAAACATAATATGCAGCAGTTAAATTAACCCAGACCTAACCAATTGTATCCAAACGTGAACACACTTAGGTTCAACAAATGTAAAATCCGCTAGGAAGATATAGCCATCATTTGTAAAACAAATTCTTGACTCCCTTGGCCATCATTTGTAAAACAAATTCTTGACTCCCTTAACTTGGGTACTGATCAGAAAAATGAATGGGTTTTAAGTGTAAAAAGATTGAAGGGTAAGAGATGGTTTGCATGAGATCGTATGAGTAAGCCTTTTGAGCTCTGAATGAGACCTTGTTTGTCTCTGCCCAAATCCATTGACTTTTCATCTGGCAAATCCCTTTCATATGCCATTAGTGCTTCAAAATTTGAGCACACAGACCCTCACTTCAACATATCTAAATGCGTGGGTCCTTTCCCCATCCCCTCAGGACCCTGCCCTCAGCATAGAAAAGTGAGAGTGAGCTAATCTGGAAAACCAAGCATGATGCCAAAATTGATGCTAAGGGCTTCTCTTCTCCGGAGAGGGCAATGGCACCCCACTCCAGTACTCTTGCTTGGAAAATCCCATGGACGGAGGAGCCTGGTGGGCTGCAGTCCATGGAGTCGCTGAGGGTCAGACACGACTGAGCGACTTCACTTTCATGCACTTTCATGCACTTTCATGCACTGGAGAAGGAAATGGCAACCCACTCCAGTGTTCTTGCCTGGAGAATCCCAGGGACAGAAGAGCCTGGTGGGCTGCCGTCTATGGGGTCGCATAGAGTCGGACATGACTGAAGCGACTTAGCAGCTTAGCAGCTTCTCTTCTCATCCAGTTATTTGAGTGCACTTCAGCTTGGTCAACTCAGGCCCTTTTACATGCAGTTTCCTCTCTCTGGAACGCTTCCCCTTCCCCCAGCCTGGACACTTCAATTTAGCCTCCAGGTCTTAGATGGAAGCTTGCCTGACTCCTTAAGACTGGATCAGAACCCCTAATGCCCCAGCTTATGCCTTTTATAGCATGCATTACTCTCTGTTGACCTGCCTTTTACCTGTTAAGACCTGCAGTGTCTAAGGGAAGTTTCTCCAATGATGGAGAGCTTCTATGTCTGTAGTCTCCAAAATGGTGGCCACCAGTCATGTGTGGCTACTAGGATGCTTGAAATGTGGTTAGTAGGTCTGAATAAATAAATTTTAATTTATTTAAGTTTAATTAATTAAATGTTAATAGCCACATACAGCTAGTTGTTGCCATACCAGACTATGCAAGTCTAGACCTTGTGTCTCTTAAACACAAGGACTGTGTTTTTTTCACCTTTGAACCCTTGGTACTTAGCCAAGAGCCAGACAATAAGTAGAGGCTGGATAAATATTTGTGGAATAAATGAATTTGGAGGGAAAAACTCTATTTTTCAGACTGACAAACTTACAGAAGGTTTTTGCCAGGGGAGAAGGGTGTGGGGAAGAGACAGGGAGTTTGGGATCGACATGTACACACTGCTATATTTAAAATGGATAACCAACAAGGACCTCCTGTATAGCACCAGGAACTCTGCTCAATATGTTGTAGACTGGATGGGAGGGGACTCTGGGGGAGAATGGATATATGTATATGTATGGCTGAGCCGCTTTGCTATGTTCCTGAAACTATCACAATATTGTTAATCAGCTGTACTCCAATACAAAATAAAAAGTTTAAAGTAAAGCTCTGTTGTTTCACCAGAAGAGCTTTCACAATGGGACCTCTAGGCCAGGTAGAAAGAAAGAGATGCCTTGATTGACAAGGAGGAAGCTTTTAAAGGGCCAGATTGTCACCCAGTAACACGTCTATGCAAAAGGACAAGGGTGCTGCCTGTGCCTCTCTCTTCCTTGCTCAGTACCCTTTATCCCCCACTCAGGCATCATTAGTTTCCCAAGTCCTTAGTCTCCCAAGGCCAGTCCTTCTGGTCTACCCAAGCCCTCACAGGGACGCATCCCAGTGTCATTGAGAATAATTGGTTGCAACTGGCAGAAGCCAACTCAGGCTCACTTAGGCAAAACAAAAGCCTAGAAGGATATGGGTTAATTCACATAACTGAAGAAGAGTGGGAGACTTGGACTTCAGAACAGACAGGAACCAGAGCAGCTCTAGAATCTTCGTGCCAGGTCCTAATGAAGAGTTTCGGGGTGGGGGGCTGGAGCCCTTGTGATGATGGGATCTATTTCTTTTCATCTCTCCCAGGATTGAAATCTATGAAGGCTATATTTGATTGGCCTGGCCTTAGACAGGAAAAGGAGACAACTTGATGGACTGTTGCTGAACATAAACCGAAGAGGCACTTGTTCCCCCAAACCAAAATCAGAGTGTTCAAGCTAGAATAGATGCTGGCAGGCAAAAATGATGGATATCCATGACAACTTCCACTAGCTTCTTTGCCAGGTACTTTCTTTTCCTGTTTCATCTTCATCTCACCCCCCAACCTAGTCCACCCAAGATGACCCAAGTATCTCAATTCCTATTACTTTATGGAACTGAAAAGTTTGCCTGTCAAGTCTTTAACAAACTTGTTTTGATCTAGAACACTTATGGTTGAAAAATTAATTAATGTGCAAAAATACAAAGATTACTTTCATTTTACGAAAGGTTGTCTTTAAAACCTCTCTTTAAAATGATGTAAGAATATCAGCCACTATGGGGGGCCAGGTGGAGAAAGATTTGCAGGTAGAGGAACTTGGAGACCAGTCTTTCAAATCCATTACTTGGTCTACAAGTGGGTTTTGTCTCACTTCTCGCTCTCATCTCCTCACTCTAAGGGGGGAAATATCATCTGCAATTACATCTACAAAGATAATAGCTACAAATAGTATGTGTGTATACAATACAGCAGTTCATATATAAAAGATCCTATACTTTTATTTAAATAGTTTTAATCCATTGATGAGAGTGGTTAGTCAACTTCACCCATCACCTGGAGAGGGGCCTGAGAAGATTTAAAGGAAAATCCAAAAAGAAAGTGACCTGTGAAGGACTAAAACAACTCTGCCAGGTCCCTAATCCCTGCTTTATTGGCTGAAACACTCCATCTTTGAGGTCTGGTTCTCTCAAAGTTGAGAAACAATGCCCCAAATAAATAGTGCCTAGAGCCCAAAAATCATCCTTACAGGAACTTCCACCCAGGTCTCTGCTGAAAATTTCTACATTCCCAATAGCAAATGGTTCTCCACACCATGACCAAGGTGAAGGCTGACAATTAAGAACCCATTCAGCTTCTAGCTTCCCTATGGTAGCCCTGGAATAGAGGAGCAACAGAGGAGGCCCGCAGAAGCCGACGATAAGAACTCACCAGACCAACAGATTTGCTCACACATTCTCTAAGGATAATGTAAACCCAGCTGTTTAGTCTCCGGCTGGGTGGCCAAGCCTCTCTCTCCTGCCCACAATTGTTCCAACTGTCAATTATGGCCTGTGAGTCACCTCCGCAGAGATAAGCATTGTGCTACAGAGACAATCCCTAGGGTCATCCTGGGAATGCTTATCGTTTTTTTCTCATACCACAAATGTTCCACTTGGCTTCTTCCATCTGGCATTTCAACACCTGAAAAACTTCAGACTTGGAGTGCAATACACAGTGAGCTTCTGAGGGCTTTGAATCTCTTTGGAGGCTTCTGAATCTTGTGATGTTGCAGGGCATTCATCACAAAGACCAGTGATCGCTGTACGTTAGTCAGTGCCCTACTGTGGGTAAAGCCCTGCATTACGGTGGCCGTACAAACAGTCTGGAACCCGGCATTGTAATGTAGCAGGGAGAGATGTAGAAAGCTGATAGAATTACATAGCAAATGAGTATGAAATGAACAATAAATATCTTACATGCTATAGAAACGTAAACGGAGACAGATGTCCCTCAAGATGAGATGACTGAGGGAAGCAGAGACAGCAGACATAAGAAGGACATGACATAACTGAAAACATACCCTGGCATGGATGACCCATGAAAACATCATGCTGAGTGATGGAAGCCAGTCACAAAAGAACTAACTGTTGTATGATCTTGATTTATAGGAAATGTCTAGAATAAGCAAATTCATAGATAGTAATTAGTGGTTTCCAGGGCCTGGGGTAAGGGAGGAAATGGAGAATAATTGCGAATGAGGATGGGTTTCTTTTGAAGGGGTGGGGCACTGGTTAATGAAAGTATTCTATAGCTAGACTGTAATCATAATTAAAAATTGCCACAATTAGTGATGGCTGTGAATATACTAAAAAACATTGAATTGTACACTTTAGATGGGTGAATTATAATGGTATGTGAAATACATATCAACAAAACTGTCTAAAAAAATGTTCTGGGAAATTTTTTAAAATATACTTTTGATAACTCAAGTTGTTTTCATATCATTTCTTTCATTACTCTAAAAATCAGCTGCCGAGGAAAATCAAATTAATCACAGCTTTATTTTGTATTCTATCATTTGGAGCCAGGAAAGTTCTATGGGAACCCACAGCACAGTTGCCAGTGTTACAAGCTGCCACTTCTAGCCTGTAACACTCACTTTCTTCATCCTCTAACTAATTTATATAGAAATTGTGTGCCTGCAGTGTCTAGATCCTGAGGAGATAGTGCTGAATGAGAGACCAGGTCCCTGGAGACTCAGAACTTTAATTTCAGTAAGACAGGTGGGGAGAGGTAAAGAGTGTGTCAAACAGTCTCTGGGAACTTGAGATGTAGAGAGCAGCTCTGGAAATATTTTACCTGAAAACATTCAGCAAGCCCATGAGTTGAATTTTGGTCATCCATTGTTGTCTTCTGCTATGAACTGAATGTTTTTGTCTCCCCCAAATCCATGTTGAAACCCTAATCCTCAGTGGGGTGTTCAGAGATGGGGTCTTTGGGAGAGTGGTTTCACAGATCACATGACCTAGTTTTATGTCTCCCCAGAAGTCTATAACTCTACCTTGTTGATCACTTAGCTTGGATCCTGAGATATGTACATTTATTTTTCTTTTAACTCTGCTGCTGCTGCTAAGTCGCTTCAGTCGTGTCTGACTCTGTGTAACCCCACAGACGGCAGCCCACCAGGCTCCCCCGTCCCTGGGATTCTCCAGGCAAGAACACTGGAGTGGGTTGCCATTTCCTTCTCCAATGCATGAAAGTGAAAGTGAAGTCGCTCAGTTGCATCCGACTCTTTGCGACCCCATGGACTGCAGCCCACCAGGCTCCTCCGTCCATGGGATTTTCCAGGCAAGAGTACTGGAGTGGGGTGCCATCATCTTTTAGCTCTAAAGTCCCTTAAATTTGAAGAAAGCCATATATACACACTTCTAAATATAAAATAGATAACAAGGACCTTCTGTATAGCACAGGAAACTATACTCAATATCCTGTATAACCCATAAGGGAAAGAAACCTTAAAAAGAATATATACATATTCAATTATATATACACAAACAAAACTAAATCACTTTGCTATATACCTGAAACTAATACAGCTTTGTAAATCAATCATGCTTCAATTAAACAAATTTTGATGGTCTTAAGCTATATTAATATACTTTTTATAATTTGATAGAATCTTGGCGTCTTTCATGTTCTTTTGATGATACAACTCTTATCCATATTTAAAATTATATTCACTGAATTTTGGACACCTCAGATGGTTCTGACTCTGTTAAACTGTATGAGAGCAAAGTTAAAAGTGCAGTCAATGGTGTGTCCAAGTTGAGAGGCACGTGAAGTAGTGGTTGGAAGCACAGACTGGATCCTGGCTCAATGGGTTTGAATTCAGCTATGCCCTTTACTGATTACATCACCTTGGACAAGTTATTTAACACCTCTCTGCCTCACTTTTCCCATCTGAAAAATGGGTTTGCCATAAAGAAATGAACAAGGCTACATGTGTCTCCACCACCTTTGAGTACCACTTCAACTCCTCTGGGCCCTCCTTTTGCTCTAACTACCTCTCTGGTGAAAGATTTCCTTCAGGCTTGACCAGCTCCCCCTAGGGGTATCTTGAGGATACTTCACTCCTAGAAGTTTGCATACCTACTGTTTCCTCTTACAGAGCTTCCCTGGTGGCTCAGACAGTAAAGCCTCTGCCTACAATTTGGGAGACCTGGGTTCAATTCCTGAGTCAGGAAGATCCCCTGGAGAAGGAAATGGCAATCCACTCCAGTACTCTTGCCTGGAAAATCCCATGGACGGAGGAGCCTGGCAGTCCATGGGGTCTCAAAGAGTCAGACATGACTGAGCTACTTCACTTTCACTTCCTGTCACAGAGCTTCTCTAATGCTCCAGTGGAGAACACCCGTGGGAACCACTCTGAACTGGTGGTATGTGTGCAATCTTGAAGTTCAGCAGAGACCCACTTTTTTTTTTTTTTTTAGATACTACTGCATCCATATTTATTTACTTACTTTACAATATTGTATTGGTTTTGCCATACATCAACATGAATCCACCACGGGTGTACACGTGCTGCCCATCCTGACCACCCCCCCCGACCTCCCTCCCCGTACCATCCCTCTGGGTCATCCCAGTGCACCAGCCCCAAGCATCCTGAATCCTGCAACGAACCTGGACTGGCGATTCGTTTCATATATGATATTATACATGTTTCAATGTCATTCTCCCCAATCATCCCACCCTCTCCCTCTCCCTCTCCCACAGAGTCCAAAAGACTGTTCTATACATCTGTGTCTCTTTTGCTGTCTTGCATACAAGGTTATCATTACCATCTTTCTAAATTCCATATATATGCATTAGTATGCTGTATTGGTGTTTTTCTTTCTGGCTTACTTCACTCTGTATTTCATCCACCTCATTAGAACTGATTCAAATGTATTCTTTTTAATAGCTGAGTAATACTCCATTGTGTACATGTACCACAGCTTTCTAATCCATTCATCTGCTGATGGACACTAGGTTGCTTCCATGTCCTGGCTGTTATAAACAGTGTAGCGATGAACATTGGGGTACGTGTGAGAGACCCACTTTTGATCTGAGAGGTAAAGAAATCATGGGTAAGTAGCACCACTTTCCTTGGGCAAACAGTCTTAAAAAGCATTTTATTGGGTGTCCTGCAGAGGGCCAATTACCCATGGTGGTCACCTACTCAGTAAGGCTTCCTTGTATTGACTTTCCCTCCTTCTGTATTTCATTGGCTTTTGTGTTCCTGACTCCTATTCTCTGGGATCATTTCCCAAATAAGCTGCCTATACATAAGTCTTTGGCTCAGCTCAGCTGTGGGGGAACCCAAGTTAAGACCACATGGAAAGTGCTTAGCACAGTGCCCGACATACACTGAGTCCTACATAATAACTAGCTGCTACTATTTTGCAAAGGAGTGATTGTCATGATAGGCCATGAAACTTAAGCTGGGTTAGGTGGGAAATGAGAAAATGATAGAGAAAGTGAAAAAGTGGTGCCAGTGGATTGAAGATCACATGAAATATTGAGTAGAGGTAATAGACCAAGTGAGCTGGAGGTGATCAAATAGTCAAACTCTTGAAATCAGTCTTTCAATGTGGTATAGTTATTGATGGTAACATAGTCTAGAATACGAACATGGAAATAATAGGTGGTTGAGGTTAGAGGGAAGAGAAGATCATGAGAGGCAAAGAGGTCAGTGGCTAAGAGGCCATGGTGTTTATCCATGCACGAATTAGAGAGCTGTCACTCCAACAATCCTATATGACAAACTACCTCAAAACTTAATGATGCTACCCTGAGAAAGTCATAATTCAAAAAGACACATGTACGCCGATATTCATTGCAGCACCAGTTACAATAGCCAAGACATGGAAGCAACCTAGATGTCCAGCAATAGATGAATGGATAGAAGCTGTGGTACATATATACCACAGAAGTTGTGGAACATAGATACAATGGAATATTACTTAGCCATGAAAAGGAATGAATTTTAGTTGGTTAAACTGAGGTGGATGAACCTAGAGTCTGTTATATAGAATGAATTCAGTCAGAAAGAGGAAAAAAATGAATATATTAACACATATATATGGAATCTGGGAGAAGGCAATAGCACCCCACTCCAGTACTCTTGCCTGGAAAATCCCATGGACAGAGGAGCCTGGTAGGCTGCAGTCCATGGGGTCGCTAAGAGTCGGACATGACTGAGTGACTTCACTTTGATTTTCACTTTCATGCATTGGAGGAGGAAATGGCAACCCACTCCAGTGTTCTTGCCTGGAGAATCCCATGGACAGAGGAGCCTGGTGGGCTGCCGTCTATGGGGTTGCACAGAGTCGGACACAACTGAAGCAACTTAGCAGCAGCATGGAATCTAGAAAAATGATACCAATGAATCTATTTGCAGGCAGGAATAGAGATGCAGAGAACAGACTTATGGACAGTGAGGGAAGGCAAGGGTGGGATGAATTGAGGCAGTAGCACTGACGCATATATATTACCATATGTAAAACAGATAGCCAGTGGAAAATTGCTACATAACACAGGGAGCTCAATCTGGTGCTCTGTGACAACTTAGAGGGGTTGGTGAGGGGAGGGAGGCTCAAGAGGGAGAGGATACACGTACACTTATGGCTGATTCACATTGTTGCACAGCAGAAACCAACACAACATTGTAAAGCAATTATCCTCCAATTAAAAAAAAAAAAAACTTAATGATGCACACCACCACCGAGCACTTGGCATCACGCTCACAGGCCTGCAGTTCAGCTGGCCCATCTGGTCTGGCCCCAGTCTGCTTGTGTTGGGTTTGGTTCAGGTCTGTCACAAATGTGTTTGCTCTGGGGTCCAGGCTGATGGGGTCCTAGTGACCTGGGGCATGCTCATCTCCTGCAGATCATCATGGCAAGAGCCAAGCCAAATTCTGCAGGCATACTCGCCATATCCTCCAATGTTACATGGCCCATGTAAGCCTGACAAGCCCAACACCAAAAGTTCAGGAACAAGAGGGAATATTTGCTGAAGGATAATCGAAACTATCACCAAATGGATGCTGAGGTCACCACGAAGGGCGATGTGAATAGTGGTGAAAAGGAAGACAGTGAACCAGGGGCAATGGAGCAGAATTTCCTCCCGTTGCTCCCATTCAATATTTTTCATGGAGCTGTATTTTTCCCTAACTCCTTCTGAAATCTTACGCACACGTTTTTCAGTTACTATTAAATAATAGAGGCATCCCTGGTGGCTCAGTGGTAAAGAATCCACCTATAGTACAGGAGATGCAATGCAGAAGATGCCAGTTTGATCCCTGGGTTGGGAAGATCCCCTGGAGAAGAAATGGCAACCCACTCCAGTATTCTTGCCTGGAGAATCCCATGGACAGAGGAGCCTGGTGGGCTACAGTGCATGGGGTTGCGAAAGACTGGGGTTGGGCATGACTGAACACACTGACCAGTATTAGGATAATAGTCTTTTGTTTGCTTTTAATTGCTAGATGCTTGAGTTTTAGTCATTAACATGTCCAGTTCTATGTAATAATCAAAACACCAAACTGCATTCGAATTCAAGTTTCTCTCCTTCCTGATTTAAATCTTCTGAAGGTGGGAAGCCTGCAGCAGGACTGGGAGCAGGGAGTGGCTTCCCTACCTGTCTGCCTGCCCTTCGCCTGGCTCCTGCTGTATTGAAGAGGTGCCAAGAACCAAGCAAGGAGATGTGGAGGCAAGCAGGGCCTCACCTGACTAGCAATGGTAAAACTGGCCTTGGTTTCCTCTGACCATAGTGGATGTTTTAAATCAACTGATATTGACAGATGTTTAAAGTTGCCTCTCTCCAGGACGCTCTAGTAGTTTCCTTAGAGGCATTCCTGCCTCGTGTTTCCTAGGACTTCTCACTGTCAGTTTCTTTATGGAAAGCTGTTCTTCCTCTCAAAGCTGCTTACAAGTCCCCTCCAAGTCCCCAGTTTTACTCCACACTGGCTCTCTCTGTTGGGATCCTGCTGCCTTGCACACTTAGGTTTCTTAGTCACAGGTCCACCACCCACCTCAGTGCCTCCAGGGACTCCAGGGGACACTGGTCAAACTCCCTGAGTGGTTTCCTTGAAGTTCTTCTCAGTAGGCTTAAAGAGACAGGAATCACTTTCACCCTTACTCCGTGGGGGAGACTGAAACCCACAGCACACTAACAATTCTCTCCAAAAAACATTCCTAATCTCTTATTCCTTTCTCAGAGCTGGATGACTAGTCACCTGAAGGTTATAAACACAGTTCTCAATCCTCCTGCCTGGGTGATCCAGCAGCAACTGCATTCACTATCTTGGAGCCTCATATTTTCGGACCACACAGCTTATGGAATCTGTTCCCCAACCAGGGATCTAACCTGTGCCCCCTGCAATGAAAGCACAGAGTCTTAACCACTGGACCACCAGGGAAGTCCTTCAAAGCCTCATTTTAATGCCCTTCTGCTCATGAATGTAGGAGAGTCACTGAGACGGCACAAATGGAATGTTGGGTGGGCAGAGACATGATTTTCACTCTGCAGAATCAGGATTCCATTAGGGAACTGATTTTCCTCCTTACAATTCTTTCCCTGGATTCCTAGTCATTAGATTCCTGCAGGAGCCATCAGAAAAGAAGTACAGGGGGTTGCAACTTATCTGCTCATAATAGAAAATGTAGAAGGCACTTTTATCATTTAATGGTGGAAAATTCATTACAATTTGAGCTACAGGAGCTCAGAGGAAGAACTATAATGAAAGCTCTGAGTCATGAGACGGTAAAGACAAGGACTCTTCAGGCCACCATGAAGAGGAGAGGAAACTTAGAGCCTGCATATTTTATATATAGAAAACCAGAAATCTACACCCCATACGAAGTGAAAAATCGGAACCAGCATGTGGGAAAACTGTGGAGTAAGAGAAGTTCAGGTTTCAGGGTTCACCCACCACTCCCTTCTGAGGTCACCCTCTCTCACTTCCCTGCACTCAGGAAGTTCTTCATCTAGGGGAAGTTAAGTCTCTTCTGAGACGTAAGGGGCAGTGCGGCGTTAAATTAAGAGGCTCAGATGAGCAAATACACACCTCTATATATAAAATAGATAACAAGCACAGGGAACTACATTCAACATCTTGTAATACCTAATGAAAAAGAATCTGAAAGAGAATATATATGAATAACTTTGTGGTACATCTGAAACTAACACAACACTGTCAATCAATTATACTTCAGACAAAAAAAAGTCAGGTGATAACCTCAAATGTTCCACTTATCCAAAGCTCCTCCATTGACAAAGTGAAAGCCAGAATCAGAACAATGGGAGGCATCAAAGGGGTTTCAGCTAAGTCAAAACATGGTCATATTTACATTCTCAAATGATTACCCTGGTTCTAGTGTGGAAAAATTTGGGGATCAGTGAGAGGTGGAGAAAGGGACTTTATAATTCAGACCATGTGTAAATTGAACTCCATGTCCTTTGGAGAACAAATATATGATGATATTCACAAAGCTATTTCAAAACAAAACAATGCCGTGGGATTCTTGGATTTTAAATCATTTATATCACATTTGTAAAAGTAGGTATGATGTTCTGGTTGTCCTTGAACCCTTGGTATCAAGTATAGTGCCTGGCTGCTAAAGGATGTTTCTGAAATTGAATTGAACACATGGAATAATCAATATATAAAAAAAAAAAAAAAAGTTTCAAGGTACTGTTTCTTGAAATGTTCCTCTGATGAACTGCTGTATTTGATCTTTTCTGATAGTGAGGGTTATTGTTTACAAATTTTCCCCTTTTGCATTGGTTACCAGTTAGCTTAGAGACCACTAATTGTTTTAGCCTTCAGTTTCAGTATAATTGCTTCCTTCTCTTTTTGAAAAGTCTCAACAGTTCTTCCTATCTAATGAATCTTATAAAGTCCCTTTATATAATTTTGTAAAGGAGGCAGGGTAAAATGAATCACATCTATGTCTATGTTCTTTGCTTTAGAATAAGGATATGTATCAAGATCTGATTGATGGTCGGTGCCTGGAGTTGAGATGGCTGCTTGAAGACACAGGCAGGGCAGTTTCCCTTCTAAAAAGGGTAAAAGATTTTTAACAAGTTACTTCCCTTGTGATGAGTGCTAGGAGAAGACGTACATGTTGCTATTTTTATGACTAGCGAGTGACCTAATCAAACTCAGAGGGTTGAGGAAGAGATATTTAAGTAAGACCAAAGGATGATGAAGAATTAGGTGGAGGAAGAGTGGGAGAACTGTTCCTGGCGGAGAACTGTGTGTACCCAGCTGAGCCAGGGTGAGGACGAGTCAGCAGGAGGGGTGGAGGAAGCAGGAACTCCCTGAGGCCTGGCAGCTCAGTACAAGTTGTTCTAAAACAATGGGAGGTAAAGGGCTTAGACAAGATCCTGACAAGGTCACATCAGGGCTTCCCTAGTGGCTCAGAAGGTAAAGAATCTGCCTGCAATGCAGGAGACCTGGGTTCAATCCCTGGGTCAGGAAGATTCCCTGGAGAATGGAATGGCAACCACTACAGTACTCTTGCCTGGAGAATTTCATGGACAGAGGAGCCTGGTGGGCCACAGCCCATGGGACTAATACACTGACAAGTCACTCTGGTCCTAGCATGAGGCATGAACAGAAGCCTGGAAGCAGGGAGAACAGGAAGGACAATCCCCTTATCAAGGCTGGGGGTACACAAGAGGGCGAGGGCAGTGAGGGTGAGGAGAGGTACATGGGATAAGGATTGCTTACTGGTTGCACGTGGGAGATGAAGGGGAGGGATGAGTCAAGGATGAGTCTCAGATTTCTAGTTTAAACCTCAGGGTGAAGGGTGAGGTCACTTTCTTAGAAAGAGAAAGAAGGAGGTTAGGAGTGGAAGGAGAGGGGAAGACCATGAATTCAGTTTCATACAAGCGGAATTTGAGGGGCCTGTGAAACAGTCAAGTGGATGCATGGCAGAAAAAGTTCGACATGGGGGTTCGCTCAGATGATCATTATATCTACTACTGTGGGCAAAAATCCCTTAGAAGAAATGGACTAGCCATCATAGTCAGCAAGAGAGTCTGAAATGCAGTACTTGGATGTAATCTCAAAAACAACAGAATGATCTCTGTTCGTTTCCAAGGCAAACCATTCCATATCACAGTAATCCAAGTCTATGCCCCAATAACTAATGCTGAAGAAGCTGAACAATTCTATGAAGACCTACAAGACCTTCTAGAACTAACATCCAAAAAAGATGTCCTTTTCATTATAGAGAACTGGAATGCAAAAGTAGGAAGTCAAGAAACACCTGGAGTAACAGGAAAATTTGGCCTTGGAGTACAGAATGAAGCAGGGCAAAGGCTAATAGAGCTTTGCCAAGAGAATGCACTGGTCATAGCAAACACCCTCTTCTAACAACACAAGAGAACACTCTACACATGGACATCACCAGATGGTCAACACTGAAATCAGATTGATTATATTCTTTGCAGCCAAAGATGGAGAAGCTCTATACAGTCAGCAAAAACAAGACTGGGAGCTGACTGTGACTGAGATCATGAACTCCTTATTGCCAAATTCAGATTTAAGTTGAAGAAACTAGAGAAAACCACTAGACCATTCAGGTATGACCTAAATCAAATCCTTTACGATTATATAGAAGTGATAAATAGATTCAAGTGATTAGATCTGGTAGACAGAGTGCCTGAAGAACTATGGACGGAGGTTTGTGACATCCTACAGGAGGCAGTGATCAAGACCATCTCCGAGAAAAAGAAATGCAAAAAGGCAAAAGGGTTGTCTGAGGAGGCCTTCACAGCTGAGAAAAGAAGAGAAGCTAAAGGCAGAGGAGAAAAGGAAAGATATACTCATATGAATGCAGAGTTCCAAAGAGTATCAAGGAAAGATAAGAAAGCCTTCCTCAGTGATCAATGCAAAGAAACAGAGGAAAACAATACAATGGGAAAGACTGGAGACCTCTTCAAGAAAATTAGAGATACCAAGGGAACATTTCATGCAAAGATGGGCTCAATAAAGGACAGAAATGGTATGGACCTAACAGAAGCAGAAGATATTAAGAAGAGGTGGCAAGAATAGACAGAAGAACTGTACAAAAAAGATCTTCATGACCCAGATAACCACGATGGTGTGATCACTCATCTAGAGCCAGACATCCTGGAATGTGAAGTCAAGTGGGCCTTAGAAAGCATCACTAAAAACAAAGCTAGTGGAGGTGATGGAATTCCAGTTGAGCTATTTCAAACCCTAAAAGATGATGCTGTGAAAGTGCTGCACTCAACATGCCAGCAAATTTGGAAAACTCAGCAGTGGCCACAGGACTGGAAAAGGTCCATTTTCATTCCAATCCCCAAGAAAGGCGATGCCAAAGAATTTCCCACACAATTGCACTCATCTCACATGTCAGCAAAGTAATGCTCAAAATTCTCCAACCCAGCTTCAACAGTACGTAAACTGAACTTCCAGATGTTCGAGCTGATTTTAGAAAATGCAAAGGAACCACAGATCAAATTGCCAACATACACTGGATCATTGAAAAAGTGAGAGAGTTCCAGAAAAACATCTATTTCTGCTTCATTGACTACACCAAAGCCTTTGATTGTGTGGATCACAACAAACTATGGAAAATTCTTAAAGAGATGGGGATACCAGATCACCTTACCTGCCTCCTGAGAAATCTGTATGTACATCAAGAAGCAACAGTTAGAAATGAACATGGAACAACAGACTGATTCCAAATCAGCAAAGGAGTACGCCAAGGCTGTATACTGTCACCCTGCTTATTTAACTTATATGGAGAGTATATCATGAGAAATGCCAGGCTGGATGAAGCACAAATTGGAATCAAGATTCCCAGAAGAAATATCAATAATCTCAGATATGCAGATAACACCACCCTTATGACAGAAAGAGAAGAAGAACTAAAGAGTCTCTTGATGAAAGTGAAAGAGAAGAGTGAAAAAGTTGTCCTAAAATTCAACATTCAGAAAATAAAGATCATGGCATCTGGTCCCAACACTTCACGGCAAATTAATGGGGAAAATGTGGAAAGAGTGTCAGATTTCATTTTCTTGAGCTCCAGAATCAATGCAGATAGTGACTGCAGCCATGAAATTAAAAGACACTTGCTCCTTGGAGGAAATGCTATGATAAACCTAGACAGTGTATTAAAAGGCAGAGACATCAGTTTGCCAACAAAGGTTCATATAGCCAAGCTATTGTTTTTGCAGTAGTCATGTATGGATGTGAGAGTTGGACTATAAAGAAGGCTGAGTGCTGAAGAATTGATGCTTTTGGACTGTGGTGTTGGAGAAGACTCTCAATAGCCCCTTGGTCTGCAAGGAGATCCAACCAGTCCATCCTAAAGGAAATCAGTCCTGAATATTCATTGGAGGGACTGATGCTGAAGCTAAAGCTCCAATACTGTGGCTACCTGATGTGAAGAACTAACTCATTTGAAAAGACTCTGATGCTGGGAAAGACTGAAGGTGGGAGGAGAAGGGGACGACAGAGGATGAGATGGTTGGATGGCATCATTGATTCAGTGGACATGAGTTTGAGTAAGCTCCGGTAGTTGGTGATCGACAAGGAAGCCTGGCGTGCTGCAGTCCATGGGGTTGCAAAGAGTCGAAAATGACTGAGCGACTGAACTGAACTGATCTCAAAGGAGAGTCTGGGCTTGAGATAAAATTTCCATAGTTCTTTGACTATAGGAAATGCAGACATACCTCATTTTATTATACTTTGTTTTCTGGTGCTTCACAGATATTGCTTTAAAAATAAACAAAACCAAACTGAAGGTTTGTGTCATTAGATAACAGCATTTTTCAGGGAATTCCCAGGCGTTGCTAGTGGTAAAGAACCTGCCTGCCAGTGCAGGTGACCTAAGAGATGCAAGTTTGATCCCTAGGTTGGGAAGATCCCCTGGAGGAGGGCATGGCAACCCACTCCAGTATTCTTGCCTGGAGAATCCCATGAGCCTGATGCGCCTGGCCAGCTATACTCCATAGGGTCACAAAGAATTGGGCACGTCTGAAGTGACTTAACACAATACAGAACTTTTTAGCAGTAAAGTATTTTTTAATTAAGGTCTGTACATTTTTAAAGACATAATGCTATTGTACACTTAACTGATTACAGTATAGTATAAACACAGCTTTTATATGCATTGGGAAATTTAAAAATTCACTTTACAGCACTATTTGCTTTATGGTGGTGGTCTGGAACCAATCCTGCAAGATTTCCAAGATGTGCCCATAAATGAAAGATTCAGGACTGGATGAGTTCACCTAGGGAGTGCAGCTTGAAAAGGGTCTCAGATGAAGCCCTGAGAGTCTTTGAGTTTTAGTGGGAAAGGTGTCAAAGAATACAGAGAAGTAGATGCCAGAAAGGTTTTGATTGGTGTTTGTCCAGGAAACCAATCTCTTGAGAGATCTTACATAGGAAGTTATAGATCCAGGCTGTGAAGGGCCAACTCACTGGAAAAGATCCTGATGTTGGGGGAAAACTGAGGGCAGGAAGAGAAGTGGGTGACAGAGGATGGCATGGTTGGATGGCATCATTGACTCAACAGACATGAGTTCGAGCAAACTCTGGGAGATAGTGAAGGACAGGGAAGCCTGGCATGCTGCAGGGGTGCAACCATGATACAACCATGGGGTTGCAAAGAGTTGGACATGACTGAGCAATTGAACGACAAATAGATTCAGGAAGATGGGTGCTCACAAACCTATCAGAAAGTAGGAGAGCAGGAAAAAATTGCTCTCACATTTATTGCTGTCCTTCAGAAAATTAGAAAATTTAAAGAAACTGCAGCAACTCTTGGGGTGATCATATCTACCTGTGCTTAGAGGTGGTGAATTTTCAAGAGTGGTGGAGATAGCTACAAACCTCCCACAAGCCAGGTGCTGTTGGAGAAAAAATAACTTCTCTCATTTCTGCCTTCCTAATCTCACACAAATGCCTCTCATTGGCAGGACATTAAGGCACAACCTTTCAGGCAAGGGAATCTGGAAATCTAGTTGCACAAATTATAGCCCTGTAATACAGGGAGAGCATAAAAAGCCCTGGGTTTGGATGCTGAATGCCAAACAAAAAACAACAGAAAAACCAACAGCAGCAACAATAATAATGGTAACCAGGTATCCAGCCTGGGTAGGAAAGTGTTGTGTCTCCAACACTCAGGAAAGAGTTTCAAAGAGTGAAATTTACTCCCCCAAATGTTTAAGTATCCATTCTCTTGTGCTAAACTTTTTACTGTTTGTAATATCCAAAGTGATTTCTGTTTTCCTGAAAAAATGACCTCCATTACAGCTGCAGCTCTGTAGTACTGCCTCCTCCCCACCCAACATGGTGACCATTTTCCAGAAGGAGGATGAGAAAACTAAATTTGTGAAGGATTATAGAGCTAGCAGTAGCAAAATTAACATTTTAATCCAGGCTAATCTCAATCCAAGTTTCATGCTCTTTGGATCACACTAGTGTTCTTGCCTGGAGAATCCCAGGGACAGAAGAGCCTGGTGGGCTGCCATCTCTGGGGTCGCACAGAGTCGAACACGACTGAAGCGACTTAGCAGCAGCAGCAGCAGTCTTTTGTACACAGAAGGTGGAAAACAAAGACTATACGAGAGAGAGAGAGAGAAGCACAAGAGAAAAAGTAAAGCGATAGACAACAGCTCCATGAAAACAAAAAGTACAGAAGAAGAAACAAAAGCATTCCTTTCTTTTCTCTCCCCACTCCAAACCATCTCCTTGTCTTCCTTCTTACTTAATGCCCCCATGCTCACCCTGTATCCACTTACCAAGTTCTTTCCCTTTGCCCTCGTCTCTTGCCCATTTGCCTCATCTCAACTCAGGTCATCATTTCTTGTCTAAATGATTGTAACTTCCTCCCTGTTATCCAGCTCTGCCCTCATCCAGTTCATTCTTCACATTGTCACCAAAATGAATTTTCCAAAGCAGAAAATGGACCTTTTCTGTAACCTTTCAAAAGGGTCTCATCATCTTTTAATATAAAGTTAGTAGCACTAGTAGGAGTTAGTCGCTCAGTCATGTCCGACTCCTTGCCACTCCATGGGCTGTAGGCCGCCAGGCTCCTCTGTCCATGGGATTCTCCAGGCAAGAATACTGGAGAGGGTTGCCATTCCCTCCTCCAGGGGCTCTTCCTGACCCAGGGATTGAACTCATGTCTCCTGCATTGCAGGCATTCTTTTACCATATGAGCTACAGGGAAGTCCCTTACATAAAGTTAAAATTCCTTCAAAAAGCAAAGATCATGGCATCCAGTCCCGTAACTTCATGGCAAATTAATGGGGAAAATGTGGAAAGAGTGTCAGATTTCATTTTCTTGAGCTCCAGAATCAATGCAGACAGTGACTGCAGCCTTGAAATTAAAAGACACTTGCTCCTTGGAAGAATAGCTATGATAAACCTAGACAGTGTATTAAAAGGCAGAGACATCAGTTTGCCAACAAAGGTTCATATAGTCAAAGCTATGGTTTTCCAGTAGTCATGTATGAATGTGAGAGTTGGACTATAAAGAAGACTGAGTGCCGAAGAACTGATGCTTTTGGACTGTGGTGCTGGAGAAGACTCTTGAGAGTCCCTTGGACAGCAAGGAGATAAAACCAGTCCATCCTAAAGGAAATCAGTCCTGAATGTTCACTGGAAGGACTGGTGCTGAAGCTGAAGTTCCGATCCTTTGGCCACCTGGTGTGAAAACTTGACTCATTGGAAAAGACCCTGATGCTGGGAAAGCTTGAGGGCAGGAGGAGAAGGGGGCTTACCATTCCATTTTCCTCTCATTCATCCATTCCTTTGTATGTGTCCTGTGGGCCAGCTATACCAAATTCCTCACCATTCATACCCAAGTCAGAATTCCTTTTACTTCAGAGGAGTCTACTGATGCTTTGGCTCTACTGATGTTATTCTCTCTGCCTGGAATGTCCTTCCCTTTCTCCTCACTGGTCTGATTCTTACTCCTTCTTCCTTCAGTGTTCTGCTTGGGAAGTTTTCCCTGACTTACTAGGCTGTTGTTTGTTCGTTTGTTTTTTTTTTTAGGCTGTTGTTGATATCTCTCTTCTCTCTGGCACTTTTTGCTAACCTGTATTAGACCACTCACCACACTACATGGTAACTTATCAAGTAGCTTTTCTGGTTTTCCCACAAACTGTAAGCTCTTTATGGCAATAAATCATCTATTTCTCAATAATAGATACTTTCGTATAGTCAATACCTAACAAGTGGCTAAATGAATGAATGAAGCTGTTCATGAGGATTGCGCAATATGGACAGACTATCGCCATAGTAATCTACTCATGGGAATAAAAATCTTTTCATGAGATGATGATTAGTTCAGCGAATGAAGTCAATAAAGATATGATGGCATATTAAAAAGTTGATCAAAAGTCAAGAAGCCAAAGAAGGCCATCAATCAATTACCAGCTTTCAAGTAAGGAGGAATTGGTAAGAGGTCATCTTACATTTATGCACTCTGTTTATGGTAATATAAGAATATAATGAGCTACATATGTTTGTTTTGATTGCTTAGTAAATCTGTTTATGATTTTTTCCATGCTGTATAAATTGAATTATTGTGAAATAACCCAATTTGTTAAAATTCTAAAGTTTGAATCTCTAACTAGACACTGAAATTAGAAACCACTGACTCGAGATGCATCCTGTCAACCATCTAATGACTACATCTTGGCAAGAATAGAGTACTCTACAGGCAGGCCCTTAGGTTAGCACCTAGTGGTTGGAGAAGCAGGTAGGGAGGAGGTAAAAATGTTTATATTTGAATAATAGTAATAGCATGTATTGAGGACTTTCTAGGTTCCAGGCAGTGGAATTTAGTGGGATTTCCACTCATTGTCTCAATAAAGCCTCACCTCAATCCTCTGGGATTGGTGTTATTATGCCTTTTTACTGAGGGGGAAAGAGAGGCTATGATGAGGTTAAGCAAATTTCCTAAAGTCAAGAACTTTAAATGGCACCACTATGTTGCCCAGTCATTCTATTTTCCACAGTTCATTTGCAGCAGAGATGTTTGACTAAGAAAAAGCAAGCACGATACATGCCATATGGATGTGTCGTGATTACCTCACAGTAGAGTCACCTAAGGAGAAAGGATTTTGTTTGATCTGGAAAATTGAAACTCACTGCCCAACATTCAGCTCAAGGGGCCCCTCCGCTATGGGTAGGGCCCTCCTCAGTGCTCTTACATAAAGCTGACTGTTCCTCCTCTGTTTGCATTTCTGTATGTCTCTATAAGGAGGTTTTATCATTTTGTTTTTGCTCTTTAACCTTGCATTACAGTCTACATGGCTGTCTCCTTAATAGAACTGTGAGCTTCTTGAAGGAAGAAGTGATGCTTCATCCTCCCATCCCAGCACCTCCCATGGTGCCTGGTACTTACAAACCTAACAAATGTCTGTAGAATGATTAAATGCCTGAGTTATATAAACAACGGAGGCGGTAGTATAATCTGAGATAAGGGAAAAAATGAGAACGAGCATCTGCCAGCTTTTGCACACAGGATATGACCTAGACTTCCTCGGCTTGAAAAGTGATGCTCACATTTTGGACTGTTGCAGGAACAAAGGAGAAAATAGAAGATACCGGAAGGGCAGAAGCAGGGATTTTCCTGTACCTGGGCTCTTCCTGGGAGGGTGGGCTTTCTGGTTGTGATTGCATTAGCACTTTCTACCTCAGGACACTGCTTCTACACAGAGGGGCACCTTATTACAAGATATATAATACCAATTCTGAAAACAGGCCTCTAAGCGAAATAATACACACACCCTCACAGAATCCAAAACAAACTCAGCACAATTCAAGAGGCAATCCGTTATTTCCATGTTTGCCTGCTTTCTCTGTAAACACCTCACGGACAGATGACACAGGCATTCTTGGAGCTGACAGTCTTTTCAGAGTCAGACATCATGCCAACTTAGAAAACTCACCATCACCCGAAATGGAGATCTTCTAAATCGTCATGACCTAATTTTTAAAGAGAAGAAGAGGCCTTCTGGAGCCCATGCCTCCCTGGTGTATACTAGAAAAGCCCTTCTGTCTTAGGACTTGGCACAGAGATAGCGCACTTAAACTGTTAATGTTACAACCGTGGTTTTCAGTCCCATAGACTAAACTTTGGAGAGAAAAAAAATGAATACTAAATACCTGCTGTCAACTCTGGTACTCGGAGCTGCTGGAAATGAATCTCTTTCCCACAAGAAATAGAAATAAAAACAAACCACTCAGAGAGTCTTGGCCTTTATTTTGGCTTATGGTCATAGTCTTTCTCTGTTTCTTTTTTTTCTGTCTCTTCACAAATTCCCTAAGTGGAACAGGTTCACCTTAAGCAAAAGTGGTCTTGACAATCTAATCAAAGCAGAAGTGAGGGCAACCTCGGTCTCCAGGACTTTGCCACACCCAATATAAATGCTATTTCTTATGCTTTACCAACACTTCCTTTTATCCAACAAGAAGTACAAATGTATACAGTGCCAGGAACAGCACTATTTTGGAAGTCCTTTCCTTCCAATTGAAGGTGAAATGGGACCAAGACTTTTTTTTAAGTAAGTTAAGTCATTTGATTACTAAAATAGTGCTGTTCATAGCACTGTATACATTTGTACTTCTAACAACTACCCACTCCAGTATTCTGGCCTGGAGAATTCCACGGACTGTATAGACCATGGGGTCGCAAAGAGCTGGACATGACTGAGCAACTTTTACTTTCAATCACCTCATGTAACAATTGTTCAATCTTTTAGGGTCTTTGCTATATCCATCAATAAGCAATACAGTTTTCTCAGTAAAGGGTGGTGCCTAACATTCAGTAAGTGTTCATGAATGAATGAATAAGCAGATAGAGCAGTCAACCATAAAGATAAAGATGGCAGATTTCATTAAAACTCAATAGTGTTATTATGGTCTTTTATTAGCTGGAAAACAAACAAGGAAGTAACCTGAACAGAATTGTAATTACAAACCTGCCACAAATTTGCAGGGTTTTATGAGAAATGTTATTTGGTTCTTGCATGTCTTTTTATAATGTGAGCAAGGTATTTATCTCTTTCTTCCTCATAAGGATATTATAATTCAGCAGGTTATTGGTACAATCCATCAGGTTTTAAATTTCAATCTGTAGCTTAAAATTGCCAGAAGCTAAAAATTCAGCTAACAGGTAATAGTAATCCTGAAGGGTCCTTATATATTCAACACCAGTTCAAAGATCCCACTGTGGACTCAGTCCCCACAGGTCGCTGGGACCTCCTAGGAGTCAAGAAAATCCAGCTGAGTCCCCCCAGGAATCTCCCTGAAAGTCTACAGTCTCACAATGGGTCTGTCCTTGGGCCAAGAAAGCCAACACTCCATAATCTATAACTGCAAGAGAAATTCCAAGACACACTTTACAGGAGAGTTTCACCAACTTCAATGAGCATTATCTGGGGTTACCTGGGCATCTCATAAAATGTGGTTTTGGATTTAATAGACCTAGGATGGGGCCTGAGATTCTCTTTTGCTAATAAACTCCTAGGTGGTGATGATGATGCCTCTAGTCCATGGATGGCCACCCTGTAGTCACAAAAGTCTGGAGTTTTCTGGAGCCACAGAGTGCCTCCTAACTCACCTCAGGATAGCAATCACAGAGATGCCATGTGGGCTCAGATCAGAGTCTATGGAACAACTTCCTATCTAAGTAGCAGCCCTTCAGAGCATAGTCTCTGGAGCCAGACAGACATGAACTGGGATCCAGAGGCTCCCGCATTCAGGAGCTTTGTCACCTGAGGCCGATATTCTTTGGATCTCAGTTTCTCCATCAGTTGTTGCTCAGTCGCTAAGTTGTGTCCGAATAGTAAAATGGAAGTGATAATACCTACCTAATAAAGCTGAAAATTACCAAAATTGCAGAAATTACCAACTGCACCTAATTTGAAATCCAACTCTCCCCTTTGCTCTTACTAGCTATGACACTTTAGAAAAATCACCCGACTTTGCCAAGCCTCAGTTTCTCATCTGAAAAAGCAAAGATATCGATACCTAACATGCAAGGTTGTTTTAAAGATTAAGCGAAATAACCCAGTGTCCCTAGTATTGGATGCATCCCTGAGGTTTGCATTTATTTTAAAATATTATGAATGTAGGATTTTAGAGGAAACAAGTCATAAAGCTAAAACATTTACAGTGTAGGTGAGAATGTTGCCATTTTTTAGACAAGTCAGATCATAGAATATAATTCTCCCCTCTCTTTGTCTAATTCTTATTTTCCTTTAGGGCTCAGTTTAGATGTCATTATCTCAGGGAAATCCTCACCTTGGGCTAGATTAGTCTTTACATTCTACAGTTATTGACTTCCTAGGTGGCTCAGTGGTAAAGAATCCACCAACCAATGCAGGAGACAAGGGTTCAATCCCTGGTTTGAGAAGATCCCCTAGAGATGGAAATGGCAACCCACTCCAGTATTCTTGCCTGGAAAAATTCCATGGACAGAGGAGCCTGGCAGGCTATAGTCCATGGGGTCACAAAGAGTCAGACATGACTGAGAACTGAGCATGCATCACCAATCTTTCCTACCCCTGGGCCAGTTTAGACTCTATACTCTACAGTCATTATGGTGTTCAGTACTTGCTACTATAATTAGGTAATCTGCCTCCCACAATGGTCTCTGTGATCCATGATGCTGCCACCGTCTGCTTTGCTCAATGTCGTGTCCCTCAACCCTAGCATGGTGTCCAAGTAGATATAAGCCATTCTCTTCATATTGTTTACATAACTTAATGAAATAGAATTCACAACTTAAGTGGCCAGCTTTCAAAATAGATCTGAAAGGAGACATAATTTTTATTCTAAAAGTTATACATAAAATATAATAATTTCTGTCATTCAAGTCATAGGAATTACCAAAGATTAACAGCCCTTGAGACCTGCAGGAGACTGAAGAACACAAGCATGAATAAGTCACAGGTCTGTAACTCCCAGACTAGTAGGGTGATTAGGTGGGATAGGCATTATTATTGAGGTCAGTATGAGAGGTTCCTGGACTACAGATATGGCAGTCATTTCTTCTTCGGGCGAGCAGTTGGGGGGGAGCAGTGCGGAGGAAGCAGGAGGAACTGCAAAGGAGAGGATAGTTGAGCTGGATCTTGAAGGATGAGCAGGAATTAGCTTAGTGAACCTCTAGATACAAGATTATTTGTTTATCCTAACAGTGCTTCCGGAGCAGATTCTGAAACCCAGTTCTACCACTTACTATTAGGTAAAAACTTAGGCAATTTACTCAACCCTTCCCAGTCTCCTCTTCTGAAAATGGGATTGACAGTAGAATGTACTTCATTAGGTCTTTCACGAGGATTAAGTCAATTAGTACACATCATGTGCTTTGAGCTGTGCCTTGTATTTAGTAAGAGTAATATACATGTTAGTTGGTTTTGCTGTTGCTGCTGTTATTACAGTTAGTTGTAACCAAAATTATTTATACTTACTAATCAAAATTTGTCTTTATATCTGTAATAGATTCAAGTTCAATTCTGTATCGGGGCACACCAGATGACAGTAACTGATCTAAAAAGAACAGAGGGATTTCCCTGGCAGTCCAGTGGCTAAGATTTTGCACCTCTAATGGAAGGGGTATGGGTTCAATCCCTGGTCAGGGAACAGAGATCCCACATGCTGTGCAGTGGCCACAAAAGAATCCCAAAGAGTTGGACACAACTGAAGTGACTTAGCACACACACACGAAAGAATCCAAAGAGCCAAAGCAATCATGAGAAATTAGAAAAAACTGGAGACTTAATACTTCAAGATTTCAAATTCTATTACAAATCTATGGTCATAAAAACAGTTTGGTATTGACATAAAAAAAAAAAAAAAAAAAAAATGGAGTAGAAACAAGAATGACCAGAGGCAGGCAAATGATATATCAGTAGGTGACTGCAGTAATTCGGGTGAAAAATTGGGTCTCCTCCTGGACTGCAGACAGAGCCATCAGCACTTTTGGGTGCTATATTGGAGAGCGCTGGGCTAGTGCTACTTAGGAGGGTAGAGGCCTGAAATCTGCCACGCATATTTAAGTGTGAGTGTCAATCAAGCAAAGAGACCTTCTAAGAACGGTTTCTTTTAATGGCTATTTTTTGCCTCACAATCTTTAAGGCAGGAAGATGGCTTAACACATCAAAGAAACATCATTCATTCTGTATGCATTGCTCTGAAGTAATCTCCTCTATCAATTTTTCATGAAACAGACTCCCTGGAATGAGAGTGCAGACTGAAGGTCAGAGAGGGTTAGTCACTGCAGACGTTGGAAGGCTCGTCTGAGACCTACTCATGTCACGTTCAGAGGCTGTTTATAATTGAGACAAAGCATACAACGTCCCAGAGCAGAGGTTTAAAGAAAGAATTCTAGAGAGGCATCTATTTTGGAAACAAAAAGCCATGCAGTATTCATTACATGGTCCAGTTCCCCTACTCCAAATGGTGTTCCTGTTATTACTCAGCTCCTGGCTTTTCCTATTTCCACCGATTAATGGTCAGATGATTCTTAACCATGAGACAATTTTGTCATATAAGATGGTCTATGATTGCTACATACTTCCTCCTTCCACACCCAAACTTCACCAGTGTGACAGAATAATTTTGGTGAAAGTCTCAGAATTTATGACATACTCTATCTCAGCTGTTTTCTAAGGTTTTTGGTTTTGTGCTTTTTTTTTAATGCCAAGAACAGAAGGCACACTACAGGTAAACTGAAGAATGGTCAGTTAGGTGTCCCAGCCTTTCCCCAGGCATCATCATCAACTCCCAGGAACAAGGAGCCACATCCAGGTAGCTGTCCTTGCAACTATCTAGCCCAGAACCTCATGCATGCTTCTATTTTTTCACTCTTGATTTAGATTTTTTTAAAAAAAACCTTTCTTATATCTCAGATGTTTCCATTGATATCTTTTGTTTCAATTTTGCCTTAATAAGCTAGAGTTATTCTTTCTGGGTCCTCTCTAGGCAATGAACCCTTCCCCAAAGCAGAAGTTCTCAAAATGTGACCCTGGACTAGTCACATGAACATCACCTGGAAACCTGTTAGATATGCAGATTCTCCAGCCCCACTGAATCAGAGACTCTGGGGACAGGATCTAGCAGCCTGTGAGTGAACAAGCTCTCTGGGTAATTCTGGTACATACTGAAGTTTGAGACCACTGCTCTAGAGGGATGAAAATTCATTTTTAAACAAGTTATATTGAGTTCCAAAAGGTTATATCTGTTTTGTTGAATCTTCCTTCATATGTTAGTTTACCTGCTTGAAATCCTCTAGTGATCCCCATTGCCTACACAACAGAATACAAGTTTCTTAGCTTGGTCTACAAAGAGATCTGCAAGCTGGCCCGCTGCCCAGCCTCGCCTCCCTATCAGTCTCCCTACTCCTGGCCCTCTGTGCATAGTCCTCTCTTCACACTAACAAACACTGGGTCTTCTCACTAAAGTACTCTTCCCCTCCTTCTTCACTTGGCAGACCCCTTTCCTTTTAAAGACAAAGTTCTGATATCACCTCCTTCCCCAACTCCCCCAGGTAGAATTAGATGTCGTGTCCTCCATGTTTCCACATTTTCTTGTTCATGTATCTCTAGCAGTATCTATTATTTTGTAATGTATCCTCCCAAGGCCATATCCCCTGGGATAAACAGTGAGCATATGAAGAGCAAAGGCTGCATCATATTGGTCTTTGTAGTCCCAGAGCTGAGTTCAGTGCCTGACCTTATCAGACGTTCAGCATGTTTGTTAAATAGCTGTCCAATGCCAATTTATCACAGTCACGGAAAGAAAATCCAAACATTTATATATTCTACACTAAGACAACTAAGGTCAAGGAGGGAGTTCTTAGGAGTGAATTCTTGTTTCATGGACCTGAAAGTCTGTGAATGGAATTCAACAGTAAAAAAGGCAAGTGTTTCCAAATCAGAAAACATGGGTTTTGATTCCCAAGTCCTGAAGTTCTTGAAACTTGAGCAGACAAGTCCATTAGTCTCAGTTTCCTTGTGTGTAGAATGGGATGGAATAATATCTGCCTGTTACCTCGCTAAGGCTATTGTGATGACATAAGCTCCTGTAGGTTGTGAAAGATATGATTAACCTATAGGGGACTTCCCTGGTGGTCCAGGGAAGTGGTTATACTTCACCTTCCCATGCAGGGGGTGTGGGTTCAATCCTGGTCAGGGAGTAAGATCCCACTGTGCCTCCCGGCCAAAAACAAAAGAAAACAAAGCTATAAGCAAAACAAAACAGAAGCAATTTTGTAACAAACTCAGTAAAGACTTTCAAAAAGTGGTTTTCACGTCCTAAAACTTAAAAAATTGGTTTCCACATCCAAAAACTAATCGTAAAAAAAATCAAGTTTCCTCCACATGTGGCTTGATATTATTACGCATTGCAATATTAATTGAAACATTCAAGTGCATAAAGCATGAAGATTTCAATCCATCTACAAACATGAGGCACTTATAAGAGGACAGAGGAAAGGGGAAAAGTTCACAGGTTGAGAAACACTGCTTTGAACTTAACCTAGCAAAGGTGTCTCAACCCAGGAAAACTTCCTGTGGATATGTTTTCTACAGAATAGCCATTTTGGTTTTCTCTATCCCTCTCCAAGCTTCCACTCTTCAAATATCCTCCAACTTATGATTTCTGAAGGTGAAAGCTACACGGAGGGCTTATATTTATGGTTTTCTTCCCCACCTGCCTTCTAAATATTTCTCTCCCTATTCTCCGCCTCTGGGAAGGCAGGGGCAGTCTGCCAATTAGGTTTATCATCATTCTCCCAAGAGCCTCATGTTATACAATTATGCCAAGCTTCAGACTGCCTGCAGTCAGGTTATCAGGCTACTTTCAACTCCTTGCTTTTTGGCAGATACAAGGCATCTGGCCATACTGGGCAAGGTCTTTAACTCTCAGCCTGCTTTGCCAAGGACAGCTATTGCTTAAGGCAAGAGTAAAGGAATTTGAAATTGACTTTGGCTCTAGAAATTCTGTTTAAGGGATGTCAGCAACTTATAAAATTTAGTCATTTTAAATTAAGTTTATTCCTTTTGGGGGGTGCTAATCTATTATCTCCTTTCTTTAACAATATTTTCAGTCTATTTTGATAGCCCTGTTCAGACTCCATTAATCATACGATATTGATGACTTTCCTACTTTTCAATGTTGAAGATGTTTCAAGGAAAGTCTGTCTCCCCAAGCACTTTCCTCTTACATTGTAAGCTGCTTTTTACTATGAAGACGGCTGTCAGATAAAATATGGGCTTTATTATCCTGGCAATGAACACAGATATGGGCCAGACTGGGTTCACCTCCTGCAATAAGAATGGTGAGCAAACAGTCTACGCAAAACAGACAAAAACTGGAGCAAAAAGAGGAAATAGGAAAGTGAGAGAAGAGAAGTGTGGGATGGAGGGCCAGACAGGCAATGCATGAGGTCATAGGAAAAGGGATGTGTTCAGTGAGCAAAGCAAGACCTTTAGAAGAGGCTCAGGTGCACAGACAGAGAACACACATGACTGTTCTCTCCAGCAAGACAGAATAACTTAACAAATTTCTGGACTAAGGTGGAGTCCAAGAAATTTGCTGAGGCTTGAATATCCATGGGATATTTCAACCTGGAACCAAGCAGTGGACCTAAGACCTCTACAAAATTTATGCTTCTTCCCTGAGAAGAATGAGTCATAATAGCTTAGAGTAGGTATAGGAATACCTGGAAGAGTTGGTTGGCCTATTAACTTGTGCTACCTAAAATAAATAATCTAAGATGCTGTCATTACACCCCTCGATGTAGAGCCTCTCATGTGTATTCTCTGTCCCGCCATTGTTTTAACCCTCTAATAGGTTGACAACAGATGTGTCCTGCATCACATAGGACACTGGACATCAGGGGATCTCTGAAACAAGTGACAGGAAGCCCTCCTGTCCACAGGATGGTGACAGTAACGATCTATGTAAATACCGCTTGTCAACTGGCATCGCCCAGACTCTAATAGCTAGACAAGATTGATTCAATTCCCACTCCATTAATTGGGAATTTCCATAGCCTCTGTAACATTTCTCAATTCCTAGAGGGCCTGGGAGTTGAACCTCTTGTAGTCACTTCCAGCTCTGAGTTGCCACTTATACTGAAAAAGTCATTTTAGGGATTAGCGTCTCATCATGGGAATACAAGACCACCTGACCTGCCTCTTGAGAAATCTGTATGCAGGTCAGGAAGCAACAGTTAGAACTGGACATGGAACAACACACTGGTTCCAAATAGGAAAAGGAGTACATCAAGGCTGTATATTGTCACCCTGCTTATTTAACTTATATGCAGAGTACATCCTGAGAAATGCTGGGCTGGAGGAAGCACAAGCTGGAATCAAGATTGCCGGGAGAAATATCAATAACCTCAGATATGCAGATGACACCACCCTTAGGGCAGAAAGTGTAGAAGAACTAAAGAGCCTTTTGATGAAAGTGAAAGAGGAGAATGAAAAAGTTGGCTTAAAACTCAACATTCAGAAAACGAAGATCATGGCATCTGGTCCCATCACTTCATGGGAAATAGATGGGGAAACAGTGGAAACAGTGTCAGACTTTATTTTTCTGGGCTCCAAAATCAGTGCAGATGGTGACTGCAGCCATGAAATTAAAAGACGCTTACTCCTTGGAAGGAAAGTTATGACCAACCTAGATAGCATATTCAAAAGCAGAGACATTACTTTGTCAACAAAGGTCTGTCTGATCAAGGCTATGGTTTATCCAGTGGTCATGTATGGATGTGAGAGTTGGACTATAAAGAAAGCTGAGCGCAGAAGAACTGATGCTTTTGAACTGTGATGTTGGAGAAGACTCTTGAGAGTCCCTTGGACTGCAAGGACATCCAACCAGTCCATCCTGAAGGAGATCAGTCCTGGGTGTTCTTTGGAAGGACTGATGTTGAAGCTGAAACTCCAGTACTTTGGCCACCTCATGTGAAGAGCTGACTCATTGGAAAAAACCCTGATGCTGGGAAAGATTGAGGGCAGGAGGAGAAGGGGATGACAGAGGATGAGATGGTTGGATGGCATCACTGACTCAATGGACATGGGTTTGGGTAGACTCTGGGAGTTGGTGATGGACAGGGAGGCCTGGTGTGCTATGGTTCATGGGGTCACAAAGAGTCGGACACCACTGAGCGACTGAACTAAACTGAACTGAACATCATGTCAATAATGTGATCCTAATTCCTAATCATATTGACCCAGATATTGAATGCAACCATTTCCCTTAACTTTCATCACCCCTCAATCAAGAAGCCAACAAAATCAATGAAACCATCACAGAGGTATTCGTGAGAATGGAAGCCTTTGTCAAAGTTTAGGCAATGGCAGGTTGTACAGAAGAGATATGCAACTTAGAAGAATATATAAATGTAGAACTAAATCACTTTGCTGCATATTTGAAACTAACACAATATTGTAAATCAATTATATTTCAATTAAAAAATTCTTTGATTGATATTTCTATTCCTAGAAGTCTCTCAGCCACTCTCAGACTTGGCCTCCAATCTTCCACCATATTGTGTTCCCCTTTTCTCGCTCAATCCCACATTCAAAATATTCTGTTCATTTCTAATGCAGAGAAGGTCAATTAACTATTTTGTTGTTCTGGCTCTTACCAATCCATCTTATTAGGGGCTCAACTTCTAAGAAGCAATCTTAGATCACATATATAAGCTATTCTACATTCTTTCAAAATTTATTAAGGAATTATATATTTAGTGTCTCCTGTTTGCCACAAGTTCAAATGCACAAAGATGTTCATATAACCTCTCTAATAATGCAGAACTAGAAAAACTTAAATTCCAACCAGAAGGGAACAGGCAAATTCATTATGATTTTTGTCACTCAATAAAGTAGTGTGTTCAGCAAGGATCACAAAATTTAACTCACAGGTATGACTCTTATGTACCCAAAACTCTGATTACTTAACCTCTAATTCCTCTGGTTTTGCTCCACTGTTTGGGGCGTGGGGTACGCAGAGAGGGGGAAGATAACACATTTTCCATCTGCCTTAACATTTAATCTGCACTGATAATTTAGGTGGTTCTTGGTCTCCTTGAAGACAAGGGTTAAATCTCTCACATGGTTTCACTTCCCTGACTTCTCTCATTACGGAGGCATCTGGGGAAACTGGGGTGCTGACATGTCTTTTTGGCAGCGAAACTGAGATGCCCTGGAGCACAGTGTTGGGTCCCTCCTCTGGTATCTGGAAGAGACCCAAGGCGGCTCTGCGTCCTGCTGCCATTGCCAGGTGCAGACGGCTGCTCTGCTACTTTAGCTCAATCTCATCTCTGGGCATGGCCAAGCCCCCATGCTCTCCTTGGCTGACTAGAGCCTGTCTCAGCTTCCTGATGGCTGAACACGGCTAAGTGGTTGTCTTAGGCCCCATCCAGCCCCTGGCCTGCATTCCATCCCCAGGCTTTGCTGCTGGCTTCCCTTGTTCAACCAGAACAAACCATTACAGGTTCATTGCTTCCAACATTACAGGCTCACTAGAAATGGAGGGGTTTCCAAAAAGTGCCAACCAGACTCTTCTCTGGTTCAGTCTGACCAGGCAGTTCTTCTTTGTAATCAGCCAGAACCACTCTGCTATGCACAGAAGTCTTCTCCCCAAATTCTAAACATATGGGGGAGGGGTGGGGAATGGGGGAGCTTCCTGGAGCTGCTTTGCTCCCTCCAGTCATAAAATGCATAGTAAATTAGACCCACATTTAATTCTTTCACTTTCTTCTCTCCTCTCTGCTTAACCTCCCTGTGGAACAACAAGAAAGCAACTTTTATTGATTTTGGATTTTTTGTACCATCTTATGGAAAAACCTGAACAAATTTTTTGGCCAACCCAATATTTTGCTTCCTTTTGTCTTAAACACAGCCCTGCATCAGTAGAGCAGAGAGCTTTGTGCTCTGCTATTGAGGACAGAAGAAGTGTCTCCATCTCCCAGGAGGATTCTACAGCCCAGGTCATCCACATTTAGTTGTAATGTGCAAGAAAGGGCATCAGCCAAAGGAATAGCAAATTATTTCTCCTGCAACACAATCCTATTTGAATGTCAGAAACTAAATGTGACCTCAGTCTTCCTCCTTACACAACTCCCATGCCAAGGAGGAAGATACCTTGGCCAAAGTGAAAAAGGTAAAAGCCAAGTACTCAGGAAGACAAAGGAGAAAATATGTCAATAATTAAAACATGTCTCTGTTATAGAGCCACCACTTAAAAATACGCTTATGAAGGTTTAATAACACAGACAAATTCTTATGTTATAATGTTATTAGAAAGAAAGCAGGATACAAAGTTATGAGAGAAGTTAAATCACAACTGCATTTAAATGTATCTAAAAGAAAGTTTGAAAGGAAACATAGCAAAGTGTTAACAATGGTGATCTCTGAGTAACCAAACTATCACCCCTAACTTCTCTATTTTCCTGATTTTTCAAATTTTCATAATGAAGAAATCTGGTTATAAATAAATGAATTTTAATTTAAATATTGCTCTGCAATTTATTCAATATTCAACCATATTTACTGGACATCTGCCACATTCCAGCTTAAAAATAAAAAAATTTTAAGTAAATTTAAATATTTCTCTGCAATTTATTCATTATTCAACCAATATTTAACCTGTCACATTCCAGCTACTGCTCTAAATGCTGTGGGGAGAATCCCAGGGATGGGGGAGCCTGGTGGGCTGCTGTCTATGGGGTTGCAGAGTTGGACACGACTGAAGCGACTTAGCAGCATGGGTACTAAGATGACCAAACCCCTCCTGGAGATGATTATGCTAAGTGAAGTAAGTCAGGCACAGACAAATATCATATAATATCACTTATATGTGAAATCTAAAAAAAAAAAATGATCTGAATGAAATTATTTATAAAACAGAAGCAGACAGGCTTAGAAAACAAAATAAACCCATGGCTCAAGGGTACCAAAGGGAAAAGATGCCATGGAGGGATAAATTGGGTTTGGGATCAATATGCACACACTACTATATTTAAATAGATTATCAACAAGGACCTACTGTATAGCACAGGGAATTCTAATCAATATTCTATAATAACCTAATTAGAAAAGAATTTGAAAAAGAATTGATACATGTACATGTATAAGTGAATCACTTCAGTGTATACCTGAAACTAACCCAAGATTATTAATCAATTATATTCCAATATAAAAAAAAAATTTTTTTAAGTCCCTACTCCTGTGGAGTTTTACAGTCTAATATGAAAGAGAGGAGATGATGGTAGCACCAAAGCAGACCAGTCAGGGATAAATGAATTACAGAACATCAGTACAAGAGACTACTACAATCAATGGAACAAAATAGAAAATCAATGGAACAAATAGAAAGCCCAGAGATAAATCCACGCACCTATGAACACCTTATCTTTGACAAAGGAGGCAAGAATATACAATGGAGAAAAGACAATCTCTTTAACAAGTGGTGCTTGGAAAATTGGTCAACCACTGGTAAAAGAATGAAACTAGAACACTTTCTAACCCCATACACAAAAATAAACTCAAAATGGATTAAAGATCTAAATGTAAGACCAGAAACTATAAAACTCCTAGAGGAAAACATAGGCAAAACACTCTCTGACATAAATCATAGCAGGATTCTCTATGACCCACCTCCTATGGTAATGGAAATAAAAGCAAAAATAAACAAACGGGACCTAATTAAACTTAAAAGTTTTTGCACAACAAAGGAAACTATAACCAAGGTGAAAAGATAGCCTTCAGAATGGGAGAAAATAATAGCAAATGAAGCAACTGACAAAGAATTAATCTCAAAAATATACAAGCAGCTCCTGTAGCTCAATTCCCTAAAAATAAAGGACCCAATCAAAATATGGGCCAAAGAACTAAACAGACATTTCTCCAAAGACATACAGATGGCTAAAAAACACATGTAAAGATGCCCAACATCACTCATTATCAAAGAAATGCAAATCAAAACCACAATGAGGTACCGACTCACACTGGTCAGAATGGCTGCGATCCAAAAGTCTACAAACAATAAATGCTGGAGAGGGTGCAGAGAAAAAGGAACCCTCTTACACTGTTGGTGGAAATGCAAACTAGTACAGCCACTATGGAGAACAGTGTGGAGATTCCTTAAAAAACTGGAAATAGAACTGCCTTATGACCCAGCAATCCCACTGCTGGGCATACACACAGAGGAAACCCGAAGTGAAAGAGACACGTGTACCCCAGTGTTCATCACAGCACTGTTTATAATAGCCAGGACATGGAAGCAACCTAGATGTCCATCAGCAGATGAATGGATAAGAAAGCTGTGGTACATATACACAATGGAGTATTACTCAGTCATTGAAAAGAATGCATTTAAATCAGTTCTGATGAGGTGAATGAAACTGGAGCCTACTATACAGAGTGAAGTAAGTCAGAAAGAAAAACATCAATACAGTATACTAATGCATATATATGGAATTTAGAAAGATGGTAACAATGACCCTATATACGAGACAGCAAAAGAGACACACATGTATAGAACAGTCTTTTGGACTTTGTGGGAGAAGGCGAGGTGGGATGATTTGAGAGAATAGCATTGAAACACGTATATTATCATATGTGAAACAGATCGCCAGTCCAGGTTCGACGCATGAGACAGGGTGCTCAGGGCTGGTGCACTGGGACGACCTAGAGGGATGGGATGGGGAGGGGGGTGGGAGGGGAGTTCAGGATGGGGAACACATGTACACCCATGGCTGATTCATGTCAATGTATGGCACAAACCACTATAATACTGTAAAGTAATTAGCCTCCAATTAAAATAAATAAATATTTTTTAAAAAAAGAGACTACCACACAGAGTACAGAATATACCATAGGATACTACACTATGTTCTATAATACACTATATTGTAATATACTCTAGTATTATGCTATATCATGTAACATACACTAGTATTATGCTATATAATATATAGAACATACTGATCTCATAGTATAGCTCTAAATTTCTATAGTTGTTTTTAGTCACTGTCAAGTCTGATTCTTTGTGACCCCATGGACTGTAGCCAGCCAGGCTCCTCTACCCATGGAATTTCCCATGCAAGAACACTAGAGTATGTTGCCATTTCCTTCCCTAGGGAATCTTCCCAACCCAGGGATCGAAACTGGGTCTCCTGTATTGGCAGGCAGATTCTTTACCACTGAGTCACTAGGGAAGACCCATATCTCTAAATACAGTTATATAAAATATATAGATAACATAGTAGTAAACTAGAGCCAGACATCCTGGAATGTGAAGTCAAGTGGGCCTTAGAAAGCATCACTATGAACAAAGCTAGTGAAGGTGATGGAATTCCAGTGGAGCTATTCCAAATCCTGAAAGATGCTGCTGTGAAGGTGCTGCACTCAATATGCCAGCAAATTTGGAAAACTCAGCAGTGGACACAGGACTGGAAAAGGTCCGTTTTCATCCCAATCCCAAAGAAAGGTAATGCCAAAGAATGCTCAAACTACCACACAATTGCACTCATCTCACACGCTAGTAAAGTCATGCTCAAAATTCTCCAAGCCAGGCTTCAGCAATATGTGAACCATGAACTTCCTGATGTTCAAGCTGGTTTTAGAAAAGGCAGAGGAACCAGAGATCAAATTGCCAACATCCGCTGGATCATGGAAAAAGCAAGAGAGTTCCAGAAAAGCATCTATTTCTGCTTTATTGACTATGCCAAAGCCTTTGACTGTGTGGATCACAATAAACTGTGGAAAATTCTAAAAGAGATGGGAATACCAGACCACCTGATCTGCCTCTTGAGAAATCTTTATGCAGGTCAGGAAGCAACAGTTAGAACTGGATATGGAACAACAGACTGGTTCCAAATAGGAAAAGGAGTTCGTCAAGGCTGTATATTGTCACCCTGTTTATTTAACTTATATGCAGAGTACATCATGAGAAACGCTGGACTGGAAGAAACACAAGCTGGAATCAAGATTGCCGGGAGAAATATCAATCACCTCAGATATGCAGATGACACCACCCTTAGGGCAGAAAGTGAAGAGGAACTCAAAAGCCTCTTGATGAAAGTGAAAGTGGAGAGTGAAAAAGTTGGCTTAAAGCTCAACATTCAGAAAACGAAGATCATGGCATCCGGTCCCACCACTTCATGGGAAATAGATGGGGAAACAGTGGAAACAGTGTCAGACTTCATTTTTCTGGGCTCCAAAATCAGTGCAGATGGTGACTGCAGCCATGAAATTAAAAGACGCTTACTCCTTGGAAGGAAAGTTATGACCAACCTAGATAGCATATTCAAAAGCAGAGACATTACTTTGCCAACAAAGGTCCATCTAGTCAAGGCTATGGTTTTTCCTGTGGTCATGTATGGATGTGAGAGTTGGACTGTGAAGAAGGCTGAGCGCCGAAGAATTGATGCTTTTGAACTGTGGTGTTGGAGAAGACTCTTGAGAGTCCCTTGGACTGCACGGAGATCCAACCAGTCCATCCTGAAGGAGATCAGCCCTGGGATTTCTTTGGAAGGAATGATGCTAAAGCTGAAACTCCAGCACTTTGGCCACCTCAAGCGAAGAGTTGACTCCACTGGAAAGGACTCTGATGCTGGGAGGGATTGGGGGCAAGAGGAGAAGGGGACGACAGAGAATGAGATGGCTGGATGGCATCACTGACTTGATGGACGTGAGTTTGAGTGAACTCCGGGAGTTGGTGATGGACAGGGAGGCCTGGCTTGCTGCGATTCATGGGGTCGCAAAGAGTCGGACACAACTGAGCAACTGATCTGATCTGATAGGTATATAATATACAAACAATACTATGCAGCTCTTAACTATAATTAAGCAATAATCCAGAGAAATTAGAACAGTGTACAGAGCACGCTGCACAAACATGTCCTTGTTTGGGTGTATCTCTTTCTGGAGGAATACTTCAGAAGCCAATTGTAGTGGTTGCTTGGAGGAGGAGTCACAGAGAATTAGAGAATGACCTAGAAGGCAGACATGCTTGGTATATTTGGATTATTTAAGATGTGCTTACAATGCTTATTTTCAAAAAAGAATAATTTAACATATTTTTTAAAAAATATGTCCATAGGAACCATACAGTTTGTTCCATCTCTTTGGAACAAATACTTAAAGATAATTTTAAGAAATAAATTTCACTCTGTGAAAAGAGTGCCAATGTTCAGAGAAAGCTATATTTAGATAATGCTAAATATCCATTTAGTCTCTCAAATACAGAAAACTTTTGGACTCTTAAAATTATCTTTGCGGAATATTTTTAGTCACGTCTGCCTACTACGCTAAAAAGTTCTTGGGCAGGGAGGCAGGGATTCATTTTGAGGGGCTTGAAAAATAGGAACATGGAGTTGGAGGGGACTCTGGGGGGCATGAAATGCAAACCCCAAAGCAAGACTTCTGTAACATGCAGTCCTCTATTCTTCAGATGAGGCAACCCAGCCTGTCTGTGGGTAGCTCAAGTTACCACAAAAGCCCTTCAGACATTAGGTAGAAACCTGCTGTCACCAACTGAGTTATAACTGGCCTGTCCACCCTCTCTGGCGCCACCTCTCAGAAATCTGCCAGTTTTTCTAGATGCAAGCCCAATGTCACAGTCTGCCTTAGGCTTACATTACATGCTTAGCACATGAGAGCTCAGTTGTTCGGTCAGTACTCTTTGTGACCCCATGAACTGTAGCCCGCCAGGCTCCTCTGTCCAGGGAATTTTCCAGAAAAGAATACTGGAATGGGTTGCAATTTCCTCCTCCAGGGGATCTTCCTGACCCAGGAACGGAACCTGCATCTCCTGTGGTTCCTGCATTAGCAGGCAGATTCTTTACCAACTGTGCCACCAAGGAATCCCACACACCTTAGGCTTATCACTGACAACCATGCAGGCCAGACCCCAGGTCCCTGGGGGCAGATATGCACTTTCTCCTTTGAAGTGCCTTATGCTAGGAGCACACAGTAGGTGCCCAAGTTATATTGCACTGAATCAAGAGCTCTCTATGTCCTATTTGCCCTCTGGACTTTTAAGCAAATAGCTCAGCAGTGCAGAAAAAGGACACCCTGAGGCAGTGGGACCATCCCAACTACAAGGATGAACCGGGTGTAACAGACGAGAAAACAGATACTTTTCAGTCTCCTTGTGTAGCAGGGCCACTCACAGGGCATCCTCAGCAGGCCTGGCAAATGGAAGACTTTCCTGCAGTGTCCACACCAGGTGTCGTAGTTAATGCTCCTCAGCTGTGCGACAGAACCCACAAATATGATCTGCCTTCATCCTTATCTAATCACTTTACGGGGCATTAAGCTGCCTTTGGCTGAACCGGTTGCCAGCTGCAACAACACTCCAGGAAAGGACACCGTCCCCTCTCATGATAAAGCGCATCACACTAACAGAACCCATCTATATGTAGCTCTGCTCAAGAGCTTATATAATTTATCTTAGGCTCATCCTCCCTCTCCTCTCTGGGGCGTGGAATTACACCCACTCAGCTGGAGGCAATTGCTTTTTGATGGTGCCTGTGCTAAAGCATTTTTAGGATAAAGTTAGTGAATCTTTTCCCCGTGGCAATGTAGCTCTCTCAAGGTGAAATACAGACAGCGAGTTATAGATAGAACTTTAAGGCAACAGTTTCCCAGTTTGTAAAAGCTAATAAGCCCAGTTTACATACAAACAGTCGTTACCTTGTTGGCGGGATCAACCTCCATCCGTGGAAAGACGCAGAGCCTTCTGGTAACCAAAGGCATCTCAGACGTGTTTTTGCTTGAAGCGGTAATTGCGGTGTGCCTCTCCTCATCCTCACCCTCTTACCCACTTGCTCTGCTTTGCTGCCGGTACATGTTCATTCTGCAATTCCTGGCAGCTGCTCCTCACCACAGTAGGATTCCAGCAGGTGAGGAATGTATATTATGTAAACTGTGGCAACGAGAAACACCAACATCGCCTCTACTCTGTGAAAACCAATGAGCACACTTTGTAACAAGTCCCTGCGTAAGAACACTCTGAGTCCTCGGAATTTCGAGGCATGAGCCTTGACAGCGAGGGGCAGTGTGGCAAAGTGCCTAATCACACTAGTATGGGAGCCAGCTTGATTCAGATCCTGGTTCCAAGTCTTATTAGTTGTTTTAACCTGAGCAAATCATGGAAGTCCTCTGTTACCTCAGTTTCCCCATCTGTAAAATGGAAATATCTCAAAAAGCAGTTATGGAAGTTAAATGAGTTAATACAAGTAAGGTGCTTAGAATTGTGCCTGGCACAGAATAAACCCTAAATACACATTAGCTTCTCAGGAAGACAATTTCATCTAAGCCCAAGTGGTTATCACAAGCCCATGATACCCAAAGTTCTAAATCCGGGCAGACCTCTCCTGAGTGGCTAAAGGAACGTCTCCTACGGACTTCTCTGCGGCTCCTCAAACTCAGCATATCCGACGCCACGCTCAGGATCATTCCCCACCCCATGTGCGTTCTCTCCAGCGCTCTCTGCCTCTAGTTCAGCACCACCATCCATCCTGCAGTGCAAGCTGAGACCCCTGCCTCTCCCTCAGTCTCCACACCCCCAAATCCAAGCTTTCTTCCCGGCTCTCACGGAGACCACACCAGCCCCTCCCAGGCTAGTCTTTCCTCATCCTCTCTTGACCTTCTGTTCTCCAGGCAGCAGCCAGGGTAAGCGTCTGCTGAATCACAGAGCTGCTCTTATCACACAGACACCCTGCCTCAAATCCTTCAGGATCTCCCCATCAGCTCTTGGCATAAAAGTCCTGGTAAGGCCTTGCATGGTCTGGACCTGACTACCTCTTCAGCTTTGCCTTGTACTTTTTTCTTGCTCTTTGGGCTTCTTTCAGATCCTTGAACACAACATGTGCTATTTAACTCCAGAAACTTTATACTTACCAGTCCCTTAATCCTACTTAACTCTTGCATATCCTTCAAATCTCAGCCTAGGTGCTTTCTTGAACTTCTGGTTAAAGGCAGGCTTCTTTGTCATACGTTCTCAAAGAACTATGCACCTTTCTATCAAAGCTGTGCTTCTAATTAGAAGTATGTTTCTTGTGATTATTTGAATAACATCTATCTTCTCAATAAATCAAAAACTCCACAAGAAAAGGGACTTAGGACAGTAGCCAGCCCATGGTAGGTCTCAGTAATTATTTTTAGAATTAACCAATAAAAGACATTTACTTAGTGCTTTCCATATATTATATCATTTAGCCTTCATGCAACCTTTGAAGTATGATTTTCCTATTTTAACAGATGAGGATACTGAGACTGAGAAAGTAGGTGATTTGTTAAGAATCATGCAGAGAACAAATAGATGAACTTAAATCCAAGTATTGAGACTTAAATACCTCTTCCCACATTTACTTTGGTAGCTTCTCTTAAATAGTCCTTTTGCACAGCTCAGAATCTTTGGTTAGGGAGCTCTTCATATCTGTACTGAGATGCTGAACTGGTCTACCCCAGAAGCCTATGTACCTCACTCACAACACTGCCCGTCCTTCTAACAGCTCCACCATGCTTGCATGGTCCTGGCCCAGAGAGGGAGAAAACTCCTGCTAAATGGAAGGCGGGGCCTCAGCTAATCCTGAGTAATCTCCCAAACTCTCCATTGCGGACCATCAGCACCCAGGCATCACCACTTTACCTCATTAATCAGACACCAACCAGGAAAACAGCAAACAACTTTCTGTATTTCAAACCAAGTGAATTTGATGCCAGGGATTTGTTACACAAGAGACAAAAGAGACTGGCCAGCCTGGGGACAGGGTGGCACCCAGAGGTTAGCACCAGCAGGAAGCCATTGCCATCCCCAGGCCATAAGGATGAAGGGAGCAGGAGGCTTACCGGAGGGCAGGGGCCCAGGTCACCTTGAGTGTGGGTGGGGAGAAATGCGTTGGTGTGCAAGGAAGGATAATGCCACCCCCTCTTCCAAAGATGTCCACATTCTAATCGCCAGAAACTGTAAGTATGTTACCTTACAGGACAAAAGGGACTTTGCAGCTGTGAGTAGGTAAGGCTCTTCAGGAGGAGAGAGTGTGCTAGATGACTCAGGAGGATCCAGTGTCATCTCTAGGATCCTTATAAGAGGGAGACAAGAGGGTCAGAGTCAGAGAAGGCAATGTGACAACAGAAGGACAGGTCAGAGTGATGTGGTCACAGCCCAGGAAGGTGGCAGCCGCTGGAGAGGAAACAGGTTCCCCTAGAGCATCCAGAAGGAGGGCAGCCCCGCTGACATCTTGCTTTTGGTCCCATAAGACTTATTCCAAACTTTTGATCTCCAGAACTGAAAGGTAATAAACATGTCATTTAAGTCCATAAGTGTGTGGTAATCTCTTAAAGCAGCAACGGGAAACTGAGACGCTTGGCTTGTCCCTTCTTCCCACATGTCAGTCGTTCCTCTGGCTGAACCTGACAGGAAGTCAGTGACAGGAAAGTCAGGGAAGCACCGTCTGCCAGGGAAGGTCCAGGAGAGGATCTGGGGAACCTGCTCAGGATCACTGCAGTCACATCACCACTCCTGTGGGAAGCTCACGCTGGAACGGACATCTGAAACTCATTCTTCTGAATCTCACTTTACAGTTCTATGAATATAAATCATCCTGTTGACTTTGTTCTAATCTATGTAGGGGAACGACTGGCATACTAAAATCTCTGCAGCATCAGAAACATGTGTATAATAAAAACAAGGTTTACTCTCTTTTGACTTATTCAAATTCATCATTAATTATTAGAACCAAGGAGCCACATCTGGTCAGGGAGTAATTTTAATGAGATGGTCTGGTAATTTTATGGACTCCATTTGATTTTTCTTATTTTATGGGCGTATAAATCAAAACAGATGACATCACCTTATCTTTCTCAACTACACCAGTAACAGAACACAACCTATAAAATGAACGTATTCCATAAAAACTGAGCACTCCCCAGGTTATCGTGGGTGCAGCTGCTGCCCATTGCTCCTTTCTTTGAGCCATTCCCCTGATGTGACTTGGCAGCCCATCTCCATCAGCTCTGTGGTTGAAAAAAAATGGGTCATTGCACTGTGACAAAAGGACATTCACTGCAAATACAGCAATTAACAAAAGTTTGAGCTCCAATGGTCTCAAACGCCCAAAGGAAGCTTGTACTTGCTGTGTGTGGGTGCCAGAAGCAGACAGACTGACAAAGCAACACGAGTTCCACCAGCAGCACCAGAGACACGTGTAAGAATTCAATCAGACAGAAGGAAGTGGCTGAAAGCCACTGATGAAGGGGACATGAGGCCTTGAAAAAGGCTGTTTTCTACATTACTAGCATTTAATTGAAACATTCTGGAGCCACCAGTCCCAAGACCTAAAAATAGGGCACTGTAATAAAAGACTCAATGGTAACATTCTCATTTATAAATGTTTGTGTATGTGTGCCTAAATAATATGGAAGTGTGATTTCCCAGGTAGCACAGTGATAAAGAATCTGCCTGCCAGTGCAAGTGACACAGGAGACACGGGTTCAGTCCCTGGGTCGGGAAGATCCTCTGGAGGAGGAAACGACCATCCATTCCAGTATTCTTGCTGGAGAATCCCATGAACAGAGGAGCCTGGCAGGCTACAGTCCATGGGGTTGTGAGGAGTCAGACATGACTGAGCAATTGAGAATGCACACACAATACTATGTAAAGGCCAAGTTTCCCTGGTTTCCTCACACACACAGACATGCACACAAAATTGGAAGAGTTCATAGATGAAACTAACTAGCAAAAAATTGATAATTGTTGAAGCTGCATTATGGGTATATGAGTGTTCATTGCATTAGTCTTTGCTTAGTCTTTGTGTTTTAAATTTTCTGTAAAAAAAGAAGAAAAGGCAGTGTTGATTCTTGGACGCAGAATATTTTTCATAGCTATTCTTCTCTCACATGGCTTCTTTCATAAACATTTTCAGCAAGCTTCACCATACCCTGAAGTCATGGGACCCACAGGCACTGCGTGCATGCGTGTGAAGTCGCTTCAGTCGTGTCCTGCTCTTTGCGACCCCGTGGACTGTAGCCCTCCAGGCTCCTCTGTCCATGGGATTCTCCAGGAAAGAATACTGGAGCGGGTTGCCATGCCTTTCTCAGGGACTGCAGATATTGCTACGTGTTCTCTGATTCTCTTGTGCTTGTGTGGAAAGCAGAATTCTGCTCTGGCAGAAGAAGGGCGGTACCCAGGCACAGGGCATGGGAAATGAGTGGGCAGCAGGCTGAAGGGGCTGAAAAAAAAACAGGCAGGAGCAGCAACCCCCACTGAAGTGCACTGGGAAGCTACCCAGTCTGGGAGCAGCTCGCCTGCACTAGAGGGTCCCCAGCACCCCACAGGGCACTTAGACATTAACTCAGGTTCAATTCACGAAGCACAGATTGAACACCTGTCATGAGTCCAGCCTGAGCACTGAGCACAGAGCATGTGGCTATAAGTGCTGCCATCAGCAATAGCTAAAGCTTCATTGTTTTTAAAAGTTGAAGAACATCGACTGAATTGTCTGTGAAGTCAATGTTAACCTGAAGAAGAAAAACTTTAAAAGACAAACTCTCCAAATGTTGCTGCTCCACACCACCTCCACTGAATGCAGAGCCAGTGAGCTGATGACATGCTGGCCTCCCTTCTGAGCAATCATTTTTAAAAAGCAAGGTCAAGCTTTGCTTTTCTAGAGAGTACGATGATGGGCAAGATATGCACTGCTGACCGGCTGACTCATTTTCAGCGCTTGTAGCACATAAGCATGAAGCGGAACACAGTGAGAAAAGAGATTCATGCCAATCCCATTTTGAAACAAACGTCTGAAAAATCACAGGGGTCATTAGCTCTGGTCATGCTTGGTTCTGCCGCTGTGGGGAACGGGAAAGGCATTGAGAGGAAATAAGCCAGGATTGATGGTGGACAGCGCAATGCCTTATCCATCTAAAGCAAAGGCCCTTCCCCCTCCTTTTCCCTCTTGACAGCTGGCCCAAAGAACCTAAACTTAGCAAGGGCGAGGTGTAGGAAACTAGATAGTGCCTTCTACAGTTGGATAGGAAATACTGGGCTCAATGTGTTTAAGGTTAAGATTAATTCCTCACTTCCTCTGAATCTATTTTAAAAACAGAGCAGAGGATGGCATATGCTTTCTTCTAACAAAATGACAGATGATCAAAGGATAAACATGATCCGCATGTCAAACCCTCCTACTGCTGTGGCCCTTTGCCCACAGACTTTTTTTTTCTTAAGTATTTTATCATTGTGGTTAAAACTCGGTTGCCTGTGTTTATTCAGAAAACTCAGTAGTGGCAACAGCCAGAAAAAGAGTGAATGGTGATTGGTGGAATCGACTAAAGCCAGTAGAACAAAGGAAAATTTTAGTGGTGGTGTTCTCAAACATCTACTTCATGGCAATAAACAAAGATCGCAAGCCTCTCTCTTTCTCAAACCTGTGCGATATGGTGTCTGAAAGTAGAAATCTGCCCTGCTGTTGAGGTGGAGAATCACTTTTTCTGATTTGCAACAGCAATCCTAATTAATATTGCCTCATTATTATTCCTTGTGTTCTGTAAACAAGAGCTCCCTGTCTGCATAGTCACTCATTAGGGCTGATTTAATTGAATTTCAGGGGGAAAGGCATGACTGCCTCTGGAAGCAGAGGACTGGAAGCTTCTGAGAGCAGCCTTTCACAAGTGACTCACAAGCTCCACGGTGTCAGACACGTGGGAGGGAGAAGCAGCAGGCCCTCTTGCCTCCCTTTGTTCCCCAGGGTGGTGTACGGGGCTCAGCACAAATTGTTTTCTTCACTGTCATGCTTTGCCTTCCACCACTGAGGCCATCATTTTTTATGTCCTTCGAGCTATGGCCCCCATTGAGTCTTTAGAACTCCACCTATCTAGGAAAAATGCTTTTCAATCCAGGATCCTTTCAGTATATATATACACACAAAGAAAAAAATCAGCTCAGAAATTGACAGTCTAGGAACTTCCTCGGTGGTCCGCTAATTAGGAATTCACCTTCCCATGCAGGGGACGCAGGTTTGGTCCTGGTCAGGGAATTAAGATCCCACATGCCTTTCCTACAGAGCTCACATGCTCTGGAGCCCACGCACCGCAACTAGAGAAAAGCCCACAATGAAAGAGTGCCCCAACTAAGACCATATGCAGTCCAAAAATAAAAAGAAAATTTAAAAGTTAGAAATTGACAGGCAGTAAGATTCTATCGATTCCAAATTCCATCATCAGTCCTCCAACTAAAGTGGTTTTTTTCCATACAGGCACTTTTAAACTCTGGTTGAAACAATCTTTCTTTGAATAGGGTATCATATCAAAACCATTCAATCATTCATTCAGTCACTGATTCTACAAATACTTCTAGAGTTCCTAACACGTGTTGGGTTCAGCTCTGGACATTGGGTGTTAATGTTGAATGAGACACAGAAGGTACTTGCTGTCAGGGAGATTACACCCCAGCGCAGAGAAACGGACAATAATGTGAAATCAAATAAATGAACAGAAGGATGACGCTGCATAGAAAATAAAACTAGACGATGCAGTTACAACCGTCAGGTGAGTTGATTAGATTGGGTCTTCAGAGAAGGCTCCCTGAAGCAGTGCCATTTAAGCTGAGATAAGGATGATGTGAAGGAGTTGGCCATGTGGAGGAACATTCCAGGTGGGGGCACCCCAAGTACGAAGGCTACAAGGCAATAACAAGCATAGGAAGTTCAAGGGGCAGCAAGCAGGCCAGCAGGGCTGAAGTGCTGGAAGTGTGGGGAAAAGGAGGGCTGTCATGAAGGAGCTGACGCCAAACCTGACCAGGCCTTCCTCATAGACGGTAGCAAGGAGTTTAATGCAGTGACAGAGCAGTAGTGGGGAAATGGTCTTAAACAGGAGAGTGACATGATTGGCTTCGAATGTTTAATTTTCTGGCTGCTAAATGTAGAATATATTGGAGAAAGAGAAAGAGTGGAAGCAATGAGACCTAGTTAGGAAGCTATTACAATACACAGGAAAAATAATGTGAAAATAACAATATAAGAACCATTAGCATGTGCTGTATACTGACTATACACCAGGTATTGTGCCAAACCCTTGGCATGTGCCATCTCCTTTATTTCTCCTCAAGTCTCTGCAAGAAGTTGCGAGATTAAGTAACGTGTCCAAGGTTACTCACTAGCTGTGGATCTGGATTCAAACCCAGGCCATCTGACTCCCATATTCACCTGCCTTGGAACTTTAGCAATGAATACTATGTGAACCCTGGAAATATGTCCATTTAAGACTATCTTTATACCCCTTCTTACATATCTGACATAGTCCTAGAATTGGAAACTATTGATTCTGTTAATTCTGATTTAATTGTTGTTACATTGTATGTCTTTGGGGATATGTGTATAATTAAATAGCTTACACACTTTTCTGCCTAGGAACAGATTTAGCTTTGAGTACTTTCCCAAGAGACATGCTTCCAGCCTCTGATAGAAGCAGGTGAACACTGTTGGAAATGTCAGCCATTTTTTTAACCCAAACAATCAGCAACTTAACAGTCTTCACTTGGGTAGCACCAAGATGGCAGTACCTGCTTTTGAATGTCCCCTGAGTGTTTCTGGGGTTCTCTGAGGACAGTACACACACTCTGCAATCCCTGCTGGGACTCACTGGTCACCTCGGCTGGCCATCTGCTCTCACCTGGTTCCGTAAGCTGTGACCCATCCCTCTCTACAGCTTCCAGGACCTCACCCCATCTGGGGTGCCTGGCTCCCAACAGCACTCCACAAGGGAGAACAGGGTTTAGCCTAAGAGAAGACCCAGACTCTTGACACCTGAAAGTCCATCTCCCAAGGAGATAGTAGGTATCCAATTGAGACATTCTTACTGGTATTTCCCTTGTGGACTAGTGGTTAAGAATGTGACTGCCAATGCAGGGGACACGGGTTCAATTCCCGGTCCAGGAAGGTCCCACTTGCTGTCAGGCAGCTGAGCCTGTACTGAGCTGAGCCTGTGTGCTGCAACTACTGAAGCCCATATGCCTAGAAGGCATGCTCTGCAACAAGAGAAGCCGTCCCACTGAGAAGCCGGCTTCCTGTAGATAGAGAAAGCCCCCTCCAACAGCAACAAAGACCCAAAGCAGACAAAATAAATAAGTAAATGAACACACACTTACTATCTGAGTCTGAAGCATTTGCCTTTGGTTTACAGCACTAATCTGTGGGTTTTCCCAGAAAAATCAGTGTAAATTTATTCTAAAATTATGTGACAGTCATGTGATGGGAACTAAACAAGTGGGCTCCTCCGTGACTGACCTCCTCTTTCTACAGCTAGAAAAGGCTGGCAACTTTAAAGAAGGTCCTCTCTCTAAAAACCATTTAAGAGAAGGCATTCTGCTTCATTCATAATAGAAAACTCAAAAATGCCCAATCAACAAAGACTGGAAAAATAAGTTATGAGATGGAAATACCAGACCACCTGACTTGCCTCTTGAGAAACCTGTATGCAGGTCAGGAAGCAACAGTTAAAACTAGACATGGAACAACAGACTGGTTCCAAATAGGAAAAGGATTATGTCAAGGCTGTATAGTGTCACCCTGCTTATTTAACTTATATGCAGAGTACATCATGAGAAACGCTGGATTGGAAGAAGCACAAGCTGGAATCAAGATTCCCAGAGAGATATCAATAACCTCAGATATGCAGATGACACCACCCTTATGGCAGAAAGTGAAGAGGAACTCAAAAGCCTCTTGATGAAAGTGAAAGTGGAGAGTGAAAAAGTTGGCTTAAAGCTCAACATTCAGAAAACGAAGATCATGGCATCCGGTCCCACCACTTCATGGGAAATAGATGGGGAAACAGGGGAAACAGTGTCAGACTTTATTTTTTGGGCTCCAAAATCACTGCAGATGGTGATTGCAGCCATGAAATTAAAAGACACTTACTCCTTGGAAGGAAAGTTATGACCAACCTAGATAACATATTGAAAAGCAGAGACATTACTTTACCAACAAAGGTCCGTCTAGTTAAGGCTATGGTTTTTCCAGTAGTCATGTATGGATATGAGAGTTGGACTGTGAAGAAAGCTTAGTGCCAAAGAATTGATGCTTTTGAACTGTGGTGTTGGAGAAGACTCTTGAGAGTCCCTTGGACTGCAAGGAGATCCAACCAGTCCATTCTGAAGATCAGCCCTGGGATTTCTTTGGAAGGAATGATACTAAAGCTGAAACTCCAGTACTTTGGCCACCTCATGTGAAGAGTTGACTCATTGGAAAAGACTTTGATGCTGGGAGGGATTGGGGGCAGGAGGAGAAGGGGACGACAGAGGATGAGATGGCTGGATGGCATCACCGACTCGATGGACGTGAGTTTGCGTGAACTCCGGGAGTTGGTGATGGACAGGGAGGCCTGGTGTGCTGCGATTCATGGGCTCGTGAAGAGTTGGACACGACTAAGCGACTGAACTGAACTGAACTGAACTGATAAGAAAAAAAGTAGTTGACCATTTTTTAAAACTGTCACAAAACCTATAGGGATGGGATGGGGTGGTTGGTGGAAGGGAGGTTTTAAGACAGAGGGGACATATGTGTATACTTATGGCTAATTCATGTTGTTGTACAGCAGAAACCAATACAACATTGTAAAGCAATTATCACAGAAGAATACATATGCCACAGAAAGATATTTATGACATGTTGGAAAGTATAGGTAATTACAAAGAAGTGGTATATATTCTTTCATATATATTTATGTATTTATGGTCACTCTATTAAAAATTTATAATCCACATTTTCTAATATTTTATAATGGAAATTTTTACTTTGTAATATGTAAAAAATAAAATTAAAGTATTTTTAATTCATAAAAAAGCCTCAGCCAGTACAGGAGCTGAAGATCTGAGTCTGAGATCCACACTGGCCCTGGCAGTCCTCAGAGCAGTGCTAGTCCATAGAAATACAATAACACAAGGCACAAATAGAAGCCACTTGAGTCATCTGGAATTTTCCAGTAGCCACGTTTAAGAAATAGAAAGAAGTGAAATTATTTTTAATAATTTGTTTTATGTAACATATCCAAAACATTATTATATTTCAATATGCAATCAGTAGAAAAATATTGAGACATTTTGTATTCTTTTTCTTACTAAGGCTTGGAAACATTTACCCTTATGTCACATTTCAAGAGTTCCACCAGCACCTGTGGCCAGCGACCACCATCCATCTGTCTATGAAAGCGGTGAAGAGAGGGGCGGGGGAAGCCGGGCTCCAAGAGCTTCAAAGAAAGAAGGTATCTCAGCACCAGAGAAAAGATGCTAAGCAGCAGAGGGAAGCTGAGAGAATGTTCCGGCTGCCTCCCAACTCTTTGGTCTTTGGGACCTGGGAGAAACAGCAAGCTCTCTATGAAACCCCTTTGCTTGGCAGAGAGCAGCGTTTCAGTTAAGGTGAGGAAGTGGAGGGAACATTCTGTGACAAACAAGTTTGTGAGGGGGTGGGGGGTTTACAGCTGGATGGGTATTGCAGAGGGCAGGCGGGGAAGGTTGGCAGAGGCACAGCAGTGGGAGGATGAATCAGGGGCTAAACTGCTCAAAACAACACAGGGATAAGTACATTCAAGGAAGCGTGTCCACAGGGCTTGTGTTTTGGGAGGTGGCCAGGTCTAACAGAGATGAGAGGCAGGAAACTAATTGGGCTTGTGGTTCCAAACAGACCTTTGACGAGCAAGTCTCTCCCAGTCCTGCTGGGGAGGCATTTGGAAGTCTCCGTAGCCAGTTCCCAGTCCTGCTGTCCTTTACCTGCCTGGTGTCAGCCCACATTAGCGCAACACGCATAATTTACATGCTTGAAACAGACAGATGTTCCAACCAGCTCTGTATGTATAATCTGAGAATTCTGAAGTTGAATTTTTCAGGCTAATCCCTCTCAAATCATTCTAGATCTCCCTTCTCTCTAGGCCTGTCTTGGTGAACAATTTCCTCAAAGGGCATCAACTTAAAATTTGGAAAGTGTGTGTATGCATATTCAGTCACATCCAATGGACTTTGCAAGCCCATGGACTGTAGCCCACCAGGCTCCTCTGTCCAGGGAATTTTCCATGCAAGAATACTAGAGTGGGTTGTATTTTCCTTCTCTAGGGAATCTTCGCTTCCCAGGGGTCAAACCTGAGCCGCTTGCCTCTCCCGGATTGGCAGGCATATACTTTACCATTGTCCCACCTGGGAAGCCCCAATTCACAAAGTATTACCAAAGACACATGATAACAGAGAGCAGTGGGATTAAATGGAGCTGGACATTGACAAGATGTTTTACTGCTTTTCTAAATTATAGATCTATATAATTCATCCCTAAATTATGTTACCAATTTCCCCAATAAATTCAGGAACTCACACAGTAATTACTAAGGTAATCTTGGTATATATCAAGTGCTCAATAAATATTTGAAGAAGAAATGAGGTAAATTTATATATATGTATACACGCCCCCATGCCCGAGGCCAAGGGCAGCGGGGAGGAGCAACCGCACGACCGAGGCCAGGGGCGGTGGCCGGGAGGACCAACTCCATGTCCAAGGAGCCGTGGCTGCGCAGGCGCAGGAGGGCCTACAGGAGCTATCCCACGTTGAAGGTCAGGAAGGGCGGCGGTGAGGAGATACCCCTCATCCAAGGTAAGGAGCAATGGCTGCGCTTTGCTGGAGCAGCCGTGAAGAGATACCCAACGCCCAAGGTAAGATAAACCCAAGTAAGATGGTAGGTGTTGCAAGAGGGCATCAGAGGGCAAACACACTGAAAACATACTCACAGACAACTAGTCAATCTAATCACACTAGGACCACAGCCTTGTCTAACTCAATGAAACTAAGCCATGCCCATGGGGCAACCCAAGACGGGCAGGTCATGGTGGAGAGATCTGACAGACTGTGGTCCACTGGAGAAGGGAATGGCAAACCACTTCAGTATTCTTGCCTTGAGAACCCCATGAACAGTATGAAAAGGCAAAATGATAGGATACTGAAAGAGGAACTCCCCAGGTCAGTAGGTGCCCAATATGCTACTGGAGATCAGTGGAGAAATAACTCCAGAAAGAATGAAGGGATGGAGCCAAAGCAAAAAGAATACCCAGCTGTGGATGTGACTGGTGATAGAATCAAGGTCCAATGCTGTAAAGAGCAATATTGCATAGGAACCTGGAATGTCAGGTCCATGAATCAAGGCAAATTGGAAGTGGTCAAACAAGAGATGGCAAGAGTGAATGTCGACATTCTAGGAATCAGCGAACTGAAATGGACTGGAATGGGTGAATTTAACTCAGATGACCATTATATCTACTACTGCAGGCAGGAATCCCTCAGAAGAAATGGAGTGGCCATCATGGTCAACAAGAGAGTCCGAAATGCAGTACTTGGATGCAATCTCAAAAACGACAGAATGATCTCTGTTCGTTTCCAGGGCAAAACATTCAATATCACAGTAATCCAAGTCTATGCCCCAACCAGTAACGCTGAAGAAGCTGAAGTTGAATGGTTCTGTGAAGACCTACAAGACCTTTTAGAACTAACACCCAAAAAAGATGTCCTTTTCATTATAGGGGACTGGAATGCAAAAGTAGGGAGGCAAGAAACACCTGGAGTAACAGGCAAATTTGGCCTTGGAATACGGAATGAAGCAGGGCAAAGGCTAATAGAGTTTTGCCAAGAAAATGCACTGGTCATAGCAACACCCTCTTCCAACAACACAAGAGAAGACTCTGTACATGGACATCACCAGATGGTCAACACCAAAATCAGATTGATTATATTCTTTGCAGCCAAAGATGGAGAAGCTCTATACAGTCAGCAAAAACAAGACCAGGAGCTGACTGTGGCTCAGACCATGAACTCCTTATTGCCAAATTCAGACTGAAATTGAAGAAAGTAGGGAAAACCACTAGACCATTCAGGTATGACCTAAATCAAATCCCTTATGATTATACAGTGGAAGTGAGAAATAGATTTAAGAGCCTAGATCTGATAGATAGAGTGCCTGATGAGCTATGGAATGAGGTTTGTGACATTCTACAGGAGACAGGGATCAAGACCATTCCCATGGAAAAGAAATGCAAAAAAGCAAAATGGCTGTCTGGGGAGGCCTTACAAATAGCTGTGAAAAGAAGAGAAGCAAAAAGCAAAGGAGAAAAGGAAAGATATAAGCATCTGAATGCAAAGTTTCAAAGAATAGCAAGAAGAGATAAGAAAGCCTTCTTCAGCAATCAATGCAAAGAAATAGAGGAAAACAACAGAATGGGAAAGACTAGGGATCTCTTCAAGAACATCAGAAATACCAAAGGAACATTTCATGCAAAGATGGGCTCAATAAAGGACAGAAATGGTATGGACCTAACAGAAGCAGAAAATATTAAGAAGAGATGGCAAGAATACACAGAAGAACTGTACAAAAAAGAGCTTCACGACCCAGATAATCACGATGGTGTGATCACTGACCTAGAGCCAGACATCCTGGAATGTGAAGTCAAGTGGGCCTTAGAAAGCATCACTACGAACAAAGCTAGTGGAGGTGATGGAATTCCAGTGGAGCTATTCCAAATCCTGAAAGATGATGCTGTGAAGGTGCTGCACTCAATATGCCAGCAAATTTGGAAAACTCAGCAGTGGACACAGGACTGGAAAAGGTCCATTTTCATTTCAATCCCAAATAAAGGTAATGCCAAAGAATGCTCAAACTACCACACAATTGCACTCATCTCACACGCTAGTAAAGTCATGCTCAAAATTCTCCAAGCCAGGCTTCAGCAATATGTGAACCATGAACTTCCTGATGTTCAAGCTGGTTTTAGAAAAGGCAGAGGAACCAGAGATCAAATTGCCAACATCCGCTGGATCATGGAAAAAGCAAGAGAGTTCCAGAAAAGCATCTATTTCTGCTTTATTGACTATGCCAAAGCCTTTGACTGTGTGGATCACAATAAACTGTGGAAAATTCTAAAAGAGATGGGAATACCAGACCACCTGATCTGCCTCTTGAGAAATTTGTATGCAGGTCAGGAAGCAACAGTTAGAACTGGACATGGAACAACAGACTGGTTCCAAATAGGAAAAGGAGTTCGTCAAGGCTGTATAGTGTCACCCTGTTTATTTAACTTATATGCAGAGTACATCATGAGAAACGCTGGACTGGAAGAAACACAAGCTGGAATCAAGATTGCGGGAGAAATATCAATAACCTCAGATATGCAGATGACACCTCCATTATGGCAGAAAGTGAAGAGGAACTCAAAAGCCTCTTGATGAAAGTGAAAGTGGAGAGTGAAAAAGTTGGCTTAAAGCTCAACATTCAGAAAACGAAGATCATGGCATCCGGTCCCATCACTTCATGGGAAATAGATGGGGAAACAGTGGAAACAGTTTCAGACTTTATTTTTCTGAGCTCCAAAATCACTACAGATGGTGACTGCAGCCATGAAATTAAAAGATGCTTACTCCTTGGAAGGAAAGTTACGACCAACCTAGATAGCATATTCAAAAGCAGAGACATTACGTTGCCAACAAAGGTCCATCTAGTTAAGGCTATGGTTTTTCCTGTGGTCATGTACAGATGTGAGAGTTGGACTACAAAGAAAGCTTAGTGCCAAAGAATTGATGCTTTTGAACTGTGGTGTTGGAGAAGACTCTTGAGAGTCCCTTGGACTGCAAGGAGATCCAACCAGTCCATTCTGAAGGAGATCGGCCCTGGGATTTCTTTGGAAGGAATGATGCTAAAGCTGAAACTCCAGTACTTTGGCCACCTCATGCCAAGAGTTGACTCACTAGAAAAGACTCTGATGCTGGGAGGGATTGGGGGCAAGAGGAGAAGGGGACGACAGAGGATGAGATGGCTAGATGGCATCACTGACTCGATGGACGTGAGCCTGAGTGAACTCCGGGAGTTGGTGATGGATAGGGAGGCCTGGCGTGCTGCGATTCATGGGGTCGCAAAGAGTCGGACACGACTGAGCGACTGATCTGATCTGATCTGATATATATATATATATATATATATATATATATATATCCCATATTTAATCCCATCAAATGGCTATGTTGGTGTTATTGTAGGCTATTGCCATTTTGGATCTTCCCAGGTGGCAGTAATGGCAAATGACCTACCTGCCAATGTAGGAGACATAAGAGATGTGGGTTCAATCCCTGGATCATTTATTTGGGCATGTTAAACAAATAAAAAAGTCCAAGTCAAGTAAATACCACATTTATATTTATCAGCAAACTCTAGTGGAGAATATTTTTCATTGTATGATTCAATTTTCCTTGCAGTGAATTGTTAGACATCAACCTTCCAAATCTATCACTTTCTTGAGGAACTAATTTTCCTCTTCCTTCATGATCAGAAAAACCTCAGAATAAAGGAATCCTCCTCTACAGAGGAAATGTTTCCTTTGTAATGTTTCCTCCTTTGTAATAATGAGAACTCTTATTTAGACAGTTTCTCTTTTTGCTCTGAATGCCAGGAAACTCAGAGCATACTCTGATGTTCAAGCAGAAGTTCGTGTTATGTTGGTTACTCTTGTCATCCATGCTTCTAATTTTCTATTTCTAATATGTTATTGTGCCTACATATACACAGACATGTGCATATGCAACTATACCTTTTTGGAAGAGATGGGACACAATTAAATGTTTTCAGTTAATTGCTGCATAACAGAAGATGCCCGAGACTTGAGCTAAAGAGAGCTGACCACAAGGTTCATCTTGCCAGATGTCAGCTGAGTGACTTTGGGCAGTTCACTTACCTTCTCTAGCTTCCTCATCTACAAAATAGCTACCTAGTCTCTCCCTCATGAAGCTTTGAGGATTAAATTAGATGACACTTGTGAAAATAAGTAGCAGATAGTGCTACTTCTCCCCATGTACCTCTCTTCCTACTGCAGCCATTCACCTGCCCTGGTTACACCCTGGGGCCAGATTTCAGCAGATCCCATTCCAGATGTACTGTACCAGAACCCAAGGGTCATGGATTAGGTATGTGGACGTTTCACGTACTCTACCAATACAAGCACCAGAACACAGTGTGTTCAGGAAATGGGGCCACCTAGAAGCCTCCTGATACACGTGCGATAGCCCCCAACCCTACAAGTCCATGAATAATGGCTGCTCCTTGGCTCTCTCCAGGACTTCTGGAAAAATCCATATCTTCTGCTTCTGTCTCCCTCCTTGGTGAACAAGAGTCCTATGAGCTGTGGCCCAACCAAGGTGTGAGGGGCAAGCCTCACCACTAGGTACCGTTACGCCAAAGAAGGCTCCCAGTGCCACCCACCTTGATGCCCTATGCACTGTAAATTAGGTGCCTATCTAAGTGCTCACCTGCCCCCTGTGCAAGTTTCTGCTGCCATAGTCTTCAAATCTCACATTATTTCCCTCTAAATCTCCCTTCTGAGAATGAGCTCCTTCACATTGGAATATGTATCTTAACTCAGAATCCTTAATACATCTATCACAGATGTTCAGTGCCTGATAAAAAGTCATTCCTTTTCCTTCATCTTTTCATCTCTTATTACCTTGTCTTGGAATATGGGTTATATTCTTCCTGCTCTTTTTAGAGCAGGGATAGAAGATGCTCCAAAAAAGGAGGATGAGATCATTTTATTGAGAATTTGGGGACATGGTAATTAGGAAGGAAGCCAGACGAGGGATGGACACTAATATTTATTAAGTGCACTCTGTATGTCAGGAAATGTTAGGGTCACCCTTATCTGCGTGTCTCATTTAATTCTTCCAACCCCTCATTCCTAAATGCTTGTGTTCTCATTTAAAGCACTCACCCATTAACCCACACAATGACTTCAAGTCAAAAGCTTGACTGAACTTGAACAAATTACATGAGCAAATTAATTATATGTTACAGGAATACTGAAACAGGTTTTCATAATAGAATGACACCCATTCAACTTATCCCCAATCCCAAAAGAGCACATCCAACATCAGAAGTCAGGAGCCCATTATTTGTGTCTGGATCATCTACCCTGGGCAATAAGTCAGATAATTAAGATAATTATATACTCTCTGGCTAACTATCAGAGATGAAACATCCTGTAGATATGTAAAATGTCAGGGGAGCTGTAATCTGGTACAAGCTATCACAGGAATCTGCTACAAATTTCCCTGATGCTCAGCAAAGGGCAAACAGACCATGTATCCGAGTGTGCAGGGCCAGAATCCCACCCAGTGCTGCCTGCCCTGCTGGCCACCCTTATGCTTCCATTAGCCGCAGCCTCACTCTCAACCTTCACCTGGGCCTCCCCCTGTCTGCTCTCTCTGTGTAGGTCTCTGTTCCTCGCATATATGCCACACTACTCATAGGCTCAACTTCACATTCACCAATCATTATCCAGGGCCCTTTGGAAATTAAGGGTAGTGGGCTAAAGGGATGAAGAGGGAGCACTCCATCATACACATATGTGAACAAAATACCTTTCATCACTTCCCTTCCAATTAGATCTGTGGTCAAGTTTCTTGGCCAGAAAAGAAGAGGCAGATATTACTGCCTCCCTAATGCATTCCCATCACCCTCTCCTTTGCTGACAAGATGTAAGATGCTTTTACCCCTGAGCAGCCAGGGGCTCTGGGATACAACACAGTACTTGCCAGTAAGAGGGAGTCTGCTGGAAGCCTCAAAGAAAGGTTTCCTCCCTAATAAAAAGAGGCTCATGAAGACAAACAATCCTTTCTGCCTTTGGACATTTTCATGTGAGGACCTAATGCTGGTAACTGCTGCAGCCATTTTGTGCCTAGGAGGGAAAATCCAACAGGTACGAAAGAAGCTGACCTTGGACTCAGTTATCCAATTTTGACACTACGTGAGAAACCTGTTGTTTACTGGCTAAATCATTTTGAGCTGGGTATTCTGTTACCTAAAAGCATCCTTGCTGAATCAGTGGAAAAGCCAGGAACTTCTAGTTTGTTATTCATCCTAATGGGCTAGACAGAGAACAAGACTTAAGTAACAGTAAAGTAAATCTCTAATTCTGGCATTTCTGGTTTCACGGCAGGATTTGAGTTGCTTGAGAAAGAAAGCCTTCCTTAGACCAGACCCCTCCGTGGCTCTTGGAAATGGAAAAAAAAAAAAATTCCTGAAATGTATTAAGAAATAGTAACTATGACTAGCCTCTCTCTACCAACCTCAGAATCTCAGAAACCAGTGCAATATTGAAAAACTATGTACTGTGCAAAAGTTCTGCAGTTGGGAGAGAATTCTATACCAGAAAGCATCAATTAAATTTGAAACTTATTCTTTTGGAGTATAGAAATGATGACAGAAACTACAGAACCCTAGAATTTTAAAGTTGGAAAAAAGGTTGGAGATTATCAATAGCAAATCTTTTATTTTACAGATGAGGAGATAAATTGCCTGACTCATTTCTTACAATTACTATCATGAAAACTAACAAAATCCTCACTTTTTAGTATGAGGGAATATTTCTTTAATAACTTTTAGCCCATCTATCTTAAATAAGATGGTTTATTTCTATTGGGTGCTTGGCATGCAAAGTCCCCTTTATAAATGTTTATTGAATGCCATGGAAGGAATGAACTCACACAAAAAGAAAATAATCTTTCTTCCTGATGCTCTCAAGATATTGTCATATGAAAGAGACCCTGGGTTGCTGTCCTAGGTTGCAATGTTTCTAAACTGGTGCCAGGATAAGCTGTTCTTTCAAATAATTAAACTTGAATGAGTAGGGACTTCCCTGGAGGTCCAGTGCTGCTTCCAACACAGAGGTTGTGCTGCTCACAGAGGTTGTGGGTTCGATCCCTGGTGGGGAACTAAGATCCTACATACCATGTGGTGTGGCCAAATGAAAAAACGAAAGCAGAATGAGTAAACTAGAGCAGCACTTGTGCATCGTTTACTGCTTTCCCTCTGGCATCTCACAAACATGTGAGCACACGCTTATTAACCATATGCAGAAAGTTGTCTTCCCACATCTATTTTACCAAATACTAACACCACCACTCACCGGGGGATCTTTGTGCCCTTCTCACCTCTCAGTTCTAAAATAAAATCATTCTGTGACAGACTTTAAGTCAAATTCAGCTGCCCACCTTCTCCTTAGAAACTAGAGAGAGAATAATCTCACTCCCAACTCTATTTCCTGCCTGCCCTCAGGAATCACAAGTTTCTACAGTTGAAGTGAAGGCAAGACCTAATGAAAGTTTTCAGAGCTGTAACAAGCAACATGGAATCAATTCCCATCAAAATAATAATATTTGTCCTTTGACAAAGTACATATATACTAAAAAACTGAACTGAGACGTTTTGTGATCTTCCATTTGATGAGTTCAGAAACAAGATAATTATAAAGGGAAAAAATGTGAAAGTATCATTTACCTTGTACTGAGCAGGGCCGGGGGCAGGGCAGGGAGAAGGGGGGAAGTTTCTTAGGTGGTGCTAGTGGTAAAGAATCTGCTTGCCAATGCAAGAGACACATGAGATGCAGGTTCAATCCCTGGGTCTTCCTGACCCAGGAGTAGGGAATGGCGACCCACTCCAGTATTTTTGCCTGGAAAATTCCATGGACAGAGGAGCCGCACAGGTTGCAGTCCACGTGGCTGCAAAGAATTGGGTGTGACGGAGCATATGCATGCACACACACACACGTTGTAGTGAATACCAAACTTATAGCCAAGAAGCCACCATCCTGGGGCAATTTCAAGAGTATAAGAATTCGAGAAGGTAAGACTTTAGTGCAAATATACATGCTCATTTAAGTGCATACAAATATTGAGAAAATTATTTCTGAACTCATTTTTCTAGTGTGGACAGAAGAAAGCTTGAGTTGGGGGAAAAAATGTGTAGGTGCTGAGAAGTGAAGAAATGAACAGCAGAAAATAGATCTGAAATAAAGGAATACTCCTTTCAGTCTACTTCAAGTTTTTAAATAGGACATTCCTCACGGTCTTCAGAATATGAGTTCCAGGAGCAGACAGAGCATTTCCTCCAAAAAGGTAGCCTGCCCCATCAATCTCTAGGCACCAAAACAAAGCCACTTATTTTCATTTATCTCTAGGACATAGCTATTAGTCGACACTTAGAGGTGTTTCTATGAAGGAGGTGAGCAAATGGAATATGTGAAGATTATTATGGAATAATAAAGAATGCATCTGGTCTTTGGTTCCTAGCACAGAGCTTCAAAAACCTTTAGGATTTCCTGAGTGTTATGGGATGAATTGTGTCACCTCAAAATTTATAGGTGAAGTCCTAACCTTCATTACCTGAGTCTGTGACTGTCTTGGGAGAGAGTCTTTAAAGAGGTAATTAAGTTAAATGAGATCATAAGGGTGGGGCCCTAATCCAATGTAACTGGTGTCCTTATAAGAAGAGAAGGACACAGACACACACAGAGGGAAGACCTTGTGAAGACAGGGAGAAGAGGGCCATGTACAAGAAAAGGAGAGATGCCTCAGAAGAAATTAAGCTTGCTAACCCCTTGATCTTGCAGTGGTAGCCTCCAGAACTATGAGAAAATAAATTTCTGTTATTTAAGCCACCCAGTCCATGGTATACTTTTTTAAAAATTAATTAATTTTTTTATTTAAGGATAATTGATTTACAGAATTTTGTTGTTTTCTGTCAAACCTCAACATGAGTCAGCCATAGGTATACATATATCCCCTCCCTTTTGAACCTCTCTCCCATCTTCCTCCCCATACCATCCCTCTAGGTTGATACAGAGCCCCTGTTTGAGTTTCCTGAGCCATACAGCAAATTCCCGTTGGCTATCTCGTTTACATATGGTAATATAAGTTTCCATGTTACTCTTTCCATACATCTCACCCTCTTCCCCCCTCTCCCCATGTCCATAAGTCTATTCTCTGTATGTTTCTCCATTGCTGCCCTGTAAGTAAATACTTCAGTACTATTTTTTCTAGATTTCTTATATATGCATTCAGTTCAGTTCAGTTCAGTCGTTCAGTCATGTCCGACTCTTTGTGACACCATGGATTGTAGCCCACCAGGCTCCTCGGTCCATGGGATTTTCCAGGCATGAATACTGGAGTGGGTTGGGTAACAATATACAGCCTTGACATACTCCTTTTCCTATTTGGAACCAGTCTGTTGTTCCATGTCCAGTTCTAACTGTTGCTTCCTGATCTGCATACAGATTTCTCAAGAGGCAAATTAGGTGGTCTGGTATTCCCATCTCTTTCAGAATTTTCCATAGTTTATTGTGATCCACACAGTCAAAGGCTTTGGCATAGTCAATAAAGCAGAAATAGATGTTTTTCTGGAACTCTCTTGCTTTTTCAATGATCCATCGGATGTTGAGAAATTTGATCTCTGGTTCCTCTGCCTTTTCTAAAACCAGCTTGAACATCTGGAAGTTCACAGTTAACATATTGCTGAAGCCTGGCTTGGAGAATTTTAAGCATCACTTTACTAGCGTGTGAGATGAGTGTAATTGTGTGATAGTTTGAGCATTCTTTGGCATTGCCTTTCTTTGGGATTGGAATGAAAACTGACATTTTCCAGTCCTGTGGCCACTGCTGAGTTTTCCAAATTTGCTGGCATATTGAATGTAGCACTTTCACATCATCATCTTTCAGGATTTGAAATAGCTCCACTGGAATTCCATCACCTCCACTAGCTTTGTTCGTAGTGATGCTTTCTAAGGCCCATTTGACTTCACATCCCAAGATGTCTGGCTCTAGGTGAGTGATCACACCATCATGATTATCTGAGTCATGGAGATCTTTTTTGTACAGTTCTGTGTATTCTTGCTACCTGTTCTTAATATCTTCTGCTTCTGTTAGGTCCGTACAATTTCTGTCCTTTATCGAGCCCATCTTTGCATGAAATGTTCCCTTGGTATCTCTAATTCTCTTGAAGCAATCTCTAGTTTTTCCCGTTCTGTTGTTTTCCTCTATTTCTTTTCACTGATCACTGAGGAAGGCTTTCTTATCTCTCCTTGCTATTCTTAGGAACTCTGCATTCAAATGGGTATATTTTTCCTTCTCTCCTTTGCTTTGTACTTCCCTTCTTTTCACAGCTATTTGTAAGGCCTCCTCAGACAGCCATTTTGCTTTTTTGCATTCCTTTTTCTTGGGGATGGTCTTGGTTCCTGTCTCCTGTACAATGTCATGAACCTCCATCCATAGTCCATCAGGCACTCTGTCTATCAGATCTAGTCCCTTAAATCTATTTCTCACTTCCACTGTATAGTCATGAAGGATTTGACTTAGGTCATACCTGAATTGTCCAGTGGTTTTCTCCACTTTCTTCAATTTCAGTCTGAATTTGGCAATAAGGAGTTCAGGATCTGAGCCACAGTCATGATGGTACAGCCATAGTCTGATACTATCTTTAAGGTTTTCTATGTACAGTATCATGTCATCTGCAAACAGTGAGAGCTTGTAGGGGGAAAAAAAGGAAAAAGAAAAAAGAATCCAAAATAATCTACAGAACAAGTCAAAACATAAGAATAATAAATTTTTTTCTTGAGTCACTGCTGTTAGAATCCTTTCCCTCACTGGGAGTCACAGTCCACCTCAGCTCCCTAGAATGCCTTCCGACACCGTGCTGATCTGTTGACCTGCTGTGGGGGCAGCTCAGATTGTAACTACTCCTGTGTGTTCTTGCTCCCAATGTCCACAGCCATCAGAACTAGTGTGTTTTCTTTTATGGAAGCTTTCAATGACCTTTTGTATATTCCATAGACACAGAGTCTGCCTAGTTGATCATGTGGATTTAACCTGCCGTTTGTACAGCAAGGTTTTAGGTCTTCTTCCTTAGCCACACTGCCCCTGAATTTCAATTGTGGTTTTATTTCCACCTCTACATGTGGGTCGTCCACTGGGGTTTGTTCCTGAGGTTGCCCTGGAGGACTTGGGCTTATCCCTGTAAGGGCCAGATGTGGGGGTGGTGCAGCTGCTTGGGTCACAGGGGTTCTGGTATCACCAGGTACTCAGGGGAGTTGGCGGCTAGGGCAGCAGGAAATATAGTGCTCTAGAAGGGTATGGCAACCAGTATTGGCCAATACGCTCCAGTATTCCTGCCTGGAGAACCCTGCTGAATGCACTGAACTACAGAGAACCCCCTCCCCAACCGAGAAGTCTGGCAGGCTATAGTCCACAGGGTCTCAAAGAGTCGGACATGACCGAAGTGACACTGCGTGCGTAGATGCAAGACTTTTTTTGCCTGTGGCAGTTCTGCCCCAGTAGGAGTTGAGTGTGAAGGTAGCATAGCTGCTTGGCTTGCAGGGACCCTGGAGGCGCCAAGTGTGCAGGGACACGGACTGCCTCTGCCACAAGAATTATGGCCCGATCAGTCTTTTTTAAAACCTCCTGTAGCTGGTGATCAGAAGGCCTCTTTGGCCAGTCTTTCTCTGTAGCTCTGCCCATTCAGGAACTTAGAGGGCTCCCATGCCTGGGATCCTTCTCTGTTGTTCGGCGTGTCAGGCACATAGAGGGCCCCCCCGGCTGGGGTCCTATTCTGTAGAGAGGCATGTCAGGCACTTAAAGGGGCACCCTGGGTGGGTCCTACTCTAGTTCAGTGTGTCAGGTGTTTGATGGGCCAGCCTCTCTATTGTTCAGCTGCCAATGCTGGCGTGTGGGGAGGGAGAGGCTATGGTGATGGCTCCACCCCCTATGCATGACTCAGCCTTGCTTTCACAGCTGCCCAGCTTTCCTCCACAGGCATTTTCCACGACAGTCTCCTCCTTCACAGCCCCTCAATCCATCTCTCCACAGTCAACAGCAGATCTCTCCCTAGGATTGCTCCACAATCTGTAAACTCCAGCTCCCAGCCACTACACCTTCCAGGGGACCTGTTATATATGTCTGTGGCAAGGACTGTCTGATTCTCATTCCATTTAGGCTACCACAGGTCAGCTGTTTCACTCTCAGCCTTAAATGTTTCTCCTCTGACACAGACAGTTGCCCCTATGTGGGGGTCGGACCCCTGTTTCAGTTCCCCCACCCACCGAGGGTAGGTCCGGTCCTACTAACACTCCCATTTTTCCTCCTAGTTCCTTCATCCTACCAAGTTTCGCACAATTCTGTATATTCTTTTCCACTGGTCAGGTACTCCTGTCCACTCTCAGCTGGCGCTCTGCATGTACTTCTGTGTCTGAAGATGTCTTCCTGATGTATCTGTGGAGAGAGAAGTCCATGGTATACTCTTATACAGTTATCTCAGCACATTAATACACAGAGTGATAGAAGCATCTCTGAACTGAGGTGGCTCCAGGTGGATGCCTAGATAACTTCAGGGTGAGGGCTGGCCATCAAAAAGAACAATCACACAATTAGAGCGTTGGAACTTTAGGCAGCTTGACCTCTGGAGAGGGCAGGGTTGCTAGAGATTGAGTTCATCATACAGCCAATGATTTAATCAACCATGCCCAGGAAAGAAACCCTAATAATAACTCTGGACCCAAGCTTGGAGGAGCTTCCTGGTTGGTGAACATAGTGATGTGCTGGGATTCCACGAGAAGAGGACACAGAGAAGCTCCATGCACCCTCCCCCTGACCTTGCCCCATGTCTGTCTTGCATGTGGTCATTCCTAGTCTATATCCTCTATAATGAAACTGCAGTGGTAAGTATAACACTTTTAGTGAGTTCAGTGAGTTGTTCTGGGAAATTCCTGAATGTGAAGGGCTCAGAGGAACCCCAAATTTACGACTGGTCTTTAGAAGAGAAGATAGCCTCTGAGACTTGGGGCTGGAGTCTGAAGTGAGTGTAGTCTTCTGGAGGATTGAGCTCTGAAGCCCTTGGGGTTTATGCTAAATCTGGGTGTTAATATTAGTGTCAGAATTGAATTGCAGGACACCTAGTAGGTGTCAGAGAATTGGTGTCAGAATAGTAATAGTCTGAGAATCCTGTTGTTTGAATTCTTTTCACAGAACACTTTTTTCTATTATTCCAAGTGTAAAGCATTCCTTTCTTAGAAGAAACATTTCTCAAAAATTATTTAAGGTTCTTAAGACATTTTAGGAAATACACCTGAGTTATTGCATAAATACATTATTAGCTGACTTGATGATTTTTGTGATCTCAAATGAAATCAAATGCTAAACACAAAATACCAATTTTAGATTATTTTAAGAATTCTTCAAACTCCAATAGCTTAACATGAATGGAAATAACATTTACTGTTGTATAATATTTGCTTATAATATCAGAGTGGAATGGTTTTATGACATGTAACTCTAAAATAAAAATCACACATACTACTGCCTTTTTATGATGGTACCTATTTTTCATGCTAGTACTTGGGTCAGTTTTTTCTAAGTAAGACATACTTGTGACCAAAATTTATGGTGGGAAACAATAGATTCAAACACTAAGGTAATTTATTATTTATTCAAACAATAAATGTTCATTGTTGGCTCTTTAAAGATAAAATAAGATAGAGAAGTGCCAATCAAAACTACAACAAACCACCACCTCATACCAGTCAGAACAGCCATCATCAAAAAGTCTACAAACAGCAAGTGCTTGCGAGGATGTGGAGAAAAGGGGCTCCTCCTACACTGCTTGCGGGACTGTGAATCAGTGCAGCCACTATGGAGAATGGTATGGACATTCCTCAAAAAATTGAAGATAGAATCATTGTATGATCTAGCAGTCCTACTCCTGGACATATATCTGGGCAAATTTATAATTCAAAAAGATACATGTGTGCCTGTATTCACAGCAGCACAAATGTCCACTGACAGATGAATAAAGATGTGATTTTAAATATACACACACACTCATGCTCACACTCATACATATATATACATGGGGCTTCCCTGGTGGCTCAGACAGTAAAGAATCTGCCTTCAATGCAGGAAACTAGAGTTTTATCCCTGGGTCAGAAAGATCCCCTGGAGAAGGGAATGGCTACCCTCTCTAGTAGTATTGCCTGGAGAATTCCATGGACAGAAGAGCCATAGGAGACTATAGTTCATGGGGTCACAGAGTCCAACACAACTAAGCATATAAATATAAATAAATATATATATTTAAGAGAGAGAGACCCACATATATATGCACACAATGTAATATTACTTAGCCATAGAAAGGATGAAATAATGCAATTTGCAGCTACATGGATACAATAGATGGACCTAGAGGTTATCATACTAAGCAAAATAAGTCATAAATAGAAAGACAAATACCATGAGATGTCATTTATATTTAGAATCTAAAACGTGACAGAAATGATCTTATCTACAAAACGAACAGACACACAGGCATAGAGAGCAGACTTATGGTTGTCAGGGGGGAGGGGGGATGGGGGAGAGTTGGATTGGGAATTTGAGACTAGCAGATGCAAACTATTCTATATAGAATGAATAAAAAGCAGAGTTCTACTGTCTAGCACAAGGAACTATATTCAATATCCTTAATAAACATAATAGAAAAGAATAAAAATAAGTAAATAAAACAAAATTTGTATGTATACACAGATAACTGGAACTGTATTATCTTAAACTCTTGATTTTTCTCTAAATACACCTTTGTATCAGTATAGCCAAAGCATTTGGATGAGAAAACCTGCTTGTAGTTTTGCAATAAATGTTGATCTAATCGAAAAAAATAAAGATAAAATGAGGATACTTTAAAACAGAAATGGATGAGGTTTTTCACTCTAAATAAAGCCAGGAATTATGCTAAAAATAAGAGAATTACCTAAGACAATAAAAGCTCTAGATTACTCTGTGAAATATGTTAAGTGAAAATGCTGGCTATGATCACTGGTTAAATAGAAGTTTAAAGTCTTGAGATGGAAAGAGGGAATAAAGCTTGAGAATGTCTTTGCTAAGAAAGGGATTTACATTTAGAAAGACAAACTACTTTTATTAGGATAATGACCATCAGAGTTCTTACCTAGGTGTAGAGTGAAGCTGCTTTGTGAATCTTTATCCTAATTAGAAGTGAAAAAAGAGAAAAGCAGGAAGAGAGAGAGAGAGAATAGTGACCACATCTCTCTCCTAAAGACTGTCTTAAGCAGTATACTTAGTTCATCTAGACAACTCAAATTTCTGGGAACAGCAACCATCTGACTTACTAAAAGTCAAATCTCTAGCTTGAAGATTTTTGCTGAACTCAAATTTTTAAGTGAAAGATGTGTGATTGGGAGATAATTTGTCACTCTGAAATGAGAGAGTTACAGCAAAAATTCCAATGCTTTGTTTACTTGAAAACTGTATTTTTATCATTCTTATTTAAAAATGGAAATATAGCTTATATACAATATTATGTTAATTTCAGGTATACTATATAATGATTTGACATTTGCATACATTATGAGATGATCATCACAATAAGCCTAGTAATCATCTGTCCTCATACAAAGTTATTACTATATTATTGACTTTATTCTTTTATGCTATATATTACATCCTTGTGATCTGCTTATTGTATAACCTAAGGTTTGTACCTCTTAGCCATCCTCACCTACTTCCCTAATCCCCTTACCCTTCTCACCTCAGACACCACCTATTTGTTCTCTGTACCTATAAGTCTGTTTTTGTTTTGTTTCTTAGATTTCACACATAAGTGAGATCACGTAGTATTTGTCTTTCTCTGTCTGACTTATTTTGCTTAGCATAATATCCTCTGCTGCTGCTGCTGCTAAGTCGCTTCAGTCGTGTCCGACTCTGTGTGACCCCAGAGACGGCAGCCCACCAGGCTCCCCCGTCCCTGGGATTCTCCAGGCAAGAACACTGGAATGGGCTGCCATTTCCTTCTCCAATGCATGAAAGTGAAAAAATGAACGTGAAGTCACTCAGTCGTGTCCGACTCCTAGCGACCCCATGGACTGCAACCTACCAGGTTCCTCCATCCATGGGATTTTCCAGGCAAGAGTACTGGAGTAGGGTGCCATTGCCTTCTCCGATAATATCTCCTAGATTCATTCATATTATTACAAATGGCAAGACTTCATTTTTATGACTGAGTAATATTCTTGTGTGTGTGTGTGTGTGTGTGTGTACACACATACATACCATATTTTCTTTATCCATCTCTCTGTAGATGGGTAGGTACTTGGGTTGCTTCTGTATCTTGGCTATTGTAAATAGTGTTGCAGTAAGCACTAGAGTGCATATATCTCTTTGATTAGGGTTTTTGTTTTCTTCGGAGGAACACTCAGAAGTGAAATTCTAGATTGTATGGTAGTTCTATTTTTAATTCGGCAAAGAACTCACTACTGTTTTCCATAGTTCCTGTACCAACTTACAATCTCACCACCAGTATACAAGAGTTCCCTTTTCTTCAAATCCTTGCCAGCACTTGCTATGTGTTGTCTTTTTGATGATAGCCATTCTAACAAGTGTGAAGTAGTACCTCATTGTAGTTTTGATACTTTAATTATTTTAAGATTGACATTAGTTGGTTCTAATCATGACAAAAATTTTTGGAGAAAGTAAAAAAGAGTACCCATAATTCCTTTCATCAGAGCAAGGGCAAAGGAATTGCGTAAGTGTGTATTAAGTTAAAGTATGTCCAAATTCTTTTTTCTGAGAAAGAAACAAAGCAGCCAAGAACTAGTACAAATGTTCAAATATGACAGGATAGAAAACATCAAGACCAAAACAATTACTCCTTTAGTCTCCTAGCATGCAAACATCACTGTAACAACTTGGAATGAGGATTGACCCCAAATTAAATGGAAATTAAGTGACTTTTTTCCAGGAAACTAGTTAAGAAATTAAAAGGAATGTAGAGAGTATAGTTATTAAAATAAAATTTAGTCAAAATTAATTATGTGTTTGAAAGAGAAAAGCGATTGTTTACAGATGTTCTAGTGGGGAGAAGGGGCCTCAGTTTACAGTGACCTGAAGCACACCAGATATTTTTTAAAGGAGAGAAAACCTATATAAAACAAAATGTTCACCAACTCCAGCCATAATTTAATGATTCTCAAGAAACGGAAGAAATGTATATTAATTGTCACTTCTTAAAGGCAATGAATAAAAATTGATTATTTGCAATTTATCTTAAAATGAGTCATCCAAAAAATCATGAACGTGTGTATATTTTGCTCAGTCTTGGTTGTGAGTTTATAGGTAATCACTGGACATTTCTTTCTACAATTCTTTGAAAATTTTTTATGAAAAAAGTCTAAAGTTCAGTTAACCATGCAAAAAGTATTTGAAAACAAATGTACAATGACTAAATAATTCACACACCCTATTTGTTGCTGTTTAGTTGCTAAGTCATGCCCAGCTCTTTTGTTACCCCATAGACTGTAGCCCACCAGGCTCCTCTGTTCATGAAATTTCCCAGGCGAGAATACTGCAGTGGGTTGCCATTTCCTTCTCTAGGGCATTTTCCCAACCCAGGGATCAAACTCATATCTCCTGCATTGGCAGGTGGATTCTTACCACTGAGCCACCAGGGAAAGCCCAAACACCCCATTACTGGTGCAAAAACAACCTGAATACCATTATGATCCTTCCTAAAACATGATTACCAGGTGCTAATAAAGACTACTTTCCACCTCAGGCTTATTATGAGAGTTTATATATTTTTATTACATAATGAGAATTGAGACCCCTGTGAAATAAGTAGAGCAAATACATTTTTATAGAAGTTGATTAAAATAAGGATATTTTGGTGTTTGTCTTTATACCAAAGAGACAGCACTTGTCAATGAAAACAACTTTAAAACCAATAGGTATGTGGCCAGCAGTGTGGGGGATACACACCTCTAGGGGATTTATACTTGGACAAGAAAATGAGACTTCCACACAAAATAATTAGAAAGAATATAAAATATAGGGCTAAATTAAATATGTGGGTTAAACTGTATTACAGATACACAAATATAAGGCATATCTGGAAGACAAAATAATGGTCCCCCCAAAGATCTGATCTCCAAACCCTTGGGAATGTTTTACCTTCTATGGCAAAAAAAAACTCTGTGGGTGTGATTACATTAAAGATCTTGAGATGAAGAAATTATCCCAGATTATTCTGGCAGGCCAGCTGTAATCACAAAGGTCTTTATGAGAGAACAGAAAGAGAATCAGAGATGTGACAAAAGAAGCAGATGTTGGGGACTTCCCTGGCGGTCCAGTGGTTAAAACTTCATCTTCCAATACAGGGGATGCGGGTTCTATCCCTGGGTGGGTAGCTAAGATCCCACACATGCTTTGGGGCTAAAAAAATAAAGCATAAAACAGAAGCAATATCATAACAAATTTTAAGAAAAAAGACTTTTAAAACTGGTCCACATCAAAAGAAAATGTTAAAAAAAAAAAAAGAAGCAGATGTTGGAATGATGTGGGGAGACAAGCCAAAGAATGTGGCAGTCTCTAGAAACTAGAAAAGGCAAAAATGGATTCTTCCCTAGAATCTCTATAAAGAATACAGACTTACCATCTCATTTTAGATTTCTTCCAGAACTGTAAATAACAGATTTCTGATATTTTAAGCCACCAAATCCATAGTAATTTGTTACAGCAGCAACAGGAAACTAATTAAAACATATTATAAATGGGAGTGCTGCAGTGGTCAAGAAGAAGAGAGATTAATATTTATCAAATAAAGAGAGCTTCATGGGGGAGATGAGATATTTGAAAGGATCTAAAGGCTATGTCAGTTGGGATTGTCGGTCTGCATATAAAAGAAAGCTATAAACAGTGATACAAATAAATAGAGCCACTTACTGTTTTCACGACACAGAGTCTGAAAGTAGGCAAGCAAGACTGATTACAGCAAATCCATGATGTCAAGTCTTTGAGATCATTTTAATTTTTGACTTCTCCATTCTTAACATATGACTTTCAGCCTTATGGTTGCCTTATAGCCACAAGATGGCTGCTCCATCTCCAGCCTAACATCTTCATCCTCGATAGGAAGAAGAAAGCAACAAAGAGGGGAAAGGTGGTACCTACATCAAGAAAGCAAAAATTTACTGGAAATCTTTAGCAGATAAGCCAGAACTGTGTCACCTAACCATTTCTGCCAGGTTTCTCTGTTCATGGGATTCTCCAGGCCAGAATACTAGAGTGGGTACACATTCCCTTCTTCAGGGGATCTTTCCAAACAAAGGATCGAACCCAGGTCTCCCACAGTGCAGGAGGATACTTTACCATCTGAGCCACCAGGGAAGACCTAGCCCTAAAAGAAGCTGACAAAATGTAAAATAAATAGAACTAGTATTCTGCTAGTAATGAAGAAGAGGCTGATGCATATTAGGTAGGCAAGTAGAGGCATCTGAAGAAAGGACCTACAAGTTGTAAACAGAAGCCAAGATGGCATTCTAAACAAGACAGTGCGTTACAGACTCAGACAGAAGTAAACTTTGAAGCAGATGAGAAAGAAGCCTGTTATCAGTGTTCTCTAATACATGATTTTCCTTCTTGGCACTGTTTTCAAGTCCATTAATTTCCTATAAGTACCTTTACTCTGTGATATTGAATGTCAACAAGAGGGCACCTCCACTTTCTACTCCCTCACCATATCAAAATTCCCTGCTCAAAGGAAATTTCCATGATTCTTTTTCCTCCTCAATTTTCTGTCAGTCAAGAGGAAAATTTCCTTTACTTTTCCTCTATCTGATTGTTAAGATGATGCCAACAGAAGCATGAAAAGAATGTGTGCACTGGAGCTTGCCACCTCGTGTTGTTTGGAACCCCTGTGCCATCACTCCAACAGCCCAAGTCAGACTCTGGAGGAAGACATACCATGTTAACACTTAGCTATTCCCCAGCACCCTGGCTGAAATCCCTGATACATGAGCAAGGCCATTCCAGAACATCCACTCCAGCCGAGCCAGCCTTGACCAAAAGAACTGACCAGCAACCCACAGAATCCCAAGGAATAATAAATGTGTGCTGCTTTAAGTCACTAAGTTTGGGGATCATTTTTATGGACCGAAAATACTAACTGATGCTCATAACAGTGAAGAGTATCATTTCCCTGGCCTTGTTCTGTGGATTGTACAGTGGGGTTAAGGAAGAGAAGTACAACATCACAGGATTTAGGTGTTTGGATCCCAGGCCAAATACAACCACTCGATCCATACACTTACAACTATGAGTAAAGTTAATGGGAGAAAATATTGGCTAAATAAAATGGAGGCAAATTGCATGTATGCATGCTTCAGTTCAGTTCAGTTCAGTCACTCAGTCATGTCCGAATCTTTGCAACCCCATGGACGACAGCACACCAGGCCTCCCTGTTCATCACTGACTCCCGGAGTTTACTCAAACTCATGTCCATTAAGTTGGTGATGCCATCCAACCATCTCATCCTCTGTCATCCCCTTCTCCTCCCACCTTCAATCTTTCCCAGCATCAGGGTCTTTACAAATGAGTCAGTTCTTCGCATCAGGTGGCCAAAGTATCAGAGTTTCAGCTTCAGTATTAGTCCTTGCACTGAATATTCAGGTCTGATTTCCTTTAGAATGGACTGGTTGGATCTCCTTGCTGTCCTAGGGACTCTCAAGAGTCTTCTCCAACACTATAGTTCAAAAGCATCAATTCTTCAGCACTCAGCTTTCATAGTGGCCCAACTATCACATCCATACATGACTACTGGAAAAACCATAGCTTTGACTAGATGGACCTTTGTTGGCAAAGTAATGTCTCTGCTTTTTAATATGCTGTCTAGGTTGGTCATAACTTTTCTTCCAAGGAGCAAGTGTTTTTTAATTCCATGGCTGCAGTCACCATCTGCAGTAACTTTGGAGCCCAGAAAAATAAAGTCTGTCACTTTTTACATTGTTTCCCCATCTATTTGCCATGAAATGATGGGACCAGATACCATGATATTTAGTTTTATGAATGTTGAGTTTTAAGCCAACTTTTTCACTCTTCTCTTTCACTTTCATCAAGAGAGTCTTTAGTTCCTCTTTGCTTTCTGCCATATGGGTGGTGTCTTCTGCATGTCTGAGGTTATTGATATTTCTCCCAGAAATCTTGATTCTAGCTTGTGCTTCATCCATGCCAGGGTTTCTCATGATGTACTCTGCATATAAGTTAAATAATCAGGGTGACAAATACAGCCTTGATGTATTCCTTTCCCTGTTTGGAACCAGTCTGTTGTTCCATGTCCAGTTCTAACTGTTGCTGCTTGACTTGCACACAGATTTCTCAGGAGGCAGGTCAAGTGGTCTGGTATTCTGATCTCTTTCAGAATTTTCCACAGTGTGGTGTGATCCACACAGTAAAAGACTTTAGCATAGTCAATGATGCAGAAGTAGATGTTCTTCTGGGACTCTCTTGCTTTTTCGATGATCCAACAGATGTTGGCAATTTGATCACTGGTTCCTCTGCCTTTTTTAATCCAGCTTGAACATCTGAAAGTTCATGGTTCACGTACGGTTGAAGCCTGGCTTGGGGAATTTTGAGCATTACTTTGTTAGCATGTGAGATGAGTGCAATTGTGCGGTAGTTTGAGCATTCTTTGGCATTGCCTTTCTTTGGGATTGGAATGAAAATTGACCTTTTCCAAATTGCATGTATGCATGCTTAGTCACTCAGTAATGTCCAATTCTTTGCAAACCTTTGGACTGTAGCCTGCCAGGCTCCTCTATCCATGGGATTTTTCAGGCAAGAATACTGGAGTGGGTTGCCATTTCCTCCTCCAGTGAATCCTTCTGACCCAGGGATTGAACCTATGTCTCCTGTGTCTCCAGCATTGCAAGTGGATTCTTTACCCACTGAGCCATCAGGGAAGCCCTGGAGCCAAATTATGGAGATATTATGAAGAGTTTGTCATTTAAGAAAGACAGGAAAAAGACACAATAAAAACAGTATTCGAAGAAGATACATCTACTGAGGCCCTTTAGGGTTATTGGCAGAACTATAAAATACAAGCAAGGAAGCCATTATGACATTGTCATCATAATGCAGACATGACAGGAGGCAGTGATCAAGACCATCCCCAAGAAAAAGAAATGCAAAAAGGCAAAATGGTTGTCTGAGGAATCCTTACAAATAGCTGAGAAAAGGAGCTGAAAGGCAAAGGAGAAAAGAAAGATATACCCATCTGAATGCAGAATTCCAAAGAATAGCAAGGAGAGATAAGAAAGCCTCAGTGATAAATGCAAAGAAATATAGGAAAACAATAGAATGGGAAAGACTAGAGATTGCTTCAGGAAAATTAGATACCAAGGGAACATTTCACGCAAAGATGAGCACAATAAAGGACAGAAATGGTATGGACCTAACAGAAGCATAAGATATTAAGAAGAGGTAGCAAGAATACACAGAAGAACTATACAAAAAATATCTTAATGACCCAGATAACCATGATGATGTGATCACTCACCTAGAACCAGACATCCTGGAATATGAAGTCAAGTGGGCCTCAGGAATCATCACTATGAACAAAGCTAGTGGAGGTGATGGAATTCCATTGGAGCTATTTCAAATCCTGAAAGATGATGCCGTTAAAATATCTGCACTCAATATGCCAGCAAATTTGGAAAATTCAGCAGTGGCCACAGGACTTGAAAAGGTCAGCTTTCATTCCAATTCCCAAGAAAAGCAATGCCAAAGAATTCAAACTACCACACTATTGCACTCATCTCACACACCAGTAAAGTAATGCTCAAAATTCTCCAAGCTAGGCTTCAACAGTACATGAACCGAGAACTTCCAGATGTTCAAACTGGATTTAGACAAGGCAGAGGAACCAGACATCAAATTGCCAACATCCAATGGATCACAGAAAAAGTGAGAGAGTTCCAGAAAAACATCTACTTCTGCTTCATTGACTACACAAAAGGCTTTGACTGTGTGGATCACACCAAACTGTGGATAATTCTTAAAGAGATGGGAATACCAGACCACCTGACCTGCCTCCTGAGAAATCTGTATGCAGGTCAAGAAGCAACAGTTAGAACCAGACATGGAACAACAGACTGACTCCAAATTGGGAAAGAAATATGTCAAGGCTGTATATTGTCACCCTATTCATTTAATTTATATGCAGAGTACATCATGCGAAATGCCGGGCTGGATTAAGCTCAAACTGGAATCAAGATTGCTGGGAGAAATATCAATAACCTCAGATATGCAGATGACACCACCCTTATGGCAGAAAGCGAAGAGGAACTAAAGAGTCTCTTGATAAAAGTGAAAGAAGAGAGTGAAAAAGCTGACTTAAAACTCAGCATTCCTAAAACTAAGATCATGGCATCCAATCCCATCACATCATGGCAAATAGATGGGAAAACAACGGAAACAGTGACAGACTTTATTTTCTTGGGCTCCAAAATCACTGCAGATGGTGACTGCAGCCATGAAATTAAAGACGCTTGCTCCTTCGAAGAAAAGTTATGACCAACCTAGACAGCATATTAAAAAGCAGAGACATTACTTTGCCGACAAAGGCCCATCTAGTCAAAGCTATGGTTTTTCCAGTAGTTATGTATGGATGTGAAAGCTGGACCACTAAGAAAGCTGAGTGCTGAAGAATTGATGCTTTTGAACTATTGTGTTGGAGAAGACTCTTAAGAGTCCCTTGGACTGCAAGGAGATCAAATCAGTCAATCCTAAAAGAAATCAGTCCTAAATATTCACTGGAAGAACTGATGCTGAAGCTGAAGCTCCAATACTTTGGCCACCTGATGAGAACAGCTGGCTCACTGGAATGACCCTGATGCTGGGAAAGATTGAAGGCAGGTGGAGAAGGGGACGATAGAGGATGAGATAGTTGGAGGGCATCACCAACTCGATGGACATGAGTTTGAGTAAACTCCAGGAGTTGGTGATGAACAGGAAAGCCTGGCGTGCTGCAGTCCATGGGGTCACAAATAGTCAGACACAACTGAGCGACTGAACTCCGAAAATTAAAGCAAGATGCAGAACTCTCAACAAATCTTATATTTATATCACTATATATGCAATTATAGCAGAGACTGGCTGGCTGTTTACCAATTTTGTTTCTCTTTACTCCTGGACTTAACAGCCAGTCTACATTTCCCAGACTTATTTGCAATTAGGTATAGCCATGTGGCTGAGTTCTGACCAATGTAATGAGAGCAAAAGCAATCTACTCCACTTGCAAATCTGACTCAGAAAAACTGTCTGTGGGAGTCTTTGCTACTTTCTATCTTTCCTTATCTACAGGCTGAATGGACAGGATTCTAAGAATATTCCACAAGACTGAGGTGACTAGGTTTCCAAACAACCATTTGGTAGCCCATCCACTAAGTAGAAAAGTAGAAATATCTGCTATGGACTTTACTGGGCAAGAATTAACCTTTTATTCTGTCAAGCCACTGAGATATGGTGGTTTGTTTGATGTAGCATCTAGCATTTCTTACCCTGGGTAATTTGACTATGTAACTTCAAATCTACTGATTTACAATATTTTAACAAAAAATGCTATATTTCAGAGCACAGTGAATAGGGAACAGGCTTGGTAAACAGGGAATTTTCATGGAGTGTAATAAACACAATCTGAGGCTTATAAAAATGGAACTCATAGCCCAATATTGGAAGGGCTTATCTTATTAATAAAGAGCAAATACACAAGAAAGGAGGCAGAGAAATGGCAACACTCCAGAGTAAATCAGTAAAGTGCTGTCTTGGAATCCAGGATTCTGATAATACATGCAAATTAGAAAGTATTTAGTTAGAGATAAAAATAGAAAGAGCACAAATTAAATGGTTGTGGGCATGCTCCATAGAGCACAAAGCTAGATGAAAGTCACTCTTTTTCTAAAGGAGATAAAAAATTCAGGGTAGAGTTCAATTGTACCAATGACATCAACAGCTTCTAAAAATTCCCTTCTGCTGAAAATCAAGTATCAGATTCAATCTCTCTTTGCCCTGCTGATAATTTCATCTCTTGGAAGCCACAGAAAGCAACAAAAGGAACCGATGTTACAGACCTTATTCTGACAAATAAGGAAAATGTGGTTGGTGATTGGATATGACAGGAAGTGACCACGTCATTTTGGAGTGTTTCATATCTCTGAGGTACGCCTGCAGGCATCACCATCCACGCATCTTTCAAGTCTTTGATAGTAGCATTAATCCCTACAGTTCCTCTAGGGATTCAATATTACTTTCAGTTCACAAATTTGTCGTTTCTACTATACTAAACTACACATCAGAGTGAATATTTTGCTAGTGTCTTAACACATCTGTTCCAAATAACATCCTAGGGAAATAACCACAAGACTCTGTGGATCCAGGGAGCCCACTGTGATGAAGACTTGGGTAAACTCCATTTAACAGCTACATCAGTCAAAATGGTCTAGGTTATGCAGCAATAGCAAATAACCACAAATATGGGTGTCTTAGAAAACCAAAGCATAATTACTTATTTTCCATAGCATCATTGATTAGTTATGACTATATCCCACAATGTTTCACTCCAGGACTCATGCTAGTAGCTGCTCTCTGGAGCACTGCCTACTTTATGAGACAGGGAAAAGAAAAATGCAAAACATTAAAAAAAAACTGTGTCTGTGTCTTAAAGAGTGGCATATGTCATTCCTGCCTGCATTTCATAGTCAGAGCAAATCTACATGCCACTCTGGAGTTTTTCATGCTATAATTCTGCCATCTTGAAGGACTGCAGGGAGAGAAAATGGAGTATTTGGCAAATAGTAATAAAATACACTACATCATTTGACCTGCATGGATTGCCATGCTAACCGGTAAGAACATCATGGCATTTTTCATGGTTTTCATTCAAAGAACCCTAGGAAGCAGTGTCATCTCAGAGGCAGTATACAGAAGTCCCAGAAATGTCTGGGGATTTTTCTGTAGATGACTTACAATGTATGATTGAAGCTATGTCACAGGATTCTTCCTCCAGGAGATAGGCCTTTCCTTCTATTCATGGGGTTCAATATTTGAGAACTTGCTCAGACCGGTTTCTCAGACCTGAGAAAGAGAATATATAGCATTAACTCCTCATGGTGATAAACATTAAGCCTCCAATCACAGACCTAGAACTTTTATATTTTATATATAAAGTAAAACATTGTCACATAAAAGTAAAGCTGCCTATCTGTTTTAGTCTTAGGGACACCATGATTACTTGGCCATATTCAGAAATGTCTGTAATTAAACCATTCTAATTATCACTATTCAGCTTATCTTGGCTTGGCAGTATCTACTTGGACCATCACTCTGAGATACATCATTCACATTTAAATCAAAGAGCCTATTTCTATGCCAGTATCTTCAGCTGGAAAGACTGATGCTGAAACTGAAGCTCCAATACTTTGGCCACCTGATACGAAAAGCTAACTCATTAGAAAAGACCCTGATGCTGGGAAAGATTGAAAGCAAAAGGAAAAGAGGGCAGCAGAGGATGAGATGGTTAGACAGCATCACCAACTTAATGGACATAAATTTGAGCAAACTCCAGGAAATAGTACAGGACAAAAAAGCCTAGGGTGCTTTAGTATATGGGGTCACAAAGAGTCAGACACAACTTAGCGACTGAACAACAATAACATCTTCAGCTCTCAGCCCCAGACTTTAAGGACAGCCAGTAAAGAACTTTCCAAGAAAGCTGGTGCTCCTGTGGTCAATGTCTTACCTCAAGTTTTGATAAAGGCAGTATTCTCTAAGAGGATGTATTAGCTTTTTAGGGCTGTCATTAAATAATACCACCAATGGGGTGACTTAACAGAAATTTATTTCCCATGGTTCTGAAGGCTGGAAGTCCAAGACCAAGGTATTGGCAGGTTTGGTTTCTCCTGTGGTCCTCTCCTTGCCTTGCAGATGCCTGCCTTCTCTCTATGTCTTCACATTGCCTTTACTCTGCACTCATTCTTCCCTGATATCTCTTCCTTTTAGAAGAACATCAGTCATATTGGATTAGGGCCCCACTCTTATGACTTTGTTTAACCTTAACTGTCTCTTTAAAGTCCCTGCCTCCAAATACAGACACATTATTAGTTAGGGGTTCATGAATTTTGGAGTGACACAATGCAGTCCATAACACACTCCTTCCTATTATGTTTTAACTTTCACATAGTAGACTTTGTAAAGTAGTGAATTCACTTGTTTTACAATTATTCAGTGTGTAAAAGAATGAACTTTTGGCCTGGTTTTTGGTTACTTTGGTCCTGTAATTCTAAAAGATAAGATTTCTATGACTGAGGGCAGTCATAGAAATATTCTGGTTTTCTGAGGATGTCTTAAGTAGACATTTTTAAATCCTGAGATCATTTCTTTCAGTAATCTCTCCAGTGCCCTCAGAAATATCTGTGGTTTCCACTCCAACGATATTCACATATTGCAGCAGTTACTTGGTCTTCCAAAACTGTACTTTTACTATTAGGCAATTCATTCTATTCAATACAGGTGATAATTTATATAACTATTTGATCATTAATTGATATCACTACTAAGTAGGTCATCACTGTTTCAAAGATAGCAACTCCAATAACAAAGCTTAAAATCCTATTTTTGAAGGTCTTTTTCTTGGAGCCACTCTTGTTAAGTGTTCAGTGAAGACAAAAATCTATTATAGGTAGTCTAAGCAGGAAATGATCTAATATTGTGATCTCACACTGTTGAAAGGTCTAAAGAGGTGAGTTGGAGCTACGCATCAATCAGGAAACCACATAAATCTGCCAATGAAGCTGCAACTGCTAGATCTAATAGTGAATGCGAGAAAGCCACTTGCAGAAGCTCATGTTAATCTGCCACCACTTCTGATGGAAGAAGAAGAACCCTTTCTCACGTTCTCCTTCCAAATGTTATATGGGCACCTTTCATTAGGCTACACTAAACAAGAACTGTTGGCAAAGAATTCTGGGAAATGTAGTTCTCAGGTTTCTGGCCTGTACCCTACAGGGAGAGAATGGTACTGAAAGCTGATAGACATATATCTGGCACATATATCTTTCCAGAAGCTTTTGGAGGATATGCCCCACAAAAATGAAAGATTAAATTAAAAAAAAAAAAAAAAAGAGGAGAAAGTAAAATCCTAAAAACAGAAAATTCAGGACAGAAGAGAGGCAAAGAATTTTCCAAGATAATGGAAACAGGAAGTCCTGGGATGACAGCTGTGTTAGCTGCCTATAGAGCAGCCAGCCCAGATTAGAATAGGAGGATATAGGAATTTAACAAAGGACTCCAAGAAAAACAAGTGGAACTGATAGAATAGTTTGACTGTATTCAGAGGATTTGTACAGTTCTGTTAGAGAGATAAGGAAGAATTAGGCATAGGTATGGCAATGGCACCCCACTCCAGTACTCTTGCCTGGAAAATCCCATGGATGGAGGAGCCTGGTAGGCTGCAGTCCATGGGGTGGCTAAGAGTCAGACATGACTGAGCGACTTCACTTTCACTTTTCACTTTCATGCATTGAAGGAGGAAATGGCAACTCACTCCAGTGTTCTTGCATGAAGAATCCCAGGGACGGCGAGGCCTGGTGGGCTGCCGTCTATGGGGTCGCACAGAGTCGTACACGACTGAAGCGACTTAGCAGCAGCAGCAGCAGCAGCAGCATAGGTACATAAAAATCTAAACAAATAAAAAGCAAGGCAATAATTAACTCCAGGAAAAAATTGTAAAGTGTACTACTTGGTTTAATGAACAATTTTTATAATTAAAAACTATAAATACTAAATATTAGCTTAATCAAAACTGTATATATAATTATGTTGGAAGGAGGGGAGGGAAGGAAAGTCAAAGTGTAATAAAAAAGTTAAATTCTTACTTTCTGTTATAAGACGTATAGGTTAGTTCTTAAATGGATACATCTATAAATAGTAATATGATCATATTAATTTTAGAGTTGGAGGTAAATATTAAAAGAATTAGCTAAAAGATGTAAAAGTAGTTCATTCTCAGAACTGATTTGTAGGGATGAGGAAGAATAGAAAGGAGTCTGTTGTTTTTTTGTTAAGAACCTCAAAGAATTATTTGATTGCTTAAACTACACACGTACATGCATTAGTTAGTTATAAAATACTTTTTTTAAAAGTCTGAATGAGAGATAAGGAAATGAAGACACAAGGTGTAGCCCAGTGTCTCTCAAACTTTCATATACATACAAATCACCCAGGAATCAAATAAATAAAATAAAAGTGCAAATGCTGCTTCAGGAGATCGGGGTGGGATCTGAGAGTCTCCATTTATTTCAAGCTCCTGGTGCATGGACATATTTTGAGTAACAAAATTATATATTATTTTTAGTCTTAGGGAAAAGAAGAGAGAAAGAATTAGAGATATAAAGGATAAAATGAGGTTTTGATTGTGAGAGGTCCTACTGTACTGCTGTTATTTCTTTTATTCCTTTCTTGCCTGAAAATAAATCATATACCGTTTCCTGTGTGAAACTTCCCCAGGTGGCTCAGAGGTAACGACAACCTTGTATGCAAGACAGCAAAAGAGACACAGATGTATAAAACAGTCTTCTGGACTCTGTGGGAGAGGGAGGGGGGGATGATTTGGGAGAATGGCATTAAAACATGTATAATATCATATAAGAAACGAATCGCCAGTCCAGGTTCGATGCAAGATACTGGAAGCTTGGGGCTGGTGCACTGGGATGACCCAGAGGGATGGTATGGGGAGGGAGGTGAGAGGGGGGTTCAGGATGGGGAACACGTGTACACCCGTGGCAGATGCATGTTGATGTATGGCAAAACCAATACAATATTGTAAAGTTAAAAAAAAAAAAAAGAGAGAGAACAACAAAAAAACATCTGCCTGCCAAACAGGAAACATGGGTTCAGTCCCTGGGTGGTGAAGATCTCCTGGAGAAGGGAATGGCAACCCCCTCTAGTATTCTTGCCTGGGAAATCTCATGGGCAGAGGAGCCTGGTGGGTTATAGTCCACGGGGTCGAAAAGAGTTAAACACAACTTAGCAATTAAACAACATTTTCCCTCTCCTAGTCTTGTCTGAAGCAAAATTAATTATTTCCCAGGTTTGGAGCTCCCATAAAAATCTTTACCTCTAAGAGTCCATGTTTCATTGTATTGTTACAGTTGATATCTTGTTTGCTTCCTACACTGAGGTGTGGGAAAATAAACCATGATCTTCCCCTTAAATCTGTGTAATCCTTGAATTTAGCATAGGTATTAGAAATTTCAAAGTTTAAATAAGTGCTTAATAGAAATAAATCACTAAGGAATGAATATAGTAACCAATTACAATCATTAGAACTGTTTGGAAGGTAAGTACTTACTCATCGGTGACATCAGTTCTTTATATTTCATAGAAAAATGATGAACCCGTAATTCTCCTAATTCCATAATTCTATGCCCTGGATGTTATGAAATAAAAATAACATAAATATTTGAAATAACACTTCCAGTGGAGATATGTTATCATGCATTCATTAATTTATTCTGGGGAATATTTTTAGCTTTTAACATATCTAATTACAATTAATAATTTTAGTAATAGAAAAATATTATTTTATATGATATGTTGTTATTTTAATCGCTAAGTCATGTCCAACTCTTTTCAACCCCATGTGGCTCACCAGGCTCCTCTGTCCTTGGGATTTCTCTGGCAAGAATACTGAAATGGGTTGCCATTTTCCTCTCCAGTGGATCTTCCCAACCCAGGGATTGAACCCAGGTCTCCTGCATTGGCAGGCAGATTCTTTAACACTGAGCCACTTGGGAGTGAATGAGTGAATGAAAGTCGCTCAGTCATGTCTGACTCTTTGCAACCCCATGGACTAAACGATCCATGAAATTCTCTAGGCTAGAATACTGGAGCCTTTCCCTTCTCCAGGGGATCTTCCCAACCTGGGGATCGAACCCAGGTCTCCCACATTGCAGGCGGATTCTTTACCAGCTGAGCCACAAGTGAAGCCCTTAATAAACTGTCACTTAATGTGGTAAAAATATCCTCTAATAGGTTTTAGGTTTTAGCTGTCAAGGTCAGTTTAGTAAGATTTAGATCTCACAAACAAAACTGACCTCAACTTGGCAGCTTCTGCACCCTAAATTAGAGCACTGAAAAGAAAGTCAATACATTCTAATTAGGGTGATAACCAGCTGTTAGTAAATGGGCCTAGAGAAGGCACACTGCCAGCACCAACTTTTAAATAACAAGAAGTTCATTAAAATGATAAGGCAAGAGCACTGAGGGGCTGACACATAGTTTCAGCTAGTCCTGGGAGGTGGGACCTGCCAGCCTCAGGCTGAATGTATCATTCCAGATTCTGGATTTAAGGCTACAGATGTCTTATGATACAGCAGCTAATGATCCTAATTAGAAAAATAATTAAGAAAAGAAATAAAATAACAAGGGGAAGGAGCTGGGACAGCTGGTGGTCAGTCATCTGTCAAAATTCAGGTTCAATTTGTACTTCTGGTCCAGAAGGGAACCTACAGATCAGTTACTAGTCAGTGGTTTTTATGCCTGGGTGCACATTGGAATCCCTTGGATTCTTCAAAAAATGACTGATGCTTGAGTCCCACAGCCAGGCATTGTCATTACTCGGTTCCTGCTGGGGTCTGGGACTCAGGGTCATTAATTTGCTCCAGATCACCCAGTTTTTAGTTAGTTGCAGGCTGGAGATGATCACTGTTGGTATCCAGGTGTGCATGTTTTCTCCCACCCAGCTTCTGCTGTACCCACCCCGTGATATGCTGCAGATGCAGTGGACAGCCTTATTCAGCATTTCGAGAACATCTTTCATGGTGAAATAAAAAGCATACTCAAAACCATGTGTGGCTCAGTCCAACTGGAGAGACCATGTCAAAAGAGCTTTGTCTCTATGGGGTAGAAACTTGTCCATTCCTCTTCATTCACATCACAGGCCAATCTTGCAGAAACCAGCAAGTTCTGAGTAAGGTCTGGGCAAATAAATAATAATTCTATAATTCCCAATTGGCCTGCTTCATCCTGTAACCAAACAGCTGTTGTCTGCTTGCTGAGTGCATATGCCTGCCACCCCCCGCTCCCCCCTCCACCGGCACACGCACACATACACACACAAACCATAACTCATACTCAGCTATAATCAGACAGTTCTCTAAAGCCATTTGCAGTTGGTCCTAGAATCCAAAATGATTTTATCATTGATGTAATGGTACTTACCTAAGAATATCAATACTTAATTGCATCTAACCGTGAGAAACACCTTGACAACTACATTGTGAAGAAATCTATTTGGTCAATAATTCTTAAGTATATTCCAAATGGACAAAAATGCATCATGGTAACCATGACAAGGAACCTGCTTCTCAACCTAGCATCAGAGAGCTTCTTGCTATACCTGACCTATCCAGCCAAGTGGACAAATGTCAGAAAAACCACATTGCAAAATTCGCTAAGATCTCATGTTTGCTTTTTAGTACATTAAAAACAAAAACAACTGACTCAATGTTTGGCAGAAACCAACACAATATTATAGAGCAATTATCCTTCAATTAAACATAAATAGTCTTCCCTGGTGGCTCAGACGATAACGAATCTGCCTGCAATGAAGGAGACCTAGGTTCAATCCCTTAGTCGGGAAGATCCCCTGGAGAAGGAAATGGCAACGCACTTGAGTATTCTTGTCTGGAGAATCCCATGGAAAGAGGAGCCTGGCACACCACAGTCCCTGGGGTCACAAAGAATTGGACATGACTAAGGGACTAACATGCACATACAATTGTAAAAACTATACTGACCATTAAGAGATCTAGAACTTAAGGCTTCTCTTGGCTTTGAAGCATTTTTGATATAAGTAGTCTTCATACATCAATGTATATCAGAATTACCTGGGTTGTAGAAGCTAGGAGTGTGTATTTTTAAATTGATTTATTAATAGACTTGATTTTTTTAGAACAGTCTTAGATTTACAACAAATTAAGGTGATAATACAGAGAGTTACATATACATGTGTTTCCCATATACACAACTTCCCCTATTAACATCTTACACTAGTTTGGTACCTGTGTTACAATTAAAGAATCAATGCTGATACCTTATTATTAACTAATATCAGTAGTTTATTCAGATTTCCTTAGTTTGTACCTAATTCCCTTCTTCTGTTTCAGGATACTACATTATGTATGTGGTTGTCATGGGTCTTTAGATCCCTCTTAGCTGTGACAATTTCTTAGACTTGTTTTTGATGCCCTTGACAGTTTTGAGGCATCCTGGTCACGTATTTGGTAGGAAGGCCCTCTACTGGAATTTGTCTGATATTTTTTCTTGTGATTAAAGGTGGGTTATGAGTTTGGGGAGGAGAATCACAGAGGGGAAGTTCCATTTTCATTATAGCGTATCAAGGGACATACAATCAACATGATTATGACTGCTGCTGACCTTTACATCTGCCGAGATAGTGTCTGTCAGGTTTCTCTAGTGAACAGTTACCTTTTTTCCCCTTTCCACGTTGCACTCTTTGGAAGGAAGTCACTTTGGGCAGTCTGTAAGGAAGGAGTGGGGGTTAATGCCCCCCTCCTTCACGATGAAGGATTCATAGTTTATTTGGAGTTCGTCTGGGTGGGAAATTAGTGTCTCCCCAATTTATTCAATTATTTATATCAGTATGGACCTGTTAACATTCATTTTAATCTATTTTATACTGGATTATAATGTAAAGGCACTTTATTTTGTAGCTAAAATGTTCAAGCTTTGGCATTTGGGAGCTCTTTTAGCTGGCTTCTGTGCACATTTAACATACCCCTTCTGTGTGTGTGTGTACATATCTATAAATATTTCTATATTAACCATTTGTATCAATGTTAACATTTTACAAGAGCTTCCAATTCTAATCCATTACCATATGGGTCATTCTCTCCCTTTTCTGAAATCTCCCACTCTTAACAGGAAGATACTTGGAACCCACCACACACCATTCATTTACTTAGCTGATTCTGACATGCATGTACAGCAGTATCAGAATTGTTAACACTTAGCCTCCGTGAGAAACAACTTCTTTGACTAGAGTACACATATGCACTCCATTTTGCCTTTGGTCTTACAGATTCCATCCATTTCCAAAGTAACCTAAATCAGGATCTTTTCCCTCATTCCTTCAGTGAGAGCATTTCACAGGCTTGTGATACAGTTAGATTCTCTTGTCAAAGTCTGCAGTCTTTCCTGGATCCCCAGACCTCCTAAAGGGTCTTTCTATTTGCATATATTAAGGTTCACCTTTTGTGTTGTAAAGCTGTTACAGGCTTTGACAAATGCATAATATCATGCATAAATCATTACTGTATCCGACAGAATAGTTTCATCACCCTAAACATCCCTGTGCTCCACCTATTCATCCTTTCCTCCCACCCCCCAAGCCCTTGATACCACCGATCTTACATACTGTCTATATAGGTCTGCCTTTTCTAGAATATCAAATAATTGAAATCATGTAATATGTAACCTTTTTAGATGGGCTTCTTTCACTTGGCAATATACATTTAAGGTTTCTCCATGTCTGCTCATAGCTTGATGGCACACTTCTTCTTATTGCTGACTAATACTCCATTGTATGGTTATATCACAGCTTGTTCATCCAGTCACCTATTAAAAGACATCTTGGTTGCTTTCAGTTTTGGGGAATTACAATTAAAGTTGCTGTAAACATCTTTGTGCAGATTTTATATGCATATACATTTTTGGCTCAGTTGAGTAAATCCCTAGGAGTGTGATTGCTAGATCATACGCTAGGACCATATTTAGCTTTGTAAGAAACTGCTAAACTGCTTTCCAAAGTGACTGTACATTTTGCATTTCCATCAGCAGTGAATGAGGATTCCTGCTGCTAAGCATCCCCATCAGCATTTGGCATCAGCAGGTGGTGGTGTTTTTTTTGTTGTTTTTTTTAGTTTTAAAGTTCTGTTGTAGTGATATCTCCTTGTTAGAAATTGCAATTCCCTAACAATGAGTGACATTTTAGAGCATTTTTTCACATGTTTCTTTGCCATCTGTATGTCTTCTTAGGTAGTGTCTGGGAATGTATATGTTTTTTAACAAGATTTTTCAGTGGTTTGGATGAAGACCACAGTTACAGGGCCTTCATTCATTTGCCACCCATCGTTTGCCACTCACCTTGACTTAATTCTTTGTCCCCATTATAGTCATCCTAGATAACAACAGGGATATGTTTCCTTTTATCTGATTTCACAGCTAAACATGTTTTGTCTTTGACATTTCATCACTTACCTGAAAAGTGATCTCTACCCTAAGGCCTGAGATAGAGGTCAATGTGAAGGTGCTTGTGCCTGAAGATGGCTTCTTGGTTCATACTTGCTACTTGGAGACACACTAATTTCTATACTTTGACAACTTTGTGCCCATGGGCCATCTTTACCCAGTTCCCCGACCCAGGACCCTCTCAGGTGGGGATATCTGGCACTATAGCTCTCAGTTCACAATTCAGGACACACGCTCTTTCTGTGGAGATGTAATGAAATGTGTAAGCCCATTTGTAAACAGTGTGACACACAATTTAAAATAAGGCTT